>NC_058080.1:488112269-488466577 GCF_014858855.1 Bufo gargarizans | reverse complement strand
GGTAGCCGTTCTTGTTGCAGTATTCTGCTGAAAATGCACTTTTAATCTAATTTCCACTATATGGAAATTAGTCTGTTCAAGTCAAGGAGGCAGGTTTTTTATTCCTCCAAGTCAAGGATTCCCCGTCCCCGCCTCCTGCAGCTTGACTGACGGAGCCTATATGGGACTTAATGAAACCTAGAGATAATGTTCCCTGCCTGAGAGAACATCAATCAAGGGACAGGAAGGGGGAAACTTTAACTTGGTGGAGTAAAAAGCCTGCCTCCTTGACTTGAATGGATTTATTTCCATACAGCAGGAAGAAGATTAAAGGGGTTGTCTGGGTTCAGAGCTGAACCCGGACATACCCCTGTTTTCACCCCTCCGCCCCCCTGATATTAGAATCGGAGCATTTCATGAGCTGATGCTCTCCCTTGCACTACACTGTATCGCTGTTTGTTTATATTTTTAACACTACTAGGCAGAGGCTCCCACCTCGCAGTGTTGCCGGTGACGACACCAGAACTGATTGGCGGGCTTTAGCGCTGCTGTAGCCGTTTTACAGGAAATGGTATGTTGCTAATATCAGAGAGGCTGTCTGGGTGAAAATAGGGGTTGTCCGGGTTCAGCTCTGAACCCGGACAACCCCTTTAAAAGTGCATTTTTAGCTCATTTACTAGCTAGAATACCACAATAAGATCTGCTTCCAGAGCTCCATAAGTGCATGAATAAGGTACTGTGGGCAGCTAAAATTGCATATCCGAGATGTTAGGCTCCCTTTAATGTTTTTCAAAGAAAGTTTGTCAAATTGTTACAGAAAATATTATTTCAGTGAAAAAGTAGGGACAAGCTCCTATTAGATGTGGTTAAGAAGTCTACAGTAAGTTATTTTAAACATGCCTGGAATAAAAATACATCTATTCTAAGATAAATAAGATATAATATAACAGCAGACTAGATGGACCAGGGAGACTTTTTCTGCAGTTGATCTTCTACATTTGTAATTTTATGTTTTAAATTACCTGCAATTGTTGGAGTAATGCCGGCTTGTCTATTCTATTTGCCTGGTTGAGCTTTTCTAGCCATATTGTGGATTATTTCAAGCTGACCCAAATAGGGCTATTTAGGACTCAGCTAGTGTTCAGATTAGGGATCGACCGATTATCGGAGGTACCGATATTATCGGCCGATATTCATGATTTTTAAAGTTATCGGTATTGGCATCTAACCTATGCCGATAATGCGTCCGCGCTATCAGCGCGCTCATGTTCCATCAGCAGCACAGGGGATATGGAGTCACTCTCTCCCTCCCCCTGTGCCGTGCTTCCAATGAGGAGAGACGGGAGGAGGAGGGGCGGTCGCACTGCGCCACCAATGATAATTAACGTCTAATACAAATACAGGAGGCGGTACCCAGCCTATACGACAGGAAGCTGCAATCAGCATCAGTTAACCCCTCAGGTGCCGCACCTGAGGGGTTAACTGCTACCGCTGATCGCAGCTGCCTGTAAGAGGCAGGGTGTCAGCTATGTGATTCTGCTCCGACACACCCACCTCCTGTATTAAACGTTAATTACCATTGGTGGTGCAATGCGCCCTGTAGGGGATATAAAGCAAAAGGCTTTATATAAAAAAAAAATCTAAGAAAAGATTTCAAATAAATATTGATCCTCGAGGTGGACATATATAACACCTCAAAAAGAGTTTGATCGATTATTTAATTATATTGTGCAATCAGTAAAACAAGGTACAAGCATCTATGCAAAAATATAAATGATTTATTATACAATAATTTAAAATACAATCAAAGATTAATCAATGTGAAACTCAATAATCTGCAATGATGCACAGTGATATGCAGTACCCAAAATTCCAACCAACACAAATACCAGCGTATACACAGTACCTCTCAGACATAAGATAAAATATAACGTCCCGACCACACTTTTGAGATATAAAAACTCGATAACGTTAATAAAAGATACGAATCCTTGCTCTGCACAAACTATGACAAATCTCGGATAATGGGGTAGCAATATAAATAATCAAGCCTGGTATTGACTATGGAATGAAATTATTTCAATCAGAAATCAATATTTAGGTATTTTATTCAGTAATATGCATTGTTACTGAATAGTGACAATATTGAAGTAGCACTTTTAACAACTATACATCTGCCAACAGCAGGGAGTTTGCTGAATATTAGGCTGATTAATTTATATCAATACTACACAAAGTAAGGTTACACATTACCGAGAATGCAGATGATGTGCAGAGACTAAGGGAAGTCAGCTCTAAGATACGATCTGGTCATTAGGATCTTTCTCCCGGCTTTTTTTTGTTTCTCTATGTTTTCTCTTTTTTTCTTGTTGTCTTTTTTTTTCTGTTCTGTTCCTCTCCCTCGTGTGTGTGGTTTATGATCACAAACTTATCAGTTAGACACAACTTCCTAGCTTGGAGTTTTTCAAACCTTGTCGGCTAGGCGTGTACATATGATAAGGACTGTGATGTCATTGTATTGCCCAAAATGCACTTCTGCTGTTAGCGTAATGTTACTCATTTACCCTTAGGTGACACTATTACCTAAGCTATTGGTATCATTCTATTAAGGGTTAAATATCCAATTATGACTTTATCTCACATTCTATACACATGACCTGTGGAACCTTAAATCAGAGCTCCAGGGATTAATTTTGACACAAAACTAACTAAAACACAGACGTTTGGGCACCATTTAGACTTTTCCCAGATTGTTAATTTATAGTTTCGATAACAAAATTATGAGCCTTGTTTTATCACAGAGATATCTGTGCCTCCTCTGCTACAACAACGGGTGATTGATGGTTAGTTAAAATAACACATATTTACAGAAACTCATTAACAAAGACCATACTTAAACTGTTCTCATCATATAATAGGAATATATGCGTTCCTATTGAGAAATATATAAGATAACAACATAAAACGATACATATGTCTTATTGATTTTCTTATACAAAAAAACCTAAGGTTTATTATACATATACCTTATACATATACCGATACATTATTTTCTGCTTCATTAATAAATACCAAACTGTAGAGGTAATTAGCACCAGCTGCTTCTAGAGAACATCCTTATCTCCTGTCATAAATTTATATGGAGACAAAAATGCCTCTTTTCAGACCGGTACATCCAGGAGAAGAAATTATCTGAACTGTCCTTCCCATGACCCTCTCTTGGCCATCTTTAAAATAGATAACATATAACAACATGGCCTCTTATAGGTATATATAATCAAATCCACTATAACTAGGATATTTAAATAAATGTTTTATAAACTTATGAAAAAGCACAACAGCCCTGCCCAGTATTAAAATCATTGGTGGCGCAGTGTGCCCCCCCACCTCCCAGTATTAATATAATTGGTGGCGCAGTGCGCCCTCCCCCCCCACCCCCCAGTATTAAAATCATTGGCGGCGCAGTGCACCCCCCAATCCCCTCAGTATTAAAGTAATTGGTGGCAGTTTGCAAAGGGTCCTCTCCCCTCCTCTTCATTGGTGGTGCAGTGGCAGCTTTTGATCGGAGCCTCAGCAGTGTAAGCCTGGGGCTCCGATCGGTTACCATGGCAGCCAGGACGCTACTGAAGCTCTGGCTGCCATGGTAAGCTCCCTGCTGCTGTGTCTGTGTGTACTATGCACAGGGCAGCAGGGAGAGTGTGAAGTCCTTTTCATCCTAATAGATCTCTATTAGGGTGAATAGGACAAGGGATTAAAAGATCCCAGGTTCTAGCCCCTAAGGGGGAAATAGTTATTAAATAAAAAGTACAAAAAAACGTACAAAAAAACATTAAAATATTAAGTATAAATCATCCCTTTTCCCAATTTTACATATAAAATATATATGTGTCAGAAAAGGAAAAATAATGGAGGGCACTCAAATGGCTGGGTATATAGATAGTTGTAATTACAACTATATTATCGGTTTATTAGATAAATGTATAATCACATAAGATGCTGGATCTGTCAATTTCAGGCAGATTTCAGGCAGATTTGAGGTATATATAAATAACAAATAATTTTATTTGGCTCACTAAAAATAGTCTTTTGGACTATAAGTTGACCTGCTTGTACAGGTGATCAGTCTGTACAGAGGTATTCCTTTAAAATAAAATCAAATAAAATAAAATAAAATTGTGCACATTAGAATTGCTGGTGTTGTCAGTATTTTTGTTCAGTTCCAGAGTTAAGTCTCTACGGCCATATATACTGAGAAAGAGTCTTACCCCGTCAGTAGCAAGTCTCCGAGGAGATTCTGTGTGTGCAGTGTCCCAATGTACAGGCGATGGTCCGGTCCTGGATGGCGTTGGTGCGCACGTGGTATGCTGCTCCCTCGGCGTCTCTCTCCGCTGCGGCGTCCTGGATCCCTGCTTCTGCTTCCTGTGCCTCACGTGATTCGGGGGGTGGTGTCTCACGTGATCGGAGAATCGACTTTGTTGTTCCGGTCGGCTCCGTGTGTAAATAGTAAAATCCTTGTGTAGGTTATCGGCTAGGAATTTTCTTTATGCAGTATTCTCAACTGACTCCGATATTCTAAGCCCGTATACTGTCTCTACCAAACGCGTTTCGGTGCACACTTGCACCTTCATCAGTGGTGGACAGTATTATTGGTCTCCATCCTATTTATAAGGGAGGGGTCATTGAAATATGGTGGTAGCTGGTAAAATGTGGGCTGGATCCGATCAATATCTTTCGTATATATGTATATATATATATAGTATAGAGGCTTATAATAAATGTCTGATTGTTCAAATCAGAGTGATAATGTTGCGACAGATATAGAATGATAAGAAATAGTAAAAATAGTAAAAAATAGTAAAAATAGGAAGATATAAAATTGTCAACACCAAAATCGGCAATAGAGTGTAATTCATAATAGAGGTTGATAGTGAATAATAATAAATAATAAAAGTAGTTTATGCTAAAGATAATAATATTCTTAATCGGCAGAGGAAATGTATATTCAATGTGGTATCTCAGAATTCTTTATTTGAGTATCTCGAAATTTTTTCGATTTATTATCACTGAATTTTTATCAATTTTAATATCACAGAATTTTAATATCTCAGAATTTTTATATCTCAAAATTTTCATATCTCGAAATTTCTATATCTCAGGATTTTCGTATTTCAGAACTTTTATATATCAGAATTCTTATCTCAGAATTTTTATCTCAGAATTTTTATATCTCAGAATTTTTATATCTCAGAGTTTTTATATCTCAGAGTTTTCATATCTCAATTTTTTCTCAATTTTTTCTCAATCTATTTATTTATTTTGTCTTCGAAAATCATAATTGTATAATATTGGTGTGTATGTAAATGGGGAGGAGGGCCCGACGGGGAGAGACCGTCGAGATGCTGGTAAACAGCCTGATCTCGACCGTCCTTCCCTGAGGGGCACACCCCCCTATAGAAATCCAAACAGTTCTAGCTCTGCATTCAAACCGGCAGGAATGATGGTCTCAAATTTTTTCTAAGGCTATATAAATTAAGCCTGAGGGATCTTGGTTGTGATGTGTTTTAAAGTGTTGAGACACTGGTGTGGTTCTCATAACCCTTTTTTATATTGCCGATATGTTCGGCTATTCTTTTCTTAAATAGTCTTTTCGTACGGCCCACATATTGTCTGTGACACGGACATTCCAAGATGTAAATAACGTCCATGGAGTTACAAGACAAGCTGTCTTTGATTGTGTGGCTAAAAGAGTTCTGTCTAGATTGGACCTGTAGGTTTTTTTGGGGGAATTGTGTTAATTTGCAATTGTTGCAACTTCCGCATCTATAAAAGCCCTTTAGATTCAGCCAGTTTGAGTTGGTACTTTTTTTTGGTTTTTTTATAGTGGGGGCAATCATCAGACCTAGATTGGGTGCTTTAGTATAGGAAATTAGAGGATAGTTTGGGAGGGAAGAACCTATAATTTTGTCTTTTTGTAAGTGGTGCCAATGTTTACGTATTAAGGTATTAATTTTCTTGTATTGTCCATGGAAAGGGAGAATTATCCGTATTTTGTCCTCTAATGTTTCTTGTTTCTTTTTGTTGTCGAAAAAGGATTTTCTTTCCATATTCCGAACTTTAGTTAGGGCCGAATCTACAGTTTCTACTGGATATTGTTTGGTTAAGAATTGTTCTTTTAATTTTATCGCTTCTTTTTCGAATTCTTCATCTAAAGTAGAAACTTTAGATGAAGAATTCGAAGACAAAATAAATAAATAGATTGAGAAAAAATTGTGAAAAAATTGAGAAAAAATTGTGAAAAAATTGTGAAAAAATTGAGAAAAAAAATCAGAGATATAGAAACCTTGAGATATGAAAACTCTGAGATATAAAAATTCTGAGATAAAAATTCTGAGATAAAAATTCTGATATATAAAAGTTCTGAAATACGAAAATCCTGAGATATAGAAATTTAGAGATATGAAAATTCTGAGATATAGAAATTTAGAGATATGAAAATTCTGAGATATAAAAATTCTGAGATATAAAAATTCTGTGATATTAAAATTGATAAAAATTCAGTGATAATAAATCGAAAAAATTTCGAGATACTCAAATAAAGAATTCTGAGATACCACATTGAATATACATTTCCTCTGCCGATTAAGAATATTATTATCTTTAGCATAAACTACTTTTATTATTTATTATTATTCACTATCAACCTCTATTATGAATTACACTCTATTGCCGATTTTGGTGTTGACAATTTTATATCTTCCTATTTTTACTATTTTTTTTACTATTTTTACTATTTCTTATCATTCTATATCTGTCGCAACATTATCACTCTGATTTGAACAATCAGACATTTATTATAAGCCTCTATACTATATATATATATATACATATATACGAAAGATATTGATCGGATCCAGCCCACATTTTACCAGCTACCACCATATTTCAATGACCCCTCCCTTATAAATAGGATGGAGACCAATAATACTGTCCACCACTGATGAAGGTGCAAGTGTGCACCGAAACGCGTTTGGTAGAGACAGTATACGGGCTTAGAATATCGGAGTCAGTTGAGAATACTGCATAAAGAAAATTCCTAGCCGATAACCTACACAAGGATTTTACTATTTACACACGGAGCCGACCGGAACAACAAAGTCGATTCTCCGATCACGTGAGACACCACCCCCCGAATCACGTGAGGCACAGGAAGCGGAAGCAGGGATCCAGGACGCCGCAGCGGAGAGAGACGCCGAGGGAGCAGCATACCACGTGCGCACCAACGCCATCCAGGACCGGACCATCTCCTGTACATTGGGACACTGCACACACAGAATCTCCCCGGAGACTTGCTACTGACGGGGTAAGACTCTTTCTCAGTATATATGGCCGTAGAGACTTAACTCTGGAACTGAACAAAAATACTGACAACACCAGCAATTCTAATGTGCACAATTTTATTTTATTTTATTTGATTTTATTTTAAAGGAATACCTCTGTACAGACTGATCACCTGTACAAGCAGGTCAACTTATAGTCCAAAAGACTATTTTTAGTGAGCCAAATAAAATTATTTGTTATTTATATATACCTCAAATCTGCCTGAAATCTGCCTGAAATTGACAGATCCAGCATCTTATGTGATTATACATTTATCTAATAAACCGATAATATAGTTGTAATTACAACTATCTATATACCCAGCCATTTGAGTGCCCTCCATTATTTTTCCTTTTCTGACACATATATATAACTGGCAATAGGTACTGCCATTTGGAGAGAGCACCAACCCGTGTATTGTGGACAGTCGAGCCTCTGCGACCTTTTATCTATCATATAAAATATATAAACAATAAATAAATAAACATCTCACATATTGCCACGTCCGAAAAGTCCAAACTATTAAAATATATTTTATCTCCTATGTGGTAGACGCCGTAACAGAAAAATGTTATTTTTTTTCAAAAATGAAAATGCACAGAATATCGGTATAAGTTATCGGCTATCAGCCTGAAAGTTCACAGGTTATCGGTATTGGCTCTAAAAAATCAATATCGGTTGATCCCTAGTTCAGATTTGTGCACACAACATGTGCTTGCGTGCGTCCTGCAACCGCTGAGCTCTGATCAATGCCGATCGCACCTGTGCTCAGTTTTGCAAAAATTGTAGTTAGATGTTCTATACAGGTGAAACTCGAAAAATTGGAATATCGTGCAAAGTTAATTTATTTCAGTAATGCAACTTAAAAGGTGAAACTAATATATGAGATAGACTCGTTACATGCAAAGCGAGATATTTCATTTATGGCTTACCGCTTATGAAACCCCAAAGTCCCCCTTTGCTCTGGGGGTTTGGATTAATTATAGCTGACTAGAGTGTGATACTTTGAGCCTAGAATATTGAACCTTTTCACAAAATTCTAATTTTAAGCTGCATTAATGCAATTCCTTTTAATTTGCATTACTAAAATAAATGGACTTTTGCACGATATTCAAATTTTTCGAGTTTCACCTGTATAATATATATACAGTATCTCACAAAAGTGAGTACACCCTTCACATTTTTAAAAAATATTTTATTGTATCTTTTCATGGGACAACACTGAAGATATGACATTTTGATACAATGTAAAGCAGTCAGTGTACAGCTTGTATACCAGTGTAAATTTGGTGTGCCCTGAAAATAACTTAACACACAACCATTAAAGTCTAAACCGCTGGCAACAAAAGTAAGCAGACCCTTAAGTGAAAATGGCCGAATTGTGCCCAAAGTGTCAATATTTTGTGTGACCACCATTATTTTCCAGCACTGCCTTAATTCTCTTGGTAATGGAGTTCACTAGAGCTCAGGGGAGGACTGGCAGCCTTAGTCCTGGGGGGCAAATCTAGTAAAGTGGCCCATTTTTAGCCCCGCCCATCATTAAAAGCCCCTCCTACATATAATAGGCCACTCCCAACACACACTGTACAGCTGACATTTTATAGTTGCGGCCTGTCTCTACACATCATACGGAGAGGGGAGGCCGTCCTGGCTGCACTGCCTGCTTATATAACAAGCTACAGCCAGGAAGCTCCTCCGCTCTCCTCCCTACCCTGATCCTGCTCAAGGCCTGTGGTTCCCCCCACCATCTGCCACCCGCCCGTGGCCTGCTGCCCCCTTTCGTCATCCTCACCCAGTTCTGAATCCTCCTTCTGCAAATGGCAGGAGGAGGAGCCGGAGCATCTCCTCTCCTACATAGCGCCCCATACCTCTTACATCCAGTGATGTCACCTTTGTTGTAGACGTTCTCTTTCCTCATCTTCTCCATTCAGACCAGACCGCCATGATGATTTTTCTGCCATCTCCCTTCACTGCAGAGATTGAGAAACAGACATTAGTTTCCTGCCACCCCCAATACTATACTGCAGAAACAGTCCCCCTGGAAATACAAACTACCACACAGATAGTGCCCCCAATACTGTACCCGCTATGCCCCCAATACTATACTGCAGAAACAGTCCGCCTGGAAATACTACTACCCCACAGATAGTGCCCCCTTAAACAATTATTGGCACACAGCGCTCTAAAAAATAACTGCGCCCAGACACTAATAGTATAAAGATAATGTCCCCCAAAAATAATTGTGCTAAGCTGATACTATGCCAGGGTGCCCCCAAAGTAACAATGATCCCCAAAATCCCACCAATAGAAATAATTCTCTGCCAGAGCACACTTAGTAGTAATAATGCCCCTATAGTGCCCTAGTAATCATGTTCTTCATAGCCCCTAGTAGTAGTAAAGCTCCCCATAATACCCCCTAGTAGTACTAATTTTCCCTATAATATGACAGTACATGAAATACCCCCGCTTAGTGCCCGCAGTTGAGCTAATGTCCCCATAATGTATGCCAGTATAAAATACCCCTATATAGTGCCCCAGTAAATGCCCTCATACTGCTCCTCTCCCCCTTCCCCATAGCGTCCCCATAATATGCCAGTAAAAAAAATGCCCCTTAGTGCCCCCAGCAGATGCCCCTATAGTGTTCCTCTCCCCCACAATGTACCAGTAAAAAAATGCCCCTTCTTAGTGCCACCATATGCCCCAATAGTGCTCCACTCCCCCATAGTGCCGCTCTCCCCTATAGTGCCTTCCATAATGTGCCAGTAAAAAATGCCCCCTTAGTGCCACCAAATGCCATAGTGCCCCCCATAATGTTCCAATACAAAAGGCCCCTTTAGAGCCCCCACTTCCCCATAGTGCCTCCAAATAATGCCTCTATAGTAGCACCAGATGCCCCATAGTGCTGCTCTCCCCTATAGTGCCCCCCAGAATGTGCCAATAATTAAAAAAAAAGCCCCTTTAGAGCCCCCAGTTACCCCCATAGTGCTCCTCTCCCCCATGGTGCCCCCGCATAATGTGCCAGTAAGAAATGCCCCCATAGTGCCAGCTCCTCCAATAGTGCCAGCTCCCCCAATAGTGCCAGCTCCCCCAATAGTGCCCCCCATAGTGCCAGCTCCCCCTATAGTGCCCCCCATAGTGCCAGCTCCCCCTATAGTGCCCCCCCATAGTGCCAGCTCCCCCTAAAGTGCCCCCCCATAGTGCCAGCTCCCCCTATAGTGCCAGCTCCCCCTATAGTGCCCCCCCATAGTGCCAGCTCCCCCTATAGTGCCCCCCCCCATAGTGCCAGCTCCCCCTATAGTCCCCCCATAGTGCCAGCTCCCCCTATAGTCCCCCCCCATAGTGCCAGCTCCTCCTATAGTCCCCCCCCATAGTGCCAGCTCCCCCTATAGTCCCCCCATAGTGCCAGCTCCCCCTATAGTCCCCCCCATAGTGCCAGCTCCCCCTATAGTCCCCCCCATAGTGCCAGCTCCCCCTATAGTCCCCCCATAGTGCCAGCTCCCCCTATAGTCCCCCCCATAGTGTCAGCTCCCCCTATAGTCCCCCCCCATAGTGCCAGCTCCCCCTATAGTCCCCCCCATAGTGCCAGCTCCCCCTATAGGCCCCCCCATAGTGCCAGCTCCCCACAGTGCCCCCCATAGTGCCAGCTCCCCCTATAGTGCGCCCCATAGTGCCAGCTCCCCTTATAGTGCCCCCCATAGTGCCAGCTCCCCCTATAATGCCCCCCATAGTGCCAGCTCCCCTTATAGTGCCCCCCATAGTGCCAGATCCCCCTATAGTGCCCCCCATAGTGCCAGCTCCCCCTATAGTGCACCCCATAGTGCCAGATCTCCCCCCCATAGTGACAGATCTCCCCCCCATAGTGCCAGATCTCCGCCCCCCCCATAGTGCCAGATCTCCGCCCCCCCCCCATAGTGCCAGATCTCCGCCCTTCCCCCATAGTGCCAGATCTCCGCAAAGAAGAAAAAAGAAGAAAAAATACTTACCTCCATCAGCAGCGTGTGCTGCCGGCTCAGGCGTCGCGATGATAATGACGTCATCGCGCTTCCTGAGCCGGCCTCTGATAGGCTGCAGGCATTAGTGCCTGCGGCCTATCAGAAGAACAGGGGAGGGACACGCCTCTCCCTCCCCTGCCCCACAGCCCGGCCGCAGCGCAATTACATCCAGGGCCGCGCCGCCTGTGGTGATCAGCGGTGCGGCCCTGAAGAATAAAAATTTTTTTTTTTTTTTTAGACGGGCGGCCTGGGGGGCAATTGCCTCCCTGCCCCCCGGCCCAGTCCGCCCCTGCTAGAGCTTCACAGGTGCCACTGGAAGCCTCCTCCATGACATCACAGAGCTGTTCTGTGTTAGAGACCTTGCGCTCCTTCACTTTCCCTTTGAGGATGCCCCACAGATGCTCAAAAGGGTTTTGTCACCACCAGACATCTGAGAAGCTCTGACAGATGTTCTTCAGAACCTTCTGCTTGAGGTTCCTTTTGTTTTGCTTTCGTTTTTTCATCTCGTTAGCCTCTCTCAGCTGTCATGTAGTTGCACTGATTGCATCCCTTTAAATCCCTTCCCATACTGCATCACTTTGCGGTTTATACAACTTCCTGGAGTGTGCTGATGCTAGAAGCTGTTACTACTGCATCCACAAGATAAGTCTGTTTTCTTTATTTCTGTTTGCCTGTGGGCTTGATCCTAGGTGACCCTGACTCCCTCCGTATTAAGTGTAGGGAGCCGGTGGTCGTGTCCCCTCACTATTATAGGGTGTTCAGGTGCATACAGTCGAGGAACGAGGATATGCAATTTTCTACCATTGAGATTTTTGCATAGGCTGAGCAGTAAGGGAGAGAGCTAGGGCTCTTACAGGGCTTACCCTCCTGTTCCTTAGTTTTGGATCAAGTCAGTCGGATCTTCATTTGTCTCTTCTAGTTTTCTGTAACACCATCCGTGACATTATAAACCGCCAAAACCGTCTTTAGCATGAATCCGGTTTCAACCTTGATTGACCGCATGCAGGGTCTTTCACTGGAGGTAGCAGATCTCCGGAAAACTGTCTCTCAGTTTGAGGTGACCGTTTCTGCTTGCGTTCATGGAATTTGTTCTGAGCCTAAAATCTCGCTTCCGGATACGTTCTCCGGGGGTAGTGAGAATTTTGTTCGTTTTAGAGAGGCTTGCAAACTCCATTTTCGCCTACTTCCCCATTCCTCTGGTGATGAGGAGCGGAGGGTGGGGATCATCATCTCGCTGCTCAGGGATAATGCTCAGTCCTGGGCCTTTTCGCTGCCGGTGGGGGCACGGCCCCTCTGTTCAGTGGATTATTTTTTTTTAGCCCTGGGTCAGATATATGATGATCCGGATCGTATTGCTCTGGCTGAGTCTAGACTACGTCTTTTATGCCAGGGTAAACAGTCCGCAGAGATATACTGTTCAGAATTTCGGAGATGGGCAGCTGATACTGGTTGGAATGATGCTGCACTCCGAAGTCAATTTTGCCATGGTCTTTCAGAGGGATTGAAAAATGCATTTGCCTTTCATGAGAGACCTACCTCCTTGGACTCTGCCATGTCTCGGGCCGTTCGTATTGACAGGCGTCTTAGAGAGAGAGGAGAGATTACTCCTTCCTGTCATACTCAGTCCAAGGACAGTGCGGCGGTCTCATTCAGTGCACAGGGGTCTCAGTCGCTCTCAATCCCCTCTGAGCAGGAGCCCATGCAGCTGGGTTTGATTGCCTCTGACAATAGAGGATTCAGCTCTCATAGGAAGGTTTGTTTCTGTTGTGGAGGTATAAATCATTTGGCAAATGTTTGTCCCTCCAGGAGATTTAGGCAGTTTTTTTTAGAGTAATAAAGAAACAAAAAGAAAAAAATCCTCTAAAAACATTCCATCTGTTACTATTGGCAAGGTTGATGCGGAAATTGAAGCTTTTTCCCTTTGCTTGTAGTTCCCATTTTGTCCTACCTGCCAGGGTGGCACTAGAGAGCAAGAAAAATTTTTGTGAGAATTTTGTAGATAGTGGAGCAGCTGTCAATCTCATTGATAATCAATTTGCTATAACTCATCGTTTCCAGGTATGCACTTTGGGAAAGGATATACCTGTTTTTGCTATTGATTCCGTTCCACTTTCTCAGAAATCGTTAAAGGTAGGGGTGCACCGAAATTCCAGCGGCCGAAAATGCACCTAATCCATTTCAGCCGATATTGATACATATCGGCAGAAAATAGCGGGGAGGGACTGGGAGGAGGAGCTGGGGGCCGGTGCGTTCACTGTGCTCCGGCACCCAGCTCCAGTAGTTATAAAATGTGTACAATTAATAAGGATTCTATTCATGAGGCCCCCTCTGCAGTAGAACATTCAATATAGCCACATCCTACTCACAGGGCTGTTATCTTAATGCTGGCCGGCTGGGCAGACGAGCGGCAGCGTCACGACTGACGTCATGTGCCCGGCCTACTTTCTGAATGAAGGAGGCGTCGCAGGCATGTGACGTCAGTCGTGACGCTTCCGCTCCTCTGCCCGGCCGGCAGCATTAAGATAACAGCCCTGTGAGTAGGATGTGGCTATATTAAATGTTCTACTGCAGAGGGGGCCTCATGAATAGAATCCTTATTAATTGTACACATTTTATAACTACTGGAGCTGGGGGCCAGAGCACAGTGAACGCACCGGCCCCCAGCTCCTCCTCCCAGTCCCTCCCCGCTATTTTCTATTAATTGTACACATTTTATAACTAGTCTGTACTGGAGCGGCAATGGGGGGGGGGGGGTCTGTGGATGGCACTGTTATGGGGTGGGTGGGGGTCTGTGGATGGCACTGTTATGAGGTGGGGGGGTCTGTGGATGGCTCTGTTATGGGGTGGGTGGGGGTCTGTGGATGACACTGTTATGGGGTGGGTGGGGGTCTGTGGATGGTGACACTGTTATGGGGTGGGTGGGGGTCTGTGGATGGCACTGTTATGAGGTGGGGGGGTCTGTGGATGGCACTGTTATGGGGTGGGTGGGGGTCTGTGGATGACACTGTTATGGGGTGGGTGGGGGTCTGTGGATTGCACTGTTATGGGGTGGGTGGGTAATATGATTTATTAAATTCATGAAAAAGAATTATTAATAAAATCATTTAAAAAAAAGTATTTTAAAAGTATTTGGGCAAAAAGGCAGTTTCGGTTTCGGTTTCGGTCAAGGGGCATCCTGAATTTTCGGTTTCGGTTTCGGACCAGAATTTTCATTTCGGTGCACCCCTAGTTAAAGGGCATAGTTCACAATATCCGTTTGATTGTGAGTGATACTCATGTTGAGGATGTGTCATGTTTCGTCCTAAGCGGGTTGCCTACTCCTCTAGTGTTGGGGCTACCCTGGCTCACTAAACATAACCCCACCATTGATTGGCAAGCGAGGCAAATAAATGGTTGGAGTGACTTTTGCAGAGAGAATTGCCTCACGACATCTGTTTCTGAGGTTTCTACTAAGACTGTGCCATCTTTTCTCTCTGAATTTTCGGATGTGTTTTCTGAGAGTGGTGTTCAGGACTTGCCCCCTCACAGGGAGTATGATTGCCCTATTAATCTCACCCCAGGCGCCAAGCTGCCTAAATCGTTTATACAATCTCTCCCAACCTGAAAGGGTCGCTATGCGTGCTTATATCTCTGAAAGTCTGAGAAAGGGACACATATGACCCTCGAAGTCACCTGTCGCCGCAGTTTTTTTCTTTGTTAAGAAAAAAGATGGTTCTTTAAGACCATGTCTGGATTTCAGGGAGCTGAACAGTATCACAATTCGTGACCCTTATCCGCTCCCTCTGATCCCAGACATGTTTAACCAGATTGTTGGGGCTAAAGTTTTTTCCAAACTTCGATAGAACTAACATAGACTTTTTAGACATTTCTAGCACTATCACAAACAACACCCTCATAACAAAAACATTTTTTAAACAGGTAGACACGAACAGCTACATACACTACAAAAGCTTCCACCATAAAAAATGGCTACAGAACGTGTCATACAGCCAATACAAACTGGTAAGAAGCAACTGCACAGAAGATTCAGACTTCAAAAAACAAGCAAAAATTCTACAAAAACATTTTATAGAAAAAAGTTACCCAAAAAGACTCGTCATACAAAAGAAGCATCAAAAATACTCAAAAAGAATGTCTGACCAGCAAAATAACAGAAAAGGAAGGAACCCAAATAGAAAGACATCTTAACCTCCTCACACAATACAATACATCCAACAATGCCATACGCGCAATACTAACAAAACACTGGTACATTTTGAAACAAGACCCTTATCTTGAAAAATATCTACCTAAGAAACCAATAATCATGTACAGAAGAGCCCCCACAATCAAGAGCACTGTGGCCCCAAACAAAACAAAACACTGGAGAAAAAAGTGCACTACACAGAAAGTAATGGGCAGCTATAAATGTGGAGAAAGACGCTGCCTCTGTTGTAATACCATCACACATAGAAGCACAATCTTCACATCAACAAAGAACGGTGCCACTTTGAAATGCACCTAATCCATTTCAGCCGATATTGATACATATCGGCAGAAAATAGCGGGGAGGGACTGGGAGGAGGAGCTGGGGGCCGGTGCGTTCACTGTGCTCCGGCACCCAGCTCCAGTAGTTATAAAATGTGTACAATTAATAAGGATTCTATTCATGAGGCCCCCTCTGCAGTAGAACATTCAATATAGCCACATCCTACTCACAGGGCTGTTATCTTAATGCTGGCCGGCTGGGCAGACGAGCGGCAGCGTCACGACTAGTCTGTACTGGAGCGGTAATGGGGGGGGGGGGGGTCTGTGGATGGCACTGTTATGGGGTGGGTGGGGGTCTGTGGATGACACTGTTATGAGGTGGGGGGGTCTGTGGATGGCTCTGTTATGGGGTGGGTGGGGGTCTGTGGATGACACTGTTATGGGGTGGGTGGGGGTCTGTGGATGGTGGCACTGTTATGGGGTGGGTGGGGGTCTGTGGATGGCACTGTTATGAGGTGGGGGGGTCTGTGGATGGCACTGTTATGGGGTGGGTGGGGGTCTGTGGATGACACTGTTATGGGGTGGGTGGGGGTCTGTGGATTGCACTGTTATGGGGTGGGTGGGTAATATGATTTATTAAATTCATGAAAAAGAATTATTAATAAAATCATTTAAAAAAAAGTATTTTAAAAGTATTTGGGCAAAAAGGCAGTTTCGGTTTCGGTTTCGGTCAAGGGGCATCCTGAATTTTCGGTTTCGGACCAGAATTTTCATTTCGGTGCACCCCTAGTTAAAGGGCATAGTTCACAATATCCGTTTGATTGTGAGTGATACTCATGTTGAGGATGTGTCATGTTTCGTCCTAAGCGGGTTGCCTACTCCTCTAGTGTTGGGGCTACCCTGGCTCACTAAACATAACCCCACCATTGATTGGCAAGCGAGGCAAATAAATGGTTGGAGTGACTTTTGCAGAGAGAATTGCCTCACGACATCTGTTTCTGAGGTTTCTACTAAGACTGTGCCATCTTTTCTCTCTGAATTTTCGGATGTGTTTTCTGAGAGTGGTGTTCAGGACTTGCCCCCTCACAGGGAGTATGATTGCCCTATTAATCTCACCCCAGGCGCCAAGCTGCCTAAATCGTTTATACAATCTCTCCCAACCTGAAAGGGTCGCTATGCGTGCTTATATCTCTGAAAGTCTGAGAAAGGGACACATATGACCCTCGAAGTCACCTGTCGCCGCAGTTTTTTTCTTTGTTAAGAAAAAAGATGGTTCTTTAAGACCATGTCTGGATTTCAGGGAGCTGAACAGTATCACAATTCGTGACCCTTATCCGCTCCCTCTGATCCCAGACATGTTTAACCAGATTGTTGGGGCTAAAGTTTTTTCCAAGTTGGATCTAAGAGGGGCATACAACCTGGTCAGGGTCAGAGAAGGAGACGAATGGAAGACGGTCTTCAATACCCCTGAGGGCCATTTTGAGAATTTGGTTATGCCTTTTGGTTTGATGAATGCTCCAGCCGTCTTTCAGCATTTTGTGAACAGCATTTTCTATCATTTAATGGGGAAATTTGTATTAGTGTATCTGGATGACATTTAGATTTTTTTCTCCTGATTTCAAAACTCATAAGGAACACCTACGTCAGGTCTTGCTCATCCTGCGGGAGAATAAATTGTACGCTAAACTGGAAAAATGTGTGTTTGCGGTTCCAGAAATTTCTGGGGTTTCTTCTCTCCGCTTCTGGTTTTCGCATGGACCCCGAGAAGGTCCGCGCTGTGCTTGAGTGGGAGTTTCCTGAGAATCAGAAGGCGCTGATGCACTTTTTGGGTTTTGCCAATTATTACAGGAAGTTTATTTTGAATTATTCCTCTGTGGTTAAACCACTCACTGATATGACTAGAAAGGGGGTAGATTTTTCCTCCTGGTCGGTAGAGGCGCGTAAGGCCTTTTCTAGTATCAAGGAGAGTTTTGCTTTCGCTCCCATCTTGGTACAACCTGATATCTCTCTGCCCTTCATAGTTGAGGTGGACGCTTCTGAGGTGGGTGTGGGTGCGGTCTTCTCTCAGGGTCCCTCTCCTGCCAAATGGCGACCGTGTGCCTTTTTCTCGAAGAAACTCTCCTCCGCAGAGAGAAATTATTATGTGGGAGATAGGGAGTTGTTGGCCATCAAGTTAGCTTTTGAGGAATGGCGCCATTGGCTAGAGGGAGCCAGACACCCTATTACCATGTTTACTGACCATAAGAATCTGGCCTACTTGGAGTCAGCCAAGCGTCTGAACCCGAGACAGGCCAGATGGTCTTTGTTCTTTTCAAGGTTTAATTTTGTTGTCACGTTCCGCCCTGGAGTTAAGAATGTGAAGGCGGATGCCCTGTCACGTTGTTTTCCGGGAGGTGGGAATTTTGAAGACCCAGGTCCCATTTTGGCTGAAGGTGTGGTGGTCTCTGCTCTTTATCCTGAATTGGAGGCAGAGGTTCAGGGAGCCCAGTCAGAGGCTCCTGATCTTTGTCCTCCTGGGAGGTTGTTTGTGCCTCTCGCTTTAAGACACAAGATTTTTAAGGAACACCATGATACTGTCCTTGCTGGGCACCCGGGGGCAAGAGCCACAGTGGATCTCAATGCTCGGAGATTCTGGTGGCCGGCGCTTCGTAAGTCGGTTGAGGGTTTTGTGGCAGCCTGCGAGACCTGCGCTCGTGCCAAAGTCCCTCATTCACGGCCATCAGGTCCTCTTCTTCCGTTACCCATTCCTTCCTGTCCTTGGACACATCTGTCCATGGACTTCATTACGGACCTGCCTCGTTCCTCAGGAAAGACTGTGATTCTGGTGGTGGTGGACCGGTTTGCAAAATGGTGCATTTCATTCCTTTTCCTGGTTTGCCCAATGCTAAGACGCTGGCGCAGGCAATTTATTGATCACATTGTCAAATTGCATGGTATTCCTTCAGACATAGTCTCTGATAGGGGCACGCAGTTTGTTTCCAGATTCTGGAAGGCTTTCTGTTCTCGCTTGGGGGTTCGGTTGTCATTCTCTTCTGCTTTCCACCCGCAGTCGAATGGCCAGACAGAGCGCGTCAATCAGAATCTGGAGACATATCTGCGCTGTTTTGTGGCGGAGAATCAGGAGGATTGGTGTTCTTTTTTGTCCCTTGCTAGTTAGCTTTAAATTACCGTCGTCAGGAGTCTTCTGATAAGACACCATTTTTGGGTGCATATGGGTTTCATCCGCAATTTGGGACATTCTCTGGAGAGGGGTCTTCTGGTTTACCTGATGAGGACAGATTCTCCTCGTCTTTGTCATCTATTTGGCAAAAGATTCAGGATAATCTAAAGAGCATGAGTGAGAGATATAAGCGTGTGGCGGATAAGAGACGTGTGCCTGGTCCGGACCTGAATGTTGGTGATCTGGTGTGGTTGTCTACTAAGAATATCAAATTAAAGGTTCCCTCCTGGAAGTTGGGTCCTAAGTTTATTGGGCCTTACAAAATCTTGTCCATCATCAATCCTGTTGCCTACCGTCTTGATCTACCTCAGACTTGGAAGATCCATAATGTTTTTCATAAGTCCTTATTAACCGCCTCCGGACCGCCTAACGCAGATCTGCGGTCCGGAGGCGGCAGCTCTGCGCAGAGTCACGCATATATGCGTCATCTTGCGAGAGCCGTGATTTCCTGTGAACGCGCGCACACAGGCGCGCGCGTTCACAGGAACTGAAGGTAAGCGAGTGGATCTCCAGCCTGCCAGCGGCGATCGCTCGCTGGCAGGCTGGAGATGTGATTTTTTTAACCCCTAACAGGTATATTAGACGCTGTTTTGATAACAGCGTCTAATATACCTGCTACCTGGTCCTCTGGTGGTCCCTTTTGTTTGGATCGACCACCAGAGGACACAGGTAGCTGTGTAAAGTACCACAAAACACTACACTACACTACACCCCCCCTGTCACTTATTAACCCCTTATGAACCCATGATCACCCCATATAGACTCCCTGATCACCCCCCTGTCATTGATCACCCCCCTGTCATTGATCACCCCCCTGTCAGGCTCCGTTCAGACGTCCGTATGATTTTTACGGATCCACGAATACATGGATCGGATCCGCAAAACACATACGGACGTCTGAATGGAGCCTTACAGGGGGGTGATCAATGACAGGCGGGTGATCACCCATATAGATTCCCTGATCACCCCCTGTCATTGATCACCCCCCTGTCATTGATCACCCCCCTGTAAGGCTCCATTCAGATGTCCGTATGATTTTTACAGATCCACGGATACATGGATCGGATCCGCAAAACACATACGGACTTCTGAATGGAGCCTTACAGGGGGGTGATCAATGACAGGCGGGTGATCACCCATATAGATTCCCTGATCACCCCCTGTCATTGATCACCTGCCTGTCATTGATCACCCCCCTGTAAGGCTCCATTCAGACGTCCGTATGCGTTTTGCGGATCCGATCCATGTATCCGTGGATCTGTAAAAATCATACAGACGTCTGAATGGAGCCTTACAGGGGGGTGATCAATGACAGGGGGGTGATCACCCCATATAGACTCCCTGATCACCCCCTTGTCATTGATCACCCCCTGCAAGGCTCCATTCAGACATTTTTTTGGGCCCAAGTTAGCGGAAATTGTTTTTTTTTGTTTTTTGTTTTTTGTTTTTTCTTACTAAGTCTCATATTCCACTAACGTGTGTCAAAAAATAAAATCTCACATGAACTCACCATACCCATCACGGAATCCAAATGCGTAACATTTTTTAGACATTTATATTCCAGACTTCTTCTGACGCTTTAGGGCCCCTAAAATGCCAGGGCAGTATAAATACCCCACATGTGACCCCATTTCGGAAAGAAGACACCCCAAGGTATTCCGTGAGGGGCATATTAAGTCCATGAAAGATTGACATTTTTGTCCCAAGTTAGCGGAAAGGGAGACTTTGTGAGAAAATACTAAAAAAAAAAAAATTCCCGCTAACTTGTGCCAAAAAAAAAAAATTCGATGAACTCGCCATGCCCCTCATTGAATACCTTGGGGTGTCTTCTTTCCAAAATGGGGTTACATGTGGGGTATTTATACTGCCCTGGCTTTTTAGGGGCCCGAAAGCGTGAGAAGTCTGGGATCCAAATGTCTAAAAATGCCCTCCTAAAAAGAATTTGTGTTGCTTTGCGCATCTAGGCTGCAAAAAAGTGTCACGCATCTGGTATCGCCGTACTCAGGAGAAGTTGGGCAATGTGTTTTGGGGTGTCATTTTACATATACCCATACTGGGTGAGATAATATCTTGGTCAAATGCCAACTTTGTATAAAAAAATGGGAAAAGTTGTCTTTTGCCAAGATATTTCTCTCACCCAGCATGGGTATATGTAAAATGACACCCCAAAACACATTCCCCAACTTCTCCTGAGTACGGCGATACCAGATGTGTGACACTTTTTTGCCGCCTAGGTGGGCAAAGGGGCACACATTCCAAAGAGCACCTTTAGGATTTCACAGGTCATTTTTTACACATTTTGATTTCAAACTACTTACCACACATTAGGGCCCCTAGAATGCCAGGGCAGTATAACTACCCCACAAGTGACCCCATTTTGGAAAGAAGACACCCCAAGGTATTCCGTGAGGGGCATGGCGAGTTCCTAGAATTTTTTATTTTCTGTCACAAGTTAGCGGAAAATGATGATTTTTTTTTTCTTACAAAGTCTCATATTCCACTAACTTGTGACAAAAAATAAAAAATTCTAGGAACTCGCCATGCCCCTCACGGAATACCTTGGGGTTTCTTCTTTCCAAAATGGGGTCACTTGTGGGGTAGTTATACTGCCCTGGCAATTTAGGGGCCCATATGTGTGAGAAGTAGTTTGCAATCAAAATGTGTAAAAAATGGCCTGCGAAATCCGAAAGGTGCACTTTGGAATATGTGCCCCTTTGCCCACCTTGGCTGCAAAAAAGTGTCACATATGTGGTATCGCTGTACTCAGGAGAAGTTGGGGAATGTGTTTTGGGGTGTAATTTTACATATACCCATGCTGGGTGAGATAAATATCTTGGTCAAATGCCAACTTTGTATAAAAAAATTGGAAAAGTTGTCTTTTGCCAAGATATTTCTCTCACCCAGCAAGGGTATATGTAAAATGACTCCCCAGAACACATTCCCCAACTTCTCCTTAGTACGGCGATACCAGATGTGTCACACTTTTTTGCAGCCTAGGTGGGCAAATGGACCCACATTCCAAAGTGCACCTTTCGGATTTCACCGGTCATTTTTTACAGATTTTGATTGCAAACTTCTTCTCACACATCTGGGCCCCTAAATTGCCAGGGCAGTATAACTACGCTACAAGTGACCCCATTTTGGAAAGAAGACACCCCAAGGTATTTTGTGATGGGCATAGTGAGTTCATGGAAGTTTTTATTTTTTGTCACAAGTTAGTGGAATATGAGACTTTGTAAGAAAAAAAAAAATCTAAAAAAAAATCATCATTTTCCGCTAACTTGTGACAAAAAATAAAAAGTTCTATGAACTCATTATGCCCATCAGCAAATACCTTAGGGTGTCTACTTTCCAAAATGGGGTCATTTGTGGGGTTTTTCTACTGTCTGGGCATTGTAGAACCTCAGGAAACATGACAGGTGCTCAGAAAGTCAGAGCTGCTTCAAAAAGCGGAAATTCACATTTTTGTACCATAGTTTGTAAACGCTATAACTTTTACCCAAACCATTTTTTTTTGCCCAAACATTTTTTTTTTTTTTTTTTTATCAAAGACATGTAGAACAATAAATTTAGCGAAAAATTTATATATGGATGTCGTTTTTTTGCAAAATTTTACAACTGAAAGTGAAAAATGTCATTTTTTTGAAAAAAAATCGTTACATTTTGATTAATAACAAAAAATGTCAGCAGCAATGAAATACCACCAAATGAAAGCTTTATTAGTGAGAAGAAAAGGAGGTCAAATTAATTTGGGTGGTAAGTTGCATGACCGAGCAATAAACGGTGAAAATAGTGTAGTGCAGAAGTGTAAAAAGTGGCCTGGTCATTAAGGGTGTTTCAGCTAGCGGGGCTGACGTGGTTAAAACCTTATGTCCAACCCATTGTACCCTCGTCTTTGCCTCCTCCTCCGATTGTGGTTGATGGTAATCTTGAATTTCAGGTCTCTAGGATTGTGTATTCTCATGTTGTCTGTGGTTCTCTCCAGTACCTCGTTCATTGGGAGGGTTATGGTCCTGAGGAGAGGATGTGGGTCCCAGTGACGGACATTAAGGCCACTCGTCTTATCAGGGCTTTCCATAGGTCCCATCCTGAGAAGGTGGGCTCTGAGTGTCCGGAGTCCACTCGTAGAAGGAGGGGTACTGTCACCACCAGACATCTGAGAAGCTCTGACAGATGTTCTTCAGAACCTCCTGCTTGAGGTTCTTTTTGTTTTGCTTTCGTTTTCTCATCTCGTTAGCCTCTCTCAGCTGTCATGTAGTTGCACTGATTGCATCCCTTTAAATCCCTTCCCATACTGCATCACTTTGCGGTTTATACAACTTCCTGGAGTGTGCTGATACTAGAAGCTGTTACTCTGCATCCACAAGATAAGTCTGTTTTCTTTATTTCTGTTTGCCTGTGGGCTTGATCCTAGGTGACCCTGACTCCCTCTGTATTAAGTGTAGGGAGCCGGTGGTCGTGTCCCCTCACTATTATAGGGTGTTCAGGTGCATACAGTCGAGGAACGAGGATATGCAATTTTCTACCATTGAGATTTTTGCATAGGCTGAGCAGTAAGGGAGATAGCTAGGGCTCTTACAGGGCTTACCCTCCTGTTCCTTAGTTTTGGATCAAGTCAGTCAGATCTTCATTTGTGTCTTCTAGTTTTCTGTAACACCATCCGTGACAGGTTTAGGTCTAGAGATATGCTTGGCCATTCCAGCACCTTTACCCTCAGTTTCTTTAGCAAGGCAGTGGCGATCTTGGAAGTGTGTTTGGGGTTGTTATCATGTTGGAATACTGCCCTGTGGCCAAGTTTACGAAGGAATGGGGATCATCCTCTGCTTCAGTATGTCACAGTACATGTTGGCATTCATGGTTCCCTCAATGAACTGTAGCTCCCCACAGCTGGCAGCACTTATGCAGCCCCAAACTATGACACTCCCACTGCCATGCTTGACTGTAGGCAAGACACACTTGTCTTTATACTCCTCCCCTGGTTGCCGCCACACACACTTGACACCATCTGAACCAAATAAGTTTATCTTGGTCTCATCAGACCACAGGACATGGTTCCAGTTATCCATGTCCTTAGTCTGCTTGTCTTCAGCAAACTGTGCATCAACTTTAGAAGAGGCTTCCTTCTCGGACGACAGCCATGCAGTCCAATTTGATGCAGTTTGTGGTGTATGGTCTGAGCACTGACAGGCTGACCTCCCTTTAACCTCTGCAGCAATGCTGGCAGCACTCATTTGTCTTTTTTGAAAAGACAACCTCTGTATATGACCAGGTGCTCTCGGCTTCTTTGGTCAACCATGGCGAGACCTGTTCTGAGTGGAACCTGTCATGCTGCCCCAAACTATGACACTCCCACTGCCATGCTTGACTGTAGGCAAGACACACTTGTCTTTATACTCCTCCCCTGGTTGCCGCGACACACACTTGACATCATCTGAACCAAATAAGTTTATCTTGGTCTCATCAGACCACAGGACATGGCTCCAGTTATCCATGCCCTTAGTCTGCTTGTCTTCAGCAAACTGTGCATCAACTTTAGAAGAGGCTTCCTTCTAGGACGACAGCCATGCAGTCCAATTTGATGCAGTGTGTGGTGTATGGTCTGAGCACTGACAGGCTGACCTCCCTTTAACCTCTGCAGCATTGCTAGCAGCACTCATTTGTCTTTTTTTGAAAAGACAACCTCTGGATATGAGCAGGTGCACTCAGCTTCTTTGGTCAACCATGGCGAGACCTTTTCTGAGTGGAACCTGTCTTGTTAAACCGCTGTATGGTCTTGACCTTCGTGCTGCAGCTCAGTTTTAGGGTGTTTACAATCTTCTTATAGCCTAGGCCATCTTTATGTAAAGCAACAATTGACAATTTTCCTAGTTTTAATGAAGGAAAATATAGATTTTATTAAAGACAGAGGACAAACATTATGCTTTAGATCTTTCTTTTTTACTCCCAGCAGCAAACAGTTAACAATGTAAAACAGATTAATTTACATAAGATATGTAAATCAGTGTTCACAAACAGCCAATCAACAGGCAGCATAGGTTATATAAGGTCTAATCAATCATGTGAACGTCCTTCTTTCTTGATGAGATGGTGAAGGATAACAGGATGCATGAAGAAAATGAAAAACATCCATGGTAATAACACTGGTTGGAGATAGTAGTAGGATTTGATAACCCATTAAAGAACAGTCATGAGGATGAAAGATGTTTCAGACTAATAGAGAGTAGACAAAAACAATAAAAGCAAGGTTCGGGTCAGTAGGGTGGGATAATGTTCATCTCCTGTCTTTCATAAAATCTATATTTTCCTTAATTAAAACTAGGAAAATATTCAATTTTATATCAAGGCAGAAGACTCCGTTATGCAAGGTCAAAGCTTATGCTCTATAATATACTGTAATTCTAACAATAACTATAGATACCAACTAATGGTTACTGAAATAATACAGTGGAAACGTGTGGGTCGGAAGTAAAAAGGTATTAAACGTAGATTCTGAGGCCCAGTTGGCTGCCTTTTAGAATGTCTGATAAGGATCCTCCAGATTGTCTAATTTTTGTGGACATAGCTCCTCTAGTGGAGTGTGCCCCAAAAAGAGAAGTGTCCACCCCTGCTAAGGACATAGTTCAAGAAACCCATCTAGCTACAGTTGTCGATGACACTGGTAGATGGGGTCTGCAATATGAAATGAGGAGTTCGGATATAGATGGACTCCTTAGAGGTAAAGTTCTATGTTCGTAGGATCGTAGGCACCTGACCACACAGAGCTTTTCTTGTAGAGGGAAAGCAGGGTAGAAGACAGAAGAGATATTAGTTTTGGTACGATGGACAATAGAAAACGGAACTCCTTGTGGTAGTAATTGCCTACGAGATATGTCTAAAGCTCGGACGTCTGAAACATGTTTAAAAGATATTAGACATAATAACATGGTTAAAGTAAAGGACAATAACTTCAGAGGGAGAAGATCATTATCTTCCCAAGTAAAAAATAGGTCCAGCACCAAATTAACGTCCCAAGTAGAGTAATATTTGGGAGTGGGAGGCCTTCGAAATTTAATTCCCTTCAAAAGTTTGCAAACTAAAGGATGTTTGCCTATTGGCAAAGCCTGGAGAGGTGCATGATAGAAAGTGATTGCCGATGGGTAGACATTAATAGTCTGATATGCCTTCCCTGCATCGAAAGAAACAGAAAGGAAGTTTATGATATGGTTTAGAGGTGCACATATGGGATCCAATGTCTGTTGACCACACCAATCAGACCAAATCTTCCAGGCTAATCCGTAAGAAGATCGGGTGCCTGGAGCCCAGGCGTCAGAGAGGATGTTGCTAGCTGACTGTGAAATTTCGTAGTCAAGTGTTGTTGGCCTGAAATGAACCAGGCTACTAGGGACAAAAGATCAGATAGAATCAGAGGATGTTGATGTCCGGTCAGGTCTAAAAGGATCAATGGATTAATCGGAAGGATTTGTGGATAATCTATAGTCATTGCCAGAATCTGGGCGAACCAGGTTTGAGTTGGCCAGAGCGGGGTTATTAACACCAGAGTTGTTTGTTGAGACATGGCTAGAAGGAAAATCCTTGAGATGAGAGCGGAGGAAAAGCCGTTGTGACAGAGCATTGGTGGCTAGAGATTCTGGATCGGGGCGCCAGCTGAAGAACCGAGGTAGCTGACAGTTGAGGCGGGACGCAAAAAGGTCCAAATATAGTGGACCCCAGAGAGAAATTATCTGATGGAAGATGGTGGGCTCTAATCTCCAGTCGCTGGTGTCTGATAGAAATCGGGAATTCCAATCCGCAATAGTATTGGACAAACCCGGAAGGTACTCAAAATTATATGTTTGTCTAGACAGAAATGCCAAAAATCTTTGGCAATATTGGCTAGAATCTCCCATCTGGTTCCTCCTAAGCGGTTGATATACAGCACCACCGCTATATTGTCCATCCGAAGAAGGACACAACAATGGGATTTGTCCTTCGTGAAGCTTTTGAAGGCAAAAAACCCTGCCAAGAGCTCTAGGCAATTGATGTGAAGGGAAGTTTCTTCTGCGGACCATTTTCCTCCTGTGTAACGGGAGCTGCACCGAGCACCCCAACCAAGTCGGCTGGCGTCCGACTTGATAATTTGGTCTGGGGTAAAATTGAATATGGTCTGCCCGT
This sequence comes from Bufo gargarizans, assembly GCF_014858855.1. Lineage (NCBI taxonomy): Eukaryota > Metazoa > Chordata > Amphibia > Anura > Bufonidae > Bufo > Bufo gargarizans. Next base: position 488,439,391 of record NC_058080.1, on the reverse strand, counting down.
TCCAGTCTTGGATGTGTTGCAACCACCACAGGTCATCCCTGGTATCCAGAGTTAGAGATACCTCTTCTGAGTAACTCAACCCCTCCCTCAAAAGTCGAGCTTTCAAACATTGGAGAGCTCTGTATTGGAGGGGAGCTGTAAAAATCGCTTAAATTGAGGCAGAGAGTAGGCCTACAATCCGAGCAATGGTTCGGAGAGACTAAATTCTCGTTGAGGACGGACCCAATTTCTTTCCTGATGGTCTTCAAGTTCCTGGATGGAAAGCTCAGAGTAGCAGACTGAGTATCCAGTAGAAACCCTAAAAACTCTATCTGTCTCAATGGGGTTATAATCGGTTTCTCGTGGTTGATCAAAAACCCCAGGTTGGTTAAAAGAGTTAATGTCCAGTGGATGTAAAGGAGAATTAATGAGTGAGACTGAGCCATGATGAGGATGTCGTCTAGGTAAATGATGAGACGTACACCCCGAGTCCGGAGAGTTGCTATCACTGGTTTCAAGAGTTTTGTGAAACACCATGGTGCGGAGGACAGGCCGAAAGGCTGGTAAATTGGTATTTGTGACCTTCCCATAGACATTGGAGGTAGGGTTGAGACATGGGGTGCATAGGCACCGTGTAATAGGCATCTTTCAAGTCTATTTTTGAGAGACAATCTTTTTGTAAAAGTAGATCCCTGCGTAAATGGATACCTTCATTTTGAAATGTCGGTAGAAGACATAATTGTCTTTAAGTTGATGACAGGTCTGTGGCCGCCATCCCTCTTTTTCAACAAGAGGAGGTTGCTCAGGAAACCCAGTGATTTTACGGGTATTTCGACTAATGCGCCCTTGCAACATAGTTCCTTAATTTCTAGTTGTATCGGACCTTGATCTGTCTGTGAGAATATTATAGGATGAGGGAGCTTTGTTTGTATTGGTTGACAGAGAAAATCGTTTTGATAACCCCTCACGGTGTTTAGGATCCATGCATCTGCTGAGATCATAGCTCAGACGTGGATAAAATGTCTTATTCGACATCCCAAGGGAATGTGGGAAGAATACGGAAAAGGATCTCTTACCTGCAGAGGATCTTGATCTTGGGAATCCTCTATTGCCTCTGGAATGCCATGGTGTTCCTCTTGTGGGGAAGAAAGGAGTGGTGGCATAGGAGGTGTTTCGGAAGGTAGGATGTTCTGGCCGAGTAGGGGGAGGGCCTCTGTAATATTGTCCCTCCTGGGACAAATCAGCCCCTCCGTTTCCCAGCCCTTGTAAAAACACGGCCTTGGAAGACACGTTTTAGTGATGTCTGGGCCTTTTCTAGGGATGAAAAGAGCCCTACATATTTACTTATGTCCTTCACAAAGGAATCTCCTCTTCTAAGGATGGGGTATTGTCTGAAGCGGACAGGTGTACTAGCTGCGGTGGATGCGTTGGCGTTCCCCACTAAACATACTGCCCTCTGGGCCCAACCCTTCAGGACCGATAGGTCCACCGGATTTTCAGAGGTAGAGGCTTGTTCAGTCAAGTCAAAAATTTTTGTTAGTGGACCGACTAAGTCCAACAGTTTGTCCTAGATCGATTCCTTTTTTAGGATTTTTTCCAGATTTGTACAAAAACTTTATAAGGGCTGTTTCACACGAGCGGATGCCGTGCGTGACATCCACTGCGTGAATGAGAGCCAAGACCCGCTGCAGACAGCAGAAGCATGGAGCATTACCATGATTGATAATGCTCCGTGCCTCTCTATGATCTCTTTACTACAAAATCACAGTGACAACTTTATCTCACTGTGATTTTGTAGTAAAGAGATCATAGAGAGGCACGGAGCATTATCAATCATGTTAATGCTCCGTGCTTCTGCTGTCCGCAGTGGGGATTGGCTCTCATTCACGCAGTGGATGTCACGCACGGCATCCGCTCGTGTGAAACAGCCCTAAGAGTTGGGTCTATTTCAGGAGTATCTGCAATTTTGTGCGGGAGCATGGGCCTAGGGCATTCAGAACGCAGCTTACTTCTAGCTGTCTTGTCTAATGGTTTCTTAAGCGATAATGAAACAAATTTGGATACTTGAGGTTGTGGTACCCACTCACCTGACTAAGGATATTTGATCATCCCAGGGTCAAAGAAAGGGGTACCCCATGTGGAAGGGGCGTGGTTTGCCGGCCGAGCAAGAAGGCTGCGTCAGTCGAATGCTCCTGTACTACCTCAGCGACAGCGGGACAGTATAACCCACAACAGAGCTTTCCGCTACTGCCAGGAGAACACTGACAGTCCGGATGATGACTAGAGGCAAGCGGTCCATGAAGAAACAGGGGAAGTTGGACTTTTACCTGGGGAAAGGCGTCCCTCCAGCGGATACTTCTCCCCCTCCGCCATCCCGCCAACAAGGCCTCGATGTTCCAGAGGCCCGAAACAACCCCCGAGGCGACATGGCCTTTGATTCACCAGACGCCGCGTCTGACTGGCTCCCACCCGCCTCCTCAGAATCCCCGACAGGGTATGGGAGGCCCGGAGCAACCCACGGATCTCAGGCGGGGAGTCCACAGAAGCGCGCCAATACACCGGCGCCATCTTCACACTCTCCTACGGCAGGACAGGCGCGACCGCAGCAGGCTACGGAGATCCCAAGTGGGGAGGTGAGTGATCACACTACCCCGGCTATACAGGCTATTCCAACTAATGATCAACCTGCATCAAGCAACAAAGGACATGCTGGTCCTTTTTAGCGAGTCCATGCACAAGGACTTAACCGTCCTAATCCGCCCACTTCAAGCAGCAGTAGTGGCGGTGGAGAGCAGAGTGGACCATATTGAATCCAAGATGGGAGATTTTGCTTCATCGCATAACCAGCTCATTGACGCCCATAATGATTTATCTGAAGAGATAGACCGGCTTAAAGCTAAAGTGGTGGACCTGGAGGACAGGTCATGCCGGAATAATCTCAAGTTTCGAGGGGTCCCTGAGGACATAGCACCTAATGATCTAACCCCTTATCTACAGAGCCTCATGTCAGCCCTGATCCCAGATCTCTCTCCTCATGACCTTACCTTGGATAGAGCGCACAGGGTGATGAGGCCAAAGCACCTTCCCAGCACGTCACCAAGGGATGTCTGGGTTAGGGGCCATTTCTTCCATATTAAAGAAGCCATACTAGCGGCGTCCAGGAAGCTAGGCACACTGCCTTCTCCATACAGCCAAATTAAGGTCTTTGCAGACCTGTCAGCTGTCACTCTTCAACAGCGCAGATCCCTTAGTGCTTTTACTACCACTCTACGGAACAACACCATCCCGTATAGGTGGGGTTTCCCGACTAAAGTCTTGATTCATCACCAGGGAGCCGTCCACGTCGTCACCTCCTTAGAATCCGGGAAGAAGCTTCTGGACTCATGGAACATCTCAATGGAGGTCCCAGACCAAGGACACAGCTCGTCTGCTCCCCTGGACTCTGGTTGGCAACTAGTGTCCCAGAAGAGGAAATCCCACCGTTGACAGGTGACTGTGGGTGCCACAGGTGCTCTGTTGTTTATAGTAGTGCTGTGCAGTCCTTCCCAGCCAGGAGCCGTTATATTTGCCCTAACAAATGTTTTGCGGCACCTTATGCCGTGTTTTTGTTCGTCCCTTTTTGATTTTGTTATTCAGGTTACACAGATTTGATTTTTTTGTATGTCCGGTTACTCAGTACACTTACATGATGGGATGTCAACGGGCTCTATTGTTATGGGTTACCCCTACTTGCAATGTCTCATATCTTACTGGTGTGTTACGCCTCTATAGCATAACTCTCTCCCAATATGGTCTTTAAAGTAGTTGCCATCAACGCTAAGGGCTTAAACAGCCCGTTCAAGAGGTCTATGCTGTGGAGGGAGACAAGGGCTTTGGGAAGGGATATCATCTGCGCGACTGAGATACACCTGTTGAAAGAAGATGCTCATAGGCTCAAAAGCGCACATTTCCCCCATATTTTCCACTCCCATTTTAGAAAAAAACAGAGGGGCGTGATGGTCTCAATCAGGGATTCTGTTGTGTTTGAGTTGTCCAGATCTATAGAGGATCAGAATGGCCGATATATTATCCTGATAGCATCCTTTAATAATGTCCCTAATAAGCACCAATTGCACTTTTTACGTAAGTTACTGAACAAGGTGAACGCAGTGAAGGAGGGCTTGGTCCTCTGGGGGGAGACTTTAACTCTGTATCAGATCCTCATATAGATTCGACATCCAAAACCAGAGCTCACCCGCAGAGCCTCAACCCCATGTTATTGAAGGAAGACCTCTATGATATTTGGAGGCTACATCATGATAGAGAAAAAGACTATTTGTTCTTTTCAAATGCCCACCAAACCTACTCCAGAATAGATATCTTTCTAGTTGACCGACACCTCCTGCGAAATGCCACACACTCCTCCATAGAAATAACCACATGGTCTGACCATGCGCCCATCACTTTGACTATTAGTGAAACCATCTATAGGCCCCCCTACTCCCCATGGCGCAATAATACGTTCCTGTTGGAATACCCTGAATACAAATCAACACTGCTTGAGGGACTGGTAGAATTATTTCGCATTAATGATGGGTCTGTATCAAACCCCTTCTCCCTATGGAATGCCCACAAAGCATTTATGCAGGGATTGTTCATAAAATCAGGATATAGAGCGAAGAAGGATAGAGAAGAGCGCATCAATGCGCTGACCCAACAGATCAGATCCTTAGAATCAAGCAACAAGACCAGCCCTTCCGCTACTGTAGGAACCCAACTACAGAACTTGCGCCTCCAATTAAAACAGTGTCTCCTCTATAAATATGAAAAACGGCTAAAAACTATTTGTGCGACATATTATGCACAAGACAATAAATCAGGAAAGTTACTGGCCCGTAGATTGAAGGAAAGATCCGCCAAGGCTAAAACTCCCTTCATTGCGGAACAACAGTCGGGTAAAAAGTTAATAGACCCCCAGGGAATTGCGAACTCCTTCAAAGGCTTTTATGAAGCCCTCTATAACTTGAAGCCACAGACTGATATGCCTTCTCAAACAGTGGCAGCGATAGACCAATTTTTAAACTCCCTTGCTCATCCTAGCCTCACTAAGGCCCAATTAGAGCACATAAACTCCCCTATTACGGAACAGGAAATCCTCGGGATCATCACAAAACTACTCAGTAATAAGGCCCCCGGTCCAGATGGGTTTTCAAACGCGTATTACAAGAAATTTAAAAAGGAACTTTCCCCATACTTATGCCAAATTTTCAGTCAAATTGTGAACACAGGCTGTCTCCCGAAAGAGATGCTAGAAGCGACAATAGTCACTATACCTAAAACTGACCCCCCATCAGACGATACGAGGAAATATCGCCCGATATCGCTCCTGAACACCGATACAAAAATATATGTGAAGATCCTGGCGAACCGCTTAGCCCCCTACATATCGATCCTCACCCATGCAAACCAGGTGGGTTTTGTGAGAGGCAGTGTTAAGGATGGTAGTGTCAATCGAGGCTCACCTGAGTCAGAGGACACCCGAGCTGGAAGTATGGAGTCCAGTGGCAAAGGCCCGCAGAAGCAGGAGGCAGGTAGCGTGGTCGATCAGTCCGGGTCGGCAGCAGAGAGGGCAGCGAGGTAACAGCAGGAGTAGACGGAGGCGTGGTCGGTGGTAAGCAGTGAGTAAATGCAGGCGGCAAATCAGCGAGGTCAAACGGTCCGGGTTGGCAACGAGGGTAAAACAGCAATAGTGGTGGAGGAGCAGAGAGGAAGCTTGCTACAGGCTTGGAGGCACAATAACCAGCAAAGGGCTGGGTTCAAGGGCTGGGTCTTATAGGGAAGTGTCATGGAACCATGAACCAGACGTACAACAAGAGATAAGTGGAAATAAGAAGGCTTTATTGAAACTCAAGCTGTAAGGCAAAAGTCCAAACGGATGGCTAAACCGAAGCAGGGTCTTGCGAAGCCAGAGGTCAGGAACCAGAAGGGTAGTCAGACGAAGCCTGGATCAGGAACCAGCAGAGTAGTCAGACGAAGCCTGGATCAGGAACCAGCAGAGTAGTCAGACAAAGCCTGGATCAGGAACCAGCAGGGTAGTCAGACGAAGCCAGGATCAGGAACCAGAAGCAGCAGCAGTCTTAGAAGCATGTGAACACAGGAGGACCAAGCAAGGAACTGAAGCCACAGATCTCCTATATATATGAGCTAGGCATCCAGCTCCTCCCAGTGGGAAGGAGAAGCCGCAGGGTGGGAGGCTACAAGAAACCCAGAAACCAAGATGGCCGCCAGCACATGTCAAACGAAGGAGAACAGCAAGAAGGTAAGACCATGACAGTACCTCCCCCTCAAGGGCCCCTCCTCCGCGGAGTAAAGAACGGTTTCTGAGGGAAGCGTGCGTGGAAGGCTCGGAGCAAGGCAGGAGCATGGACATCTGCGGAGGGAACCCAGGAACGCTCCTCTGGACCATAACCACGCCAATGGACCAAAAACTGCACCCGACCGCGGACCAGGCGTGAGTCCAGGATATTGCTCACCTCATACTCCTCACGATTGCCCACTTGGACCGGACGAGGCCGAGGAACCGAGGAAGTGAAACGATTGCACACCAGTGGCTTCAACAGGGAGACATGAAACACGTTGGAGATCTGCATGCCAGGAGGAAGCGCAAGGGCATAGGCTACCGGGTTTACCCTGCGAAGCACTCGGAAGGGACCAACAAAGCGAGGCGCCAGCTTGGGAGTGGGCACTCGAAGGTTGAGGTTGCGGGTGGACAACCATACGCGGTCTCCGACCTGGTAGGAAGGAGCGGGCGCTCGTCTGCGATCAGCCTGGAGTCTCTGGCGCTGCACAGAGACCTCAAGGGACCTCTGGATCTGTACCCAAGAAGCACGTAGGACGGAAAGGTGATCCTCCACAGCCGGAATATCCTGGGGAGAGAATACCTCCGGTAACACGGCAGGTTGGAACCCATAATTGGCCATGAAGGGAGACGTCCCAGAGGAAGAGTTCACCGCCGTGTTCCTGGCAAACTCAGCCCAAGGCAGGAGGTCAACCCAATTGTCTTGGTGATCGGAGACATAGCAACGAAGAAATTGCTCCAAGGCCTGATTGGATCGTTCTGCGGCCCCATTGGACTGAGGGTGGTAGGCCGAGGAGAAAGAGAGATGAATCCCCAACTGGGAGCAAAAGGCGCGCCAGAACCTGGACACAAACTGACTCCCCCGATCCGACACAATCTCCTTGGGCAAACCGTGCAACCGGAAGACCTCCCTGGCAAAAATCGAGGCCAACTCTTGTGCAGAGGGTAACTTCTTGAGAGGAACACAGTGGCACATTTTGGAAAACCGATCCACAATCATGAGAATGACCGTATGGCCTCCGGATGCAGGGAGGTCCACAATGAAATCCATCCCCAGGTGTGACCATGGACGCTTCCCGGTGGCTATGGGTTGCAAAAGGCCCAACGGAAGGTGCCGAGGGGACTTACTCTGGGCACAAACGGAGCATGCCGCTACATATGCGGCGATGTCGGAACGTAGAGAAGGCCACCAGAACAGACGTGAAACAGCCCAGGACAGCTGATTCTTTCCAGGATGCCCCGCGGCCTTGGAGTTATGGTAGGTTCGCAACAACCGAGTGCGCAACTCCTCAGGCACAAAACATCTGCCGTTGGGTCTCCCAGAGGGAGCACCAGATTGAGCCGCCAAAATCTGCTCACCCAGGGGAGACGTCAGGCTGGTGCGAATAGCGGCCAGGATCTGATTCGGAGGTATGACTGAAGTCGGAATCGACTCCTCCCCGGACAGCTCGGAGTACTGCCGTGATAAGGCATCCGCTCTGATGTTCTTGGAACCGGGTAGGTAGGAGACCACGTAATTAAAACGTGACAAGAACAGAGCCCATCTGGCCTGACGTGGTGTCAATCTCTTGGCCTCAGAGAGGTAGGTCAGATTCTTGTGGTCCGTCAGGATGAGAACCAGAACCACCGAGCCCTCGAGCAAGTGCCTCCATTCTTTAAGGGCCTGCACGATGGCCAATAACTCCCTGTCACCAATCTGATAGTTGCACTCCGCGGAAGACAGTTTCCGGGAGTAAAACCCACAAGGAAGCAGAGGACCCTCTGGTGTTCTACGCTGAGACAGAAGGGCGCCTACTCCCGTCTCAGACGCGTCCACCTCGAGGACAAAAGGCAACCCAGGGTTGGGATGCGACAGAATCGGAGCCGACACAAAGGCGGACTTTAGAGCCTCAAAAGCTCGGATGGCCTCGAGCGGCCAGACCTGGGGATTACTGCCCTTCCTGGTCAGATCCGTGAGAGGCTTGGCTAGCATGGAAAAGTCCCTGATGAACTTCCGATAATAATTGGCGAAGCCCAAAAAGCGCTGCAGGGCACGAAGACCACTGGGCTGGGGCCACTGTAAGACAGCCGAAACCTTCTCAGGATCCATGGAGAACCCCTCAGCGGAAATGATGTAACCTAAGAAGGTTACCTGGGATCGGTGAAATTCGCATTTCTCAAGCTTACCGAACAGCTTGTTCTCTCGTAACCGTTGCAACACTCGTCTGACATCCAGAATGTGGGCCTCCATGGATTCAGAATATACCAAGATGTCATCCAAATAGACCACCACACACTGCTGCAACAGGTCACGGAAAACATTGTTGATGAATTCCTGGAAGACTGCGGGCGCATTGCACAACCCAAAGGGCATAACCAAGGATTCATAATGACCGGTCCTGGTGTTAAACGCGGTCTTCCACTCATCGCCCGCCTTGATCCTTACCAGGTTATATGCCACCCTCAGGTCGAGTTTGGTAAAGACCGTGGCCCCTTTGAGGCGATCGAACAGTTCGGAAATCAAGGGTATCGGGTAAGCGTTCTTGATCGTGATGCGATTGAGACCCCTGTAATCGATGCAAGGCCTCAACTCACCGCCCTTCTTTTTCACAAAGAAAAATCCAGCCCCTGCCGGGGACGAGGATTTGCGAATGTGTCCGCAAATCCTCGCCTCCCTCACGTACTCCTCCATGGCCTCATTCTCCGCTACCGACAGTGGATAGACTTTGCCACGAGGAGGAACGGCACCAGATTGTAACTCTATGGCACAATCGTATGGGCGGTGCGGAGGTAGGGCAACCGCACGCACCTTATCGAATACATCCCGGTACTCCTCGTATTCAGGAGGCAACAGAGAGTCCGAGGAAGTACACAGCAACTTGACAGGCCCATGGATGCAACTAGCCCCACACTGCGGTGACCACGAGAGGATCTCGGCCGATCTCCAATCGAAAGTCGGATTATGCTTCTGGAGCCAGGGGTACCCCAAGACCACCGAGTAGTGTGGAGACGAAATAACCTGGAGACAGACCGACTCTCTGTGAACGGCACCAATGGCCATCCCCACTGGAAGGGTCTCCTGAGTCACGTGTGGCGGCAGAAGGGGTCTGCCGTCTATCGCCTCAAGAGCCAGTGGGGAACCTCGAGGCTGCAGAGGAATGGAATTGGTCGCAGCGAACACACTATCAATGAACAAACCACCAGCACCAGAGTCCACCAACGCCTGGGTCGTCACCGAGCCCCCGACCCAGGAGAGGACAACAGTGATCAGTGGTTTGTCAACACGGGAAACCGGGGACGAGGAGACTCCACCCAAGATCTGCCCCCGACAGGATCTCAGGTGCGAGCGTTTCCCGGACGGTTCGGGCATGCCAACCGAAAATGCCCACCGAGACCACAGTACATGCATCGGCCCTCGCGTCTCCGGAGTACCCTCTCCCCCTCGGACAGGCGAGCAAACCCCAGCTGCATGGGTTCACCCCCAGACAAGTCATCCCCAGGAGGCGTGGGAGGAGAGGGAGGCACGGGTGGGACAGCAAACGTAGGCGCCAATCTGTTAGAAGACCTCCGCAGGCTCTCCTTAAAGGAAGGTCTCTCCCTGAGTCTGGTGTCAATCAAAATCAGGAAAGAAATAAGAGACTCGAGCTCCACTGGTAGGTCCTTAGCTGCAACCTCATCCTTCAAGGCATCCGAGAGACCATGAGAGAAAGCAGCGACCAGAGCCTCATTATTCCAGCCCACCTCTGCTGCCAGGGTACGAAACTCAATGGCGTATTCAGCTACGGATCGTGAACCCTGTCTGATGGACATAAGGAGCTTCGCAGCAGAGGCAGCACGAGCCGGCACATCGAATACCTTCCGAAGAGAAGCAACAAAACCGGAAAACTCGGCAACCACCGGATTGTTGTTCTCCCATAAAGGGCTGGCCCAGGCCAAGGCCTTGTCCGAGAGCAGCGAGATCAAGAAGCCCACCTTTGATCTCTCAGTAGGAAAGGCATGTGGCAGCAACTCGAAATAAATGCCCACCTGGTTAAGGAAACCTCGGCACTGAGTTGGCTCTCCCCCAAAGCGCTGTGGAAGGGGGGCAGAACCGATCATACCCGAAACACCGCAGGCACAGCAACAGGTGTCGGGGTAGACTCTGGCGCAACAACCGGAGCGGCAGTAGGAGCGGGCCCAGGAGCGACAACCGACCCATCGGCAACGGAAGCTAAATGAGCCGTGCGTTCAAGCAGGGTTTGCAACGCCACAGCGAACCGACCCAACAGGTGATCCTGCTGATCAAGTCTGGCAACCAGCGTAGGTAGCGAGGATGGCCCTGTACCGTCAGAATTCATGGCTTGGTCCTAATGTCATGGAACCATGAACCAGACGTACAACAAGAGATAAGTGGAAATAAGAAGGCTTTATTGAAACTCAAGCTGTAAGGCAAAAGTCCAAACGGATGGCTAAACCGAAGCAGGGTCTTGCGAAGCCAGAGGTCAGGAACCAGAAGGGTAGTCAGACGAAGCCTGGATCAGGAACCAGCAGGGTAGTCAGACGAAGCCTGGATCAGGAACCAGCAGGGTAGTCAGACGAAGCCAGGATCAGGAACCAGAAGCAGCAGCAGTCTTAGAAGCATGTGAACACAAGAGGACCAAGCAAGGAACTGAAGCCACAGATCTCCTATATATATGAGCTAGGCATCCAGCTCCTCCCAGTGGGAAGGAGAAGCCGCAGGGTGGGAGGCTACAAGAAACCCAGAAACCAAGATGGCCGCCAGCACATGTCAAACGAAGGAGAACAGCAAGAAGGTAAGACCATGACAGGAAGTAGCAGGTGCAAGAGATTGGAATAATCAGCAGGTCAAGGCAAGGACAAGAGAGGTAGTTAGAAGTTAGCAAGAGAATAGTCCAAGGAGAGACGGTAGCCTAGTGGGTAGAGCTACCGCCTGGGACATGACTGGCCACGGGTTCGAGTCCTGACAGTACTCCCCCCCTTCCTAGGTGACCTCCGGGCACCGCAGGGGAAGGTTTGTCTGGGTGACTCAGATGGAACTCCCTGACAAGTCTGGGGGCATGAATGTTCTCCTCCGGTTCCCAGGAGTTGTCTTCTGGAGGATAGCCTTTCCAGGAAATCAAGTATTGGATTTTGCCCCGGTGGAGTCTGGAGTCAAGGATCTTAGAGACAATGTACTCCTCTTCGCCTTGTACCCTTACTGGTGGTGGGGGGGGCGGATGGTGGCCAGGAAAGGTGTTCTCTACAAACGGCTTGAGAAGAGAGCAATGGAAGACTGGGTGCACCCTGATGGAATGTGGGAGGTCCAGTCGGAAGGTGACTTCATTAATCCGACCAGAGATCCGGAAAGGCCCCAAGTATTTTTGGCCCAGTTTCTGAGCAGGTACCTTCAGTCTTAGGTTTCTTGTAGAGAGCCACACTTGATCTCCTATCTGAAAGTCCGGAGCGGGTCTACGACGTTTGTCTTTCGCCCGCTTAAAGCGTCTCTGAGCCTCAAGGAGATTATTGGAAATGTTCTCTTGTGCCTCTTGTAAATTTGCCAGGCGTTCGGCCACAGCTGGAAGCGTGGAGGTGATAGGCAGGCGTGGGATGAAAGCTGGATCCAGGCCAGTGTTGGCGTAGAAAGGACTGTAATGAGTGGAACTGTGTTCCGCATTATTGTAGGAAAACTCGGCCGTAGGAAGGTGGTCCAACCAGTCATCCTGCAAATAAGTGATGAAACAACATAGGTACTGCTCGAGGGTCTGGTTCGTTCTCTCTGTCTGCCCATTAGACTGGGGATGGAAGGCGGAGGACAGGCTTACCGTGATCCCAAGGGCCAGGCAGAAGTCTTTCCAGAATTTAGAGGTGAATTGCACTCCTCGGTCAGAGACCACATCATCCGGAACCCCGTGTAACCTAAAGATTTCACGCAATACCAGGTCAGCCGTCTGTTTGGCGGTGGGTAGGCCCTTGCAGGGGATGAAATGCACCATCTTGGTAAGGCGGTCCACGACAACAAGATGGTGTTCATCCCTTTTGAAGGGGGTAGGTCAACTACAAAGTCCATAGAAATTGAACCCCAAGGGCGGGAGGGGATGGGGAGTGGTCGCAGCAGCCCCACGGGTGAAGAGTGGGGAGTCTTGTTGCGGGCACAGACCGTGCATGAGGAGACAAACCTTTTAGTATCTTCCTTATATGACGGCCACCAGAAGGAGCGGGACAGGAGTTCCTGGGTCTTTCTTGTACCTGGATGGCCAGCCAACTTGGTATCGTGGTTATATTTTAGTACCTCGAGCCGTGCCATTTCTGGTACGTACAGTTGTCGATCCAGGTATACCCAGAAGCCACCCTTGAGGGTGAGGTTGACGTCTTCTGCTGGGTGGGTGAGGAAGGGGTCCTTTTCATAAGCCTTCTTGATTGACCCCAGGAGTTCCTTTGGGTAGGTAGCTCCCAAGACCTTTTTCTCGGGTAGAATGCTGGCTTGGCCCTTGTTGTCCTGTGAAGGTTCAGAGAACATCCTGGAAAGGGCATCTGCTTTGCCATTCTTCGACCCCGGGCGATATGTGATAATGAAATTGAATCGAGAAAAAAAAAGGCTCCATCTGGCTTGTCTGGCGGAAAGCCTCTTGGCAGAACGGATGAATTCGAGGTTTCGGTGGTCAGTAAACACAGTTATGGGATTGATGGCCCCCTCCAATAGATGTCTCCACTCCGAGAAGGCATCTTTGATTGCCAGCAATTCCTTATTCCCGATGTCATAGTTCCTTTCTGCGGGGGACATTTGGCGAGAGAAGAAGGCGCAAGGGTGTAAAAGCATCTTTTCTCCCGTACGTTGTGATAGGACAGCGCCTACTGCGGTGTCGGAAGCGTCCACTTCGACTGTGAATGGCAGTTCGGGATTAGGATGGATCAGAATTGGAGCAGACGTGAAGAGGGATTTGAGCTTGGTGAAGGCTTCCTGTGCTTCGGGTGTCCAGGAAAAGGGCACAGTCTTTTTGGTTAACTGGGTAATTGGAGTAACGATTTTTGAGAAGTTCCGAATGAATTTTCGGTAAAAGTTGGCGAAGCCGACAAACCTCTGTATTTCCTTTTCATTCTTAGGGGGAGGCCAATCTATTACAGCCTGAATTTTCCGAGGATCCATACTCAGCCCTTCCGGGGAGATGATGTAACCGAGAAACTGGGTGGTGGTCTGTTCGAACTCGCATTTCTCGAGCTTGATGTAAAGAGACTGCTCGCGGAGTCTTTGTAACACCCTGCGGACATGTTCGCGATGTTGTTCGAGATTTTCCGAGAAAATTAAAATATCGTCCAGGTATACCACTACGAACAGATCTAGCATGTCCCTAAGGACGTCATTAATGAAATGTTGGAAAGTGGCTGGGGCATTGCAAAGTCCGAAGGGCATAACTAGGTATTCAAAATGTCCGTATCGTGTGCGAAAGGCGGTCTTCCATTCATCCCCGGGGCGAATGCGAACCAGATTATAGGCCCCTCGAAGATCGAGCTTCGTAAACACCTTTGCTGCCCGGAGTCTCTCGAGAAGTTCCAAAATCAGGGGGAGAGGGTAACGGTTTTTTACCGTAACATCATTCAGCTTGCGGTAGTCAATGCAAGGGCGTAGAGAGGAGTCTTTTTTCTCCACGAAGAAGAAGGGTGCTCCCGCAGGGGAGGTGGAGGGTTGAATGAAGCCCTTCTTTAGGTCCTCGTCCAAGTAGTCCTTCAGGGCCTTGAGTTCAGGCTCCGAGAGGGAGTAGATGCTGCCGAAGGGTATTTCAGCCCCAGGTAATAATTCAATTGGGCAGTCGTATGGTCGATGTGGGGGCAGCTTGTCTGCGTTTTTTTTGTCGCAGACATCCTGAAACTCGCTATATTGTGGAGGCAACAGCTCCTTGACAGTTGGTTCCGAGATGAAAGATTCTTTGGGCATTGGGGAAGCAGGTTCATGCAGACAGTTCGAAGAGCAGAACTCGGATGTGAACTGTAGACAGCGGGTTTCCCAGTCCACAGACGGGTTGTGAGTGGCTAACCACGGGATGCCCAAGATCACCGGAATCTTGGGGGAGGCAATCAAAGAGAAGTGGATCGTCTCGTGGTGGTCGGTTTTAATGTGGAGCTGTAAATCTGCGGTCTGATGTGTAACTGGTCCCGAGGAGAGTGGAGACCCATCCACCGCTTCCAGATCGATGGGGGCTGTCTTGGTTACAAGCGGAATGTTGTTCTCGTGAGCAAAAGTTAGATCCATAAAATTGTCGCCAGCTCCGGAGTCGAGCATTGCAGAACAGAGAAGTCGTCGATCCCCGATGGTAATGACAATTGGAATGGTGAAGTGGGACCCGGTGGCTGCTAACTCGGTTGTCTCTGCCGTCACCGGTGGGGTTGCGGCCTGCCGCTGATCTCTCAGTTTAGTGACGGCAATGGTTCTGCGGGATTTGTTGGGGCATTTGATGGCAATGTGCCTGGCTCCCCACAGTAGAGGCAGAGGCCTTCGGCCAGTCGTCGTTCTTTTTCTGCTACGGACAGAGTCTTGCGCACTGCGTCAACCAGCATCGGCTCGATGGGAGGTTGGGCGACCTGCTGGGTAGTAGAGGAGAAAGAGTAAGTGGGTCTGTCGCCTTGGAACCAGAGCCTTTCTTTCCTTCTCTCGGTGAGCCTCTGATCAATACGGACACACACCTGAATGAAGTCGTCCAAATCATCCGGGGCTTCAAGTCTGGCAAGTTCATCTTTGATCGCCTCCGATAGACCTCGCCGAAATTGGCTCCTTTGAGCAGCTGGATTCCAGTTGGTGTCTGAGACCCAGCGGCGGAACTCGGCGGCGTACTCGGCGACAGAGCGTCTTCCCTGTCGAAGACTGTGTAGTCTTGCCTCAGCTGTCGCACAACGATTGGGGTCATCAAAGACCTGGCTCATAGCTGTGATGAAAACATCCAGATCGTGCAGCAGACGGCTATCGATTTCCACGTATGGAGACGCCCATGCCAGGGCCTCGTCCGTCAAGAGGTTAACAATGAACAATACTTTCTTCTTGTCAGTGGAAAAGGGGGCCAGATGCATCCGGAAGTAGATACGGCACTGATTGAGAAAGCCCCGGTACTGGCGACGATCTCCATTGAATTTCGAGGGTAGTGGCATGCGGGTGTCTGCAGCCGCGCCGCGTACGTCCAGGAGTTGCCGTTGGAGCTCAGTGATCTCCCCCTGTTGACTCTGTACCTGGCCTTGGAGTAGTGAAAATTTCTCCTGGTAGGTGGTGCCGAACTCTTGCAGCTCAGACACCTGCTTGCGCAGGGTGGCCATTACGGACTCCATTTTTTTTTGGGCTGGTTATTCTGTTAAGGATGGTAGTGTCAATCGAGGCTCACCTGAGTCAGAGGACACCCGAGCTGGAAGTATGGAGTCCAGTGGCAAAGGCCCGCAGAAGCAGGAGGCAGGTAGCGTGGTCGATCAGTCCGGGTCGGCAGCAGAGAGGGCAGCGAGGTAACAGCAGGAGTAGACGGAGGCGTGGTCGGTGGTAAGCAGTGAGTAAATGCAGGCGGCAAATCAGCGAGGTCAAGCGGTCCGGGTTGGCAACGAGGGTAAAACAGCAATAGTGGTGGAGGAGCAGAGAGGAAGCTTTCTACAGGCTTGGAGGCACAATAACCAGCAAAGGGCTGGGTTCAAGGGCTGGGTCTTATAGGGAAGTAGCAGGTGCAAGAGATTGGAATAATCAGCAGGTCAAGGCAAGGACAAGAGAGGTAGTTAGAAGTTAGCAAGAGAATAGTCCAAGGAGAGACGGTAGCCTAGTGGGTAGAGCTACCGCCTGGGACATGACTGGCCACGGGTTCGAGTCCTGACAGGCAGACAGTTACAGGACAATTCCAGACACACCCTAAATATATTGGGCTATGTGCAGAGATCGAAACTCCCCGCTCTGCTGGTCACCTTAGACGCTGAGAAGGCATTTGACCACATTAATTGGTCATTTGCCTTCGCAGTCCTATCGAAGATGGGTTTCTCTGGGGCCATCCTGGCGGCTATCAAAGCGTTATATACCCAGCCTAGTGCACTTTCAGACCCGTTTGACATCTCCAATGGTCCCCTTTGATATTCATTCTGACTATCGAGCCCCTAGCCCAAGCCTTGTGACAGTGCCCGGAAATTACAGGAATTAATATAGGAGATAAAGAACACACAGTTAGTTTATATGCCGATGATATTATTTTGACGTTGACAAATCCCCAATTGTCTCTTACGGCCGCTATCAACATTATATCTCAATTTGGAGATCTCTCCTACTATAAACTAAATGCTGCTAAGTCCCAGGCCCTCCCAATAAATATTCCCCCTGAGCGGGTAAAATCGCTTAAGGATGTCTTTGACCTGGACTGGCAGGATAGCCAAATTGATTACTTAGGGATAAAGTTGACAGCATCATTTACGAGTCTATACGCCATGAACTATGTCCCATTTCTAGGAACATTAGAGAAAGACCTCTCCAACCTATCCAAATATGAGACGTCTTGGGTGGGTCGAATTGCCTCGATTCAGATGTTTGTTCTTCCCAAACTTTTGTACCTATTTAAAACATTGCCCATTACCTCTCCAGCCACTTTCTTTAAGAAATGCACCACGCTGATTAATAAGCTAGTATGGAAGGGACACAGGCCTAGGATAGCAACTACGATAATGCAGAGAGATAGGCGGCGAGGTGGGCTGGGCCTCCCGAATATATATGAGTACTTTTTGGCCTTGCAGGTCTCCCAGCTGAGAGAATGGTGGACAGACAACCAATTCAAACAGTGGGTACATATGGAGGCAACATTATCCTCGGTTAGTAGCCTCAGGTCTCTTTTGTTAGCGGCTCTTCATCCATCATTCCACCGACCCTCCTCCTCGACGCTGGTATCCATGGCATTAGAAAATTGGTCCCACTTCCACAAATTGTGCTCTCCGGGGTCCGGACCCTTCCCACCCTTGACTCCTATAACGGTACTTAACCATCTAATCCCCAATATTTCAATCTCACCCTGGGTGGCTAGTGGATTAGACCTCCTATCAAAGCTATTTACGTCAGACACCCTCTGTTCCTTTGAGTCCCTGCACAAGCAATTCCAAATACCAAACACTGATTTCTATAAATACCTATGTATTAGGCACTTCCTCACAGCTAACTCTCCCTTCAATCTATTGTGCAACCAGGAAGTGTTCAAGCTCTGGTCACTTGCCCCTCCATATTGTACTCGCCTTCGTCCCTTATACGCGATGCTCAGGGACAAAGGGTCCTTTACTAAAACAACTTCTCTGCACTCCTAGGAAAAAGACCTGAGACTAACGTTTTATGATGAGCAGTGGTCCTCAGCTTTTGCCTTCATCTCCAAAAACCTTAGATGCGCTCTGCATTATGAATCATTGATGAAAACAATGTTAAGATGGTATTATACCCCTGATCGCCTATGCCATATCTTCCCGGGATCCTCACACCTTTGTTGGAGGGGCTGCGGCCAGAGAGGCACACTGTACCATATTCTGTGGTCCTGTCCACTGTTGCAGGGGATATGGGGATCCATTTTCTCCCTTGCTTCGGATTTAATAGGTAGCCAGCTCTCGCCATCTCCCGAACTGGCCCTTCTATTCATAGGTCTGAATAAACTGCCATGTGGTGTTAGGGTGGTATTGGGACACCTCTTCCTTTCCACTAAATTGGCTATCACCCAAAACTGGAAATCCCAGACTTTCCCCAGCTTAACAGATATTACCCGCAAACTCAATTCCACTTATATACATGAGAGGATGTGGGCGAGAGCTGGTTACTCATCTGCAGCGTTCAAGAGGGAATGGAGTTCATGGAGTTCCTCCCCGCTTGCATTGTATTCCCCTGACTGATTTTGCTATATCTGCTCAATACGGCCCGATGCACAAGATGTTGTTTGTGTATATACCTATCCCATGTATGTACTGAACGCTATTTGTTGTTTGTTTATTATTATTTGTCTGTTTTTCTGACTACATATAGATGTACCGCAATACGGTTCAGTCGGCGCTGCCAATGTGGCTATGTAAAGCGCTGATTTTGTAACTGTTCAGTGATGATCATTAATATGTCTAAAAGTCAATAAAAATGTATTGATTTAAAAAGAAAGAGGTACCCGACCCATCCAAGATAAGGGATGAAGAACTTTCATCTTCTCCCAAAATTTAGTCTCCCTCATCGGAAGCGTCCTCATACAGGGACATATTATCAACGTCTGAATTATCAGCCTCATCTAAGAAGGACTCAGAAGGGAAAGAGTTAAATTAGTCTGGCTTAACTCTCAAAGCCTTAGAAGCCCGCTTCATGTTGACAACCTCAGGGGTGGACGGTTCAATATTGGCTGCTTTAGCAGCTGTAATTGTGCTTTTTGAAAAAGCTTTAGTAGTATCCTGATCCCTTTTTGTATGCAATTTCAGCAATTTCGTAGGTGTGGGATTGGTAAGAAAGCGCCTTTTCTGAGTGGCTTTACCCCTATTCATACCTTCCACTAAACGGGAAGTTGATTCCTCCGTAGACCAAAATTGGTCAGAAGGGGTAGCAGGGTCTTTAGGAGACTGCATGGTTTGGACATTGCACAATCTTTAGCCATGGCTATCACCAATCACCTCTTGCAATGAAGATATGGCGGAATTGACCGCACATTGAACAGATTTTGTCAGTAAATTATTAATCATGGACTGTACAGTCGTGGCCCAAAGTTTTGAGAATGACACAAATATTAGTTTTCACAAAGTTTGCTGCTAAACTGCTTTTAGATCTTTGTTTCAGTGATGTAGTGAAATATAATTACACGCACCTCATACGTTTCAAAGGCTTTTATCGACAATTACATGACATTTATGCAAAGAGTCAGTATTTGCAGTGTTGGCCCTTCTTTTTCAGGACCTCTGCAATTCGACTGGGCATGCTTTCAATCAACTTCTGGGCCAATTCCTGACTGATAGCAACCCATTCTTTCATAATCACTTCTTGGAGTTTGTCAGAATTAGTGGGTTTTTGTTTGTCCACCCGCCTCTTGAGGATTGACCACAAGTTCTCAATGGGATTAAGATCTGGGGAGTTTCCAGACCATGGACCCAAAATGTCAACGTTTTGGTCCCCGAGCCACTTAGGCCTCTTTCATACTTGCGTTGTCCGGATCCGGCGTGTACTCCACTTGCCGGAATTACACGCCGGATCCGGAAAAACGCAAGTGTACTGAAAGCATTTGAAGACGGATCCGTCTTCAAAATGCTTTCAGTGTTACTATGGCAGCCAGGACGCTATTAAAGTCCTGGTTGCCATAGTAGGAGCGGGGAGCGGGGAAGCAATATACTTACAGTCCGCACGGCTCCCGGGGCGCTCCAGAATGACGTCAGAGCGCCCCATGCTCATGGATGACGTGCCATGCGAGCACGTCATCCATGTGCGTGGGGCGCCCTGACGTCACTCTGGAGCGCCCCGGGAGCCGCACGGACGGTGAGTATACTGCTCCCCCGCTCCGCGCTCCACTTTACCATGGCTGCCAGGACTTTAGCGTCCCGGCAGCCATGGTAACCACTCTAAAAAAGCTAAACGTCGGATCCGGCAATGCACCGAAACGATGTTTAGCTTAAGGCCGGATCCGGATCAATGCCTTTCAATGGGCATTAATTCCGGATCCGGCCTTGCAGCAAGTGTTCAGGATTTGTGGCCGGAGCAAAAAGCGTAGCATGCTGCTGTATTTTCTCTGGCCAAAAAACGTTCCGTTCCGGAACTGAAGACATCCTGATGCATCCTGAACGGATTTCACTCCATTCAGAATGCATTAGGATAAAACTGATCAGGATTCTTCCGGCATAGAGCCCCGACGAGGGAACTCTATGACGGAAGACAAGAACGCAGGTGTGAAAGAGCCCTTAGTTATCACTTTTGCCTTATGGCACGGTGCTCCATCGTGCTGGAAAATGCATTGCTCTTCACCAAACTGTTGTTGGATTGTTGGAAGAAGTTGCTGTTGGAGGGTGTTTTGGTAGCATTCTTTATTCATAGCTGTGTTTTAGGGCAAAATTGTGAGTGAGCCTACTCCCTTGGATGAGAAGCAACCCCACACATGAATGGTCTCATGATACTTTACTGTTGGCATGACACAGTACTGATGGTAGCTCTCACCTTTTCTTCTCCGGACAAGCCTTTTTCCTGATGCCCCAAACAATCGGAAAGAGGCTTCATCAGAGAATATGACTTTGCCCCAGTCCTCAGCAGTCCATTCACTATATTTTCTGCAGTAGATCAATCTGTCCCTAAAGTATTTTTTTGGAAAGAAGTGGCTTCTTTACTGCCCTTCTTGACACCAGGCCATCTTCTAAAAGTCTTTGCCTCACTGTGCGTGCAGATGCGCTCACACCTGCCTGCTGCCATTCCTGAGCAAGTTCTGCACTGGTAGCACTCCGATCCCGCAGCTGAATCCTCTTTAGGAGACGATCCTGGCGCTTGCTGGACTTTCTTGGACACCCTGAAGCCTTCTTAACAAGAATTGAACCTCTTTCCTTGAAGTTCTTGATGATCCTATAAATTGTTGATTGAGGTGCAATCTTAGTAGCCACAATATCCTTGCCTGTGAAGCCATTTTTACGCAACGCAATGATGGCTGCGCGCGTTTCTTTGCAGGTCACCATGGTTAACAATGGAAGAACAATGATTTCAAGCATCACCCTCCTTTTAACAGGTCAAGTCTTGCTTTTTAACCCAATCAGCCTGACATAAAGATCTCCAGCCTGGTGCTCGTCAACATTCTCACCTGAGTTAACAAGACGATTACTGAAATGATCTCAGCAGGTCCTTTAATGACAGCAATGAAATGGAGTGGAGAAAGTTTTTTTTGGGATTAAGTTCATTTTCATGGCAAAGAAGGACTATGCAATTCATCTGATCACTCTTCATAACATTCTGGAGTATATGCAAATTGCTATTATAAAAACTTAAGCAGCAACTTTTCCAATTTCTAATATTTATGTAATGCTCAAAACTTTTGGCCACAACTGTAGGATTTCATCTTCCACTATGATTGAGCGTGGAGTTTCAGGTATTTTATTGGTTTCCTCCGCGGACATGGTAATAGTAAGCAGTGGTGTACCACCCATATAGGCAGACCACGCCGTTGCTATGGGGCCCAGAGCGCACGGAAGGCCCTGCCCCCTCTGTTTATTTTAGCCAGTATTGTAGTACACAGACTGTGGCGCAGCGGGCCTGCAGCACTTGCCTTTGATCGGCGGCACCCCCCCAACATCTTGTATTCACCAGCCTCACTAGTCACTTCAGGAACTTGATTCTCCTGGACAGGCTGTGGGTGTGTTCTAGTCTTCACACTGGCTAATAAGCGCAAGTCAGCTGCACAAAGAGGCAGCTGCTGATTGGCCAGTGTTTTCAGGCAGCAGGAGTGGCGCAATACCCATACAGAGCGTGACCGGAGTGAGAGAAGTAGGCTGCGCACCCTGCACTCAGCCCAGCCCCAGACTTAAGGACTGCCCGCTCCTGAACGGACACAGAGTCCCGGACGGTGGTCTATTGATTGGTTGGTGCCTGTGGTTTGCTGTGTATGGGAAGGGAAGGGATAGATTAATGCAGCATTGCTTGCCAGTAAAACAAGTGATGTTTGGTGTGAGAAAACAGGATCAAGCAGCGGTGCCCTTAATAGAGTAGGTTCAATCTCCTTAATGTAAAGTAAAAAGTTAAATACGGGAACCGCTCTAAAATACCAACAGTTTATGAGAGTAGTTGGAAAGGAACTATAAATATATCGAGCCGAGTTCTCATTCAGCTGTCGGAAGTGTCAATTGCAGGTCCGTGCTTCACATGAAATGAGCCTGCTATCCACCTCCAGCCTGCCGTTAGATCTCGCTTTGAGCCACCAGCCGCACACTCCAAACCGGATCAGGATTACCTTCACAAGAAGGACAAACAAATGGTGCAATACCCTCAATACTCAGAGGTGATCAAATTTTATTCTACTCACATATTCCAAGTTTTCACATGCATATATGATTGCCCGACCCGGGTTTCGCTGTTAGCTTCGTCAGGGGCAGCCTTGGCAGCTGCTGCCAAGGCCAATAAGATAATGGGTTGCATCAAAAGGGGCATAGATGCCCGTGATGAGAACATAGTCCTACCACTTTACAAATCATTAGTCAGACCACACATGGAGTACTGTGTACAGTTCTGGGCTCCAGTGAACAAAGCAGACATAGCAGAGCTGTATACAATTAATTAAAGAATTATATATATATATATATATATATATATATATATATACACTGTATATACAGTACAGACCAAAAGTTTGGACACACCTTCTCATTCAAAGAGCTTTCTTTATTTTCATGACTATGAAAATTGTAGATTCACACTGAAGGCATCAAAACTATGAATTAACACATGTGGAATTATATACATAACAAAAAAGTGTGAAACAACTGAAAATATGTAATATTCTAGGTTCTTCAAAGTAGCCACCTTTTGCTTTGATTATTGCTTTGCACACTCTTGGCATTCTCTTGTTGAGCTTCAAGAGGTAGTTACCTGAAATGGTTTTCACTTCACAGGTGTGCCCTGTCAGGTTTAATAAGTGGTATTTCTTGCCTTATAAATGGGGTTGGACCATCAGTTGCCTTGTTGAGAAGTCAGGTGGATACACAGCTGATAGTCCTACTGAATAGACTGTTAGAATTTGTATTATGGCAAGAAAAAAACAGCTAAGTAAAGAAAAACGAGTGGCCATCATTACTTTAAGAAATGAAGGTCAGTCAGTCCAAAAAATTGGGAAAACTTTGAAAGTGTCCCCAAGTGCAGTCACAAAAACCATCAAGCGCTACAAAGAAACTGGCTCACATGCGGACCGCCCCAGGAAAGGAAGACCAAGAGTGACCTCTGCTGCGGAGGATAAGTTCATCCGAGTCCCCAGCCTCAGAAATCGCAGGTTAACAGCAGCTCAGATTAGAGACCAGGTCAATGCCACACAGAGTTCTAGCAGCAGACACATGTCTAGAACAACTGTTAAGAGGAGACTGTGTGAATCAGGCCTTCATGGTAGAATATCTGCTAGGAAACCACTGCTAAGGACAGGCAACAAGCAGAAGAGACTTGTTTGGGCTAAAGAACACAAGGAATGGACATTAGACCAGTGGAAATCTGTGCTTTGGTCTGATGAGTCCAAATTTGAGATCTTTGGTTCCAACCACCGTGTCTTTGTGCGATGCAGGAAAGGTGAACGGATGGACTCTACATGCCTGGTTCCCACCGTGAAGCATGGAAGAGGAGGTGTGATGGTGCTTTGCTGGTGACACTGTTGGGGATTTATTCAAAATTGAAGGCATACTGAACCAGCATGGCTACCACAGCATCTTGCGGCGGCATGCTATTCCATCCGGTTTGCGTTTAGTTGGACCATCATTTATTTTTCAACAGGACAATGACCCCAAACACACCTCCAGGCTGTGTAAGGGCTATTTGACCATGAAGGAGAGTGATGGGGTGCTGTACCAGATGACCTGGCCTCCACAGTCACCGGACCTGAACCCAATCGAGATGGTTTGGGGTGAGCTGGACCGCAGAGTGAATACAAAAGGGCCAACAAGTGCTAAGCATCTCTGGGAATTCCTTCAAGACTGTTGGAAGACCATTTCAGGTGACTACCTCTTGAAGCTCATCAAGAAAAATGCCAAGAGTGTGCAAAGCAGTAATCAAAGCAAAAGGTGGCTATTTTGAAGAACCTAGAATATGACATATTTTCAGTTGTTTCACACTTTCACACAAACATTGTATATATCAGTACATATATTTCAAACTGTAAAGTTGATATTGGTATATATATATATAAAAAACTAATAACTATATGAGGAGAGTAATTTTACGTATCTTTCTGGGAGTCAAGTGGCAAGAAAGAAGGACGTTCACATGATTGATTAGACCTTATATGACCTATGGTGCCTGTTCATTGGCTGTTTGTGAACACTGATTGACATATCTTATGTAAATTTTTCTGTTTTGCATTGTTAACTATTTGCTGCTGGGAGTAAAAAAGAAAGATCTTAAGCATAATGGAGTCTCCTGCCTTGATATAAAATTATTCTTCAGATTCTCAGAGAGTTCTTTGCTGTGAAGTGCCATGTTGAACTTCCAGTTACCAGTATGAGAGTGAAAGTGATAACACCAAATTTAACACAGCTGCTCCCCATTCACACCTGAGACCTTGTAACACTAATGAATCACATGACACTGGGGAGGGAAAATGGCTAATGGGCCTATTTGGCAA
The DNA here is from genome assembly GCF_014858855.1 of Bufo gargarizans. NCBI lineage: Eukaryota > Metazoa > Chordata > Amphibia > Anura > Bufonidae > Bufo > Bufo gargarizans. The sequence goes on along the minus strand of NC_058080.1, from coordinate 488,414,839 downwards.
TTTTCACTTTGGGGCGTACTCACTTTTGTTGCCAGCAGTTTAGACATTAATGCTGTGTGTTGAGGTTTTTTGAGAGCACAGCAAATTTACACTGTTATACAAGCTGTACACTGACTACATTTTATCAGTATCATATCTTCAGTGTTGTCCCATGAAAAGATGTAATAAAATTTTTACAAAAATGGGAAGGGTGTACTCACTTTTGTGAGATGCTATATATATATATATATATATATATATATATATAGGAGTCAGCAGCATTAGGCAATGAAGTATTCAAAGTATGGTGCATGTAATCCAGACCTTGATCAAACAGTGCCTAATAGCATGTAGAAGGGATCATAGCACTTCAGGGTTGTGAAAAAAGTAGTACATTTATTCTTCTGTACCCATAAAAGCGCAACATTTAAGCTCCCACCTGGAGCTTATTTCAAGCAGGAAAGGGAGGGCCCCATTACTTCTGGAAGTGATGGTGCCCCTGTTGTACCAGGGGAACATTTCCCTGGTAAAGTCCCCCAAACAGCAAGGAACAGAAGGACCCAAAAAAAGATTTACAGTGTGTTCCAAAAGGGGGATAGGAAATGAGAGTGTTTATTACTGTGAAACCTGCCCTGAACAACCTGGCCTGTGTGTAAATCATTGCTTCAAAACGTACCACACATCCAGTCTTAATTGTATCCTTTATGTATCCTGTAATTTTACCACTTTATTACACTCTAATATACTCTGCACAGCTTACATATTAACTCTTCACCATACACTACACATTCATTTCTGGAAAACACCTGTTTGGTCAGAGTGCTCACTAAATTCCTTGAGGGGTGGTTTCTAAAATGAGGTCACTTGTTGGGGGTTTCCACTGTAGTTGTACCTCAGGGTTTCTTCAAATACGACATAGCATCTGAAAATCATTTCAGTGAAATCTGGCCTCCAAAATCCATATGGTGATCCTTCTCTTCTGAGTCCTGCTGTGTGCAAATACAGCAGTTTACGAGCACATATGGGTTGTTGCCATAATCAGGTGAAAATGTATAATAAATTGTGGGGTGCATTTTCTCCTGTTATCCCTTGTGAAAATGAAAAATTTGGGGCTAATTTTATTGTAAAAAAAAATCACAGAAAAAACTAACATAAAAACATCCTGCACGGCAGGGGCGTAGCTAGAAATGACTGGGCCCCATAGCAAAAAAAATTATGGGCCCCCCCTCCCGGATCTCCCACCCCCACATACCTATTGGACCTCCCACCCCAACATCCCCCCCAAGTGTCGTCCACAGATCCCCCCCCTTCAGTGTCGTCCACAGATCCCCCCTTTAGTGTTCTCCACAGATCCCCCCTTTAGTGTCGTCCACAGATCCCCCCTTTAGTGTCGTCCACAGATCCCCCCTTTAGTGTCGTCCACAGATCCCCCCTTTAGTGTCGTCCACAGATTCCCCCCCTTCAGTGTCGTCCACAGATCCCCCCTTTAGTGTCGTCCACAGATCCCCCCTTTAGTGTCGTCTACAGATCCCCCCTTTAGTGTCGTCCACAGATCCCCCCTTTTGTGTCGTCCACAGATCCCCCCTTTAGTGTCGTCCACAGATCCCCCCTTTAGTGTCGTCCACAGATCCCCCTTTAGTGTCGTCCACAGATCCCCCCTTTAGTGTCGTCCACAGATCCCCCCTTTAGTGTCGTCCACAGATCCCCCTTTAGTGTCCTCCACAGATCCCCCCTTTAGTGTCCTCCACAGATCCCCCCTTTAGTGTCCTCCACAGATCCCCCCTTCAGTGTCCTCCACAGATCCCCCCTTCAGTGTCCTCCACAGATCCCCCCTTCAGTGTCCTCCACAGATCCCCCCTTCAGTGTCCTCCACAGATCCCCCCTTCAGTGTCCTCCACAGATCCCCCCTTCAGTGTCCTCCACAGATCCCCCCTTCAGTGTCCTCCACAGATCCCCCTTCAGTGTCCTCCACAGATCCCTCCTTCAGTGTCCTCCACAGATCCCCCTTCAGTGTCCTCCACAGATCCCCCCTTCAGTGTCCTCCACAGATCCCCCCTTCAGTGTCCTCCACAGATCCCCCCTTCAGTGTCCTCCACAGATCCCCCCTTCAGTGTCCTCCACAGATCCCTCCTTCACTGGCCTACCTCATCTTCTGCTCGTGCAGCAGTGCGCCTCGGGCCCGCCTACTCCAGTCCTGACCTGACTACTCCTCTGCTTCCTTGGCTTCCCCCCCAGCCAGGCCCGAGCCGCGGACCGCCCAAGCCCCGCCCACTACAGCCGCGGCCCGCCCAAGCCCCGCCCACCTGGCTGCCCTGCTGTGTAAAAAATAAAAATAAAATGAATGCAGTCCGGGACGGGCCCCATAGCCACTGCTATGGTTGCTATGGCTATCCCTACGCCACTGCTGCACGGTATGATATATAAATGTGTCCCTGGCCATATTATTGAAGAAAATCACAGAAATAAGATAATAATGCACTTAGTAAAGTAGATGCAAGCATTATATATGGACAAAGTCCTCACTCTGATATGATAATATCTGAGACACTTAGCACATTTATATATCATACCGTGCAGGATGTTTTTATCTTAGTTTTTTCTGTGATTTTTTTGTCTCTGTATTATTTGCTTAAGGGAGTGGCACCTTCAAGTGTGAATGCGCACCTATTTTATCTTGGGAGTAGCATTCCTCTGCACTTTTGCCCTTCCTATCCAATAGAGCGCCTTGATTAGGTGGTACATATAGGTGTGCTTGCTCCCCCTCTCATTGGTTGCTTGATGCACATGGAGGTGACTAGGAGCAGCACACCATATGTGCGGCGTAGGCGCTCCTGAACATAGAAGCCCAACGGCTTAGGTAGGTTTAGCGTAGGACCCGTCTGACGTGAGACCACCTTGGCGCTTGGTAGGCGGGCTCAGATGTGTTTTGATCAAAATATATTGGCAAAGTGTCTGCAGAGTGAGGACTTTGTCCATATATAATGCTTGCATCTACTTTACTAAGTGCATTATTATCTTATTTCTGTGATTTTCTTCTAATTTTATTGTAAAAAAAAAAATTGTTTTCAATTTCACAGCAAAGTGTTTCTAAATTCTGTGAAACACCTGTGTAGTCAGAGTGCTCACTGCAACTCAAAAAATTCCTTAAGGAATGGGTCACTTCTTGGGGGTTTCTACTGTAAGAGTACCTCAGGGTTTCTTCAAATGCGACATGGCACCTGAAAATCATTTCAGCAAAATCTGGCCTCCAAAATCCATATGACGCTCTTTCTGTTCTGAGCCTTACTGTGTGCCTATAAAGCAGTTTACGAACACATATGGGGTGTTGCCATATTCAGAAGAAAATGGGTAACAGATTGTGAGGTGCATTTTCTCATTTTTTTTCCTCAAGAAAACTAAACATTTTTGGCTAAAGCAAAATTTTATTGCGAAAAATGTAATTTTTCATTTTAACAGCAAAGTTATCTTAAATTCTATTACAAGTGTTTCTAAATTCTGTGAAACACCTGTGGGGTCAGAATGCTCACTACACCCCTTGAAAAATTCCTTGAGGGGTGTAGTTTCCAAAATGGAGTCACTTCTTGGGGGGCTCTTTTTTATTTCACATCAGAGCCTCAGATATTTTCAGCCAGTGCTATGTAAATCACCATATAAGGCAGCCAATCTAGATGGTGCACTTTCACTTCAGAGCCCTGTCGCATATCCAGATAACTGTATGGACACATGTGGAGTGTTTCTACAATCAGAATGCACAGTATAATAATTAGAGAGGTGACTTTTCACAGTGGCACAACATATTGGGCTCAGGAATTACATATTTGATGAAAAATTGCAGTTTTCATCATCCAGAGCCAATGCATTCTCTGCTGAGCACTGAATAAGTGCTCATCTGTGAACTCAGGGCTCCCTGAGAGAGTCCACACAGTCTGCAACCAGCCACTGTCCACCATAGAAACAGAGAGACACAAAGACTTGGAGCTCTTCTCAAGGTCAATGGATTTCTTGGATGACAATGGTACAGATCTTCTAGGTCCATGCTTCACCCAAGAAAAAAATGATTTAAAACGAATATTCCTTCCTACGTCTACTCCTTCATCTTCCTTCTTGGAATTTTCTGCAATGGTCTGGTGGTGCTAGTCATGGGCTATCAAAAGAAGTTCAGGAATGACTGATGCCAAGTACTATTCTCCCTCCTCTGGCCATGCCCTCATCACGCTGATTGACAGGCCCAGGCAGGATGATGTGAACACTCAATCAACATAATGAGGGTGTGGCCAGAGGAGGGAGAATGGAGCCTCTAGGAGTAGGGGCAACACCCCCATTACTCCTAGAGGTTCATTTGCATAAAATACATGTTAATTTCCCCCCAAAACAAAGGCACATAGAGAGAAGGGACAAAGACTATCAACTTCAGCTGATATTAGCACATGTCTAAAGTCAGCCAGGTTAATAACCATGTTCCTGATGATAGTAGCTCTTTAACTTGCTACTGTGTCATCATTTTAAAGTTGTCCCATTCAAAGGGCCATCAAAAATGTAAAGCCTTGAAATTTCCAGGCTCCTCTCTTCTTCTCGCCCTACCACATGCACTACTGAACCTATTCCCACCTCCTCCAATTTAAAACTGCTCATTCTCACCCACAAGGATTTTCACAGTGCTGCCCCCCTTCTTCTCCCTCATTTCTGTCTACCATTCCACCCGAGCTCTCCATTCAGCCAATGACTTATAACTAACATCCACCATAATCTGAAGCACTCACTACCATCTCCAAGATTTTCCCTGATCTGCACCAGTTCTCTGGTTAATTCACAACATCCACGGTTTTAGCCGCTCTCTAAAAACACATCTTTTTAGGTTAGCCCCTCACATTCCCTGATCTAACTCTTCTCCATTCACCCCCCTCCTCCCCAAATACACACAAACACCACCCTTCAGCATCATTCTTCTGAACCTGGTTCATCATCAAATATCCACAATCCATGCACTCGGAGGCACTACAGATATTGGCTGGTGACTGGCACATGCAGCTTTATATAGTCTCCCTTATTGAGTTAAGATGGCCAGACCATTGCACAAGTCAAGCACTTGTTACCTTTTGTGTCACCCCTATCTCCTCATAGTTTGTAAGCTCCTGCAAGCAGGGCCCTTATTTTTCTTTGTTCTAATTGTTGATTTGTTTGTTTCTATGTTATTTATGACTGTTTGTACATAAACCCCTAATTGTACAGCATTGCGGAATATGTTGGAGCTATATAAATAAATATTATTATTATCTAGTACACATTACATTCTGGAAAACACCAGTTGGGACAAAGTGTCACTACACCCCTTGAAAAATAAGTTGGAGGTGTACCGTAGTTTCCAAAATACGGTCACTTTTTGGTAATTTCCATTGTAGGGGTACTTCAGGGTCTTAACAAATTCAACAACCAACCAAAACCATTCTGGTAAAATCTGCTCTCCAAAACCCTCTGCTGCTCCTTCCCTCAGCAGTTTACAAGTACATTTGGGGTGTACTTCCAAACATGAACTCAGTAATGAGTAGCTCCGCCGTTATTGTTTATCACTTCCAAAAATTGTTTCGGCATGCTTGAAGCAAGCGTTTCCATGAGGTGAGTGGGAACATTTCTCCAAGTGGTGAAGACGGCCGCACGAAGGCCATCTACTGTCTGGAACTGTTGTCCATTTTTGTAAACTTCCCTTGCCATCCATCCCCAAAGGTTCTCAATTGGATTTAGATCAGGGGAACACGCAGGATGGGCCAAAAGAGTGATGTTATTCTCCTGGAAGAAGTCCCTTGTCCTGCGGGCATTGTGTACTGTTAGGTTGTCATGTTGAAAAACCCAGTCGTTACCACACAGGCGAGGGCCCTCAGTCATGAGGAATGCTCTCTGCAACATCTGGACATAGCCAGCGGACGTTTGACGCCCCTGAACTTCCTGAAGCTCCATTGTTCCACTGAAGGAAAAAGCACCCCAGACCATTATGGTGCCCCCTCCACTGTGGCGCGTAGAAAACATCTCAGGTGGGATCTGCTTGTCATGGCAGTAACGTTGAAAACCATCAGGACCATCAAGGTTACATTTTTTCTCATTAGAGAATAAAACTTTCTTACACCTTTGAATGTCCCATGTTTGGTGCTCTCTTGCAAAGACCAAACGAGCAGTTCTGTGGCGTTCAAAGAGACGAGGTCTTTGAAGACGTTTTTTTGTCAGATGCCATCTGATGGTTATGGGGCTGCAGTCAGCACCAGTAAGGGCCTTAATTTGGGTCGAGGATCGTCCAGTGTCTTGACGGACAGCCAATTGGATCCTCCGGCTCAGTGCTGATGATTTTTTTTTGGGTCTTCCACTTGACTTTTTTGTTCCATAACCCTCAGGATCATTTAAGAAATTCCAAATGACTGTCTTACTGCGTCCCACCTCAGTAGCGATGACGCGCTATGAGAGACCCTGCTTATGCAGTTCAACTACCCGACCACGTTAAAAAAGGGAGAGTTTTTTTGCCTTTGCCATCACAACGTGTGACTACCTGACAGACAATGAATCCACATCTTTGCACAGATTTGGCCTTTTAAAGGCATGTGGTCCGAACATTTGGATCAGCTGAAAAACAGCCTGTTTCAGTTTAATCGTTATTTTCAATTAATTGAATGATCAAAAAATGTTTTATCTCACTCTCATTTCTTCTTGTTGCATGTTGAAGCTCTACTTTGGAACCTTGCATCCAACAATGTAAAATATGATTTTTTGCCATTTTTCAAGTGGTCTTAAACTGTATTTTAGTTATATCTGTACATATTACTCCTGGTTGACTTACAGATACGTATGAGAAATACTGACCAATTAATAACCATGTGAAAGTTGTCTGGCGGAAAAGTTACTCCACTTTCTATGCCATCCCTTTACTTAAAGGGGTTGTGTCACTTCAGCGAATAGGATTTATCATCTAGACAAAGTTAATACAAGGCACTTCCTAATGTATTGTGATTATCCATATTACTTCCTTTGCTGGCTGGATTAATTTTTCCATCACATTATACACTACTCGTTTCCATGGTTACGACCTCCCTGCCATTAATCAGTGGTGGTCGTGCTTGCACACTACATGAAGGCCAGCGCTTTTTCCTATAATGTGCAAGCACGACCACCATTGAATTACAGGGTGGTCATAACCATGGAAACGAGCAGGGTATAATGTGATGGAAAAATAAATCCAGCCAGTGAAGAAAGCAATATGGATAATAACAATACATTAGGAAGAGCCTTGTATTAACTTCTTCTACATGATAAATGCTTTTTGCTGAAGTGACACAACCCCTTTAAGTAAAGGGGTGGCATAGAAATACAATAGATTACAGGAATTTCAGGGTCACGCAGCATTATAAATCATTATAATGCTGTGCAATACTCTTAGAGGAGCGGAGGTCAGAACCGGACCTCACACTGACACACGCTGCAAGTTCCTTCAACTTGCTCGTGTGTGTCTGGCCTAACACTTTGTCATTAGATGTTACTCCAAAGCCCTATTTTGCAACTGTTTGAAGCCAGAATTCTGTGCAGTGCAGAGCCAAATCCCCTCCCAGATTTTAAAACAACTCCACAGACTTTGCTGTTGGCTAATCTTGAATCTGACAGAGGAAGAAGATTGCTGGGTAAAAGTGTTGATCGAGCAACAAAGTGCTCGGGCCAAACACCTCGGGATGCTCGGGTGCTCTATCGAGCACAACGGAAGTCAATGGGAGAACCCAAGCATTAAACCAGGCATCCCCTGCTCTGAAGAGGGGAGGGTGTTTGGTTCATACAAAAAGGTCAGAAATTGAAGAAAACACCACTGAAATGGTTCTGGAACAGCATGGGGAGGTTGTCATATATGCTTTATAAAAGGGCCTGCAGGTGAACTGACCCTGTAAAAGATTGTAGGTGAGGGTCTGCTGGTGAGCTTACCCTCTTAAAAATTATATGCGAGGGCCTGCAAATGAGCTGACCCTGTAAAAGATTGTAGGTGAGGGCCTGCTAGTGAGCTGACCCTATAAAAGATTGTAGGTGAGGGCCTGTAGGTGAGCTGACCCTGTAAAACATTATATGTGAGGGCCTGCTGGTGAGCTGACCCTGTAAAAGATTGTAGGTGACATCTCTTTGATGTAAATGTTCTCTTTCCTGATCTTCTCCTTTCAGAGCTTCAGACCATACCACCATTTTTTCAGCCATATCTCGTCTTTGCAGTTTGACAAACAAAATCTTAGTTTACAACTTTTCCATTATCCTCCCATCTTCTGGACAAATCATCCTACCACCCTCAATACTGTGCCGCTGTGCTCCCCAATACTATACTGCATAAACAGAAAAAAAAACTGATAATAGTAGTACCATGCAGATAGTGCCCTGCGCCCAGCAAATAGTGCCCCTGACACTAATAGTGTAAACATAATGTCACCAAAAATAATTGTGGTAAGCTGATACTGTGCCATGGTGACCCCCCAGTAATAGTGTTCCCAAAAGTCCCACAAATAGGAATAATTCTCTGCTAGAGCACACATGGTAGTAATAATGCTCCTACAGTGCCCCCAACATGTCCGCACTGTGCCCCAGAAGTAATAATGCTCCCATAGTGCCATACTAGAAATCATGTTCCTCACAGACCCCCAGTAGTAATAAAGCCCATCATAATGCCCCCCAGTAGTAAGAATTCTTCTTATAATGCACCAGTGCAAAAAAATACTCCCTTTTAATGCCCTGTGGAGATTTGCTCTGGTAGGCAGGGTAAGCAGTACAAAGGCGAAGACAAGTTTGTAAAGCAAAACTTCAGTGTTTATTAACATACAGTCTTGGTGTTCACACACTCCAAAGTCAACAGGTCCCTATCCCCAGCGGTCCACAGCAGACTTTAGGGGGCCTGTTTCCCAGAGTGTGGCTCTCAGCCCTTTAGCACGGCACCATGCCTCAGATCCCACAACAGAGACAACTTGCTGCTGAGCCCAGCTGTCTTTTAAGGACAGCTAGGTGTTGTCAAAACCCGGCCCGGCACTTAAAATCCAGTCTGGTGTTTGACCCACCTTGGCTGTAAATCAGCCCAGCAGCACACACTGGGAGGAAAATACCTGTCCTTCCAGACCATATCCCTCACTGTGTCACATACCTCCCCCCTTTGTTCAACCCTGAGGGGGTGAACACTCGCCAGACAATGTACCCAGGAGAGGGCATCCGTGTTTCCCTGTAACCGGCCTGCCCTTTGTTCCACCATAAATGTAAAGTTCTGTAGGGACAGGAACCATCGGGTGACCCAGGCATTTCTGTCTTTGGCTTGGCTCATCCACCTGAGAGGGAAGTGGTCGGTCACCAAGCAGAATTTTCTCCCCAACAAAAAATATCAGAGAGACTCGAGTGCCCACTTACTAGCCAGGCACTCTCTCCACTATACCTATACCTGGTCTCGGCTGGGGTGAGCTTACGGCTGAGGAAGACAAAGGGATGCTCCTTCCTGTTGACTTCGTGGGACAGTACAGCACTGAGGCCAACCTCGGAGGCATCCGTCTGTACTATAAATTCCCGCTTGAAGTCGGGCATCACCAAAACAGGGCCGACTTCAAAGTGGAGAACGCCTCTTCCGCCTGCTCATCCCATCACGGACTTATGTCCATTCAAATGTCCTGTCAATGGCGCAGCTATGACAGTGGGGGACGAACCTCATGTAATAGCTCACCATCCCCAGGAACAACTTTACTTGCCTAGAGGTGACAGGTCAGGGGCAATTCCGTATGGCCTCTATTTTGTTTACTTGGGGTTTGATGACTCTGCGTCCAATGACATACCCAAGGTATTTAGTCCCTTCTAACCCTATCGCACACTTTTTTGTGTAAGCGGTCAAGCCATACTTCCTAAGGGAGTCCACCACAGCCTGTACCTTAGGTAGGTGACTTTCCCAGTCAGTACTGTGGATAACGATATCGTCTAGGTACGCCGAAGCGTACCGATGATGTGGACGGAGTACAATGTCCATTAGCCTTTGAAACATGGCGGGAGCACCATGTAGACCAAAGGGTAATACCTTATACTGATACAGCCCTTCTGGTGTGATGAAAGCTGTTTTCTCCTTGGCAGCCTCCGTCAAGGGTACTTGCCAGTACCCTTTGGTGAGGTCCAAAACAAGAAATAATGGGCTTGACCTAACTTCTCAATAAGCTAATGCACTTGGGGCATGGGATATGCGTCAAACTTCGAAACCTCATTAAGTTTGCGGAAGTCGTTACAGAATCGCAATGTCCCATCCGACTTGGGTACTAATACTATCGGACTGGCCCATTCACCTTTTGACTCCTCGATGACGTCTAGCCGCTGCATTATCTGCACTTCCTTCGAGATGGCTTGTTGCCGAGCCTAGGGTACCTGGTATGGCTTTAACCAGACTTTTGCCTGAGGTTCAGGATTGCGGAAGTGCGTCCAGGGAGGTCCGAGAACACATCCGTGTTCCGACTAATGAACTCCCTGGCCTCCTGAGCCTGTCAGAAATTTTTACTGTGGCAACTGCTTCTCTTGCATCAGACAGAGGGGCCGGAACCTCTTCCGCTAGAAAACCTGGCCGCAGGTCTCCCTATCTTTCCAAGGTTTTAGTAAATTAACATGGTAAACCTGCTCCAGCTTTCGATGCCCTGGCTTGTTTGCCTTATAGGGCCCCTGCCACCTGGTAGGAAATTACTGTCCAGGGTCGGTGCCAGAACCAAAACCTGTGTTAAAGATCCGGACCTGAGCCTGCCGATTATAGACCCGACTCTGGGCTTGCTGAGCTGCATCCATATACTCCCTAACAAGAGGCAAAACTGTCTCTATCCAATCTTGCATCTGGGTAACGTACTCAATGACACTTTTATGTGGAGTGGGTTGTTGTTCCCACGCCTTTTTGGCCACGCCCAAGAGACCGCGAGGGTGTCTGCCATATAGCAGTTCAAAAGGCGAGAACCCAGTAGAGACCTGGGGCACCTCTCACACTGCGAACATGAGATAGGGCAGTAGAAGATCCCAGTCCCTTCCATTTTTAGACACCACCTGCTTTAACATGTTTTTCAAGGTTTGATTAAACCTCTCTACCAGGCCGTCCATTTACGGGTGAAAGACTTCCGTCCGTAAATGTTTTATCTGTAGTAGATTACTGAGTTCCCTAATGACTTTTGACATAAAAGGGGTCCCCTGGTCGGTCAGAATCTCTTTAGGTAGGCCCACTCGGCAAAACATCTCCATTAACTCTTTGGCTATGAGTTTGGCAGAGGTATGTCGCAGCGGCACCGCCTCCGGGTACCGAGTGGCATAGTCCAGGACTACCAAGATGTGTTGGTGCCCTCTAGCGGACTTCGGTACTGGGCCTATGATATCAATAGCGATCTGCTCGACTGGAACCTTAATAATCTGGAGAGGGACCAGGGGACTACGGAAATGTGGCTGGGGGCTGGTTATCTGGCAGGTTGGGCAAGACTTGCTATACTCTTACCTCTCTGAACACACTGTTCCCAAGAACATGTTGGTGGGCTAACTCCAACATGAGCTTGCGATACGCCTTGGGCACCACCGACTGTTCAATATGTTCACCCCATAGTTGATTTACCCGGTACAGCATCTCTTGTTGAACCACAAAACAGGGGAACATAGACTCTGCTCCCGGTTGTTGTGGTTCACCATTTATTATTAATACATTTTCCCAGGCTCGGGATAAGGTTGGGTCCTGGTGTTGAGGCCCCGGCGGCAAGTCCTCCACGTCTCCCACCATTGCACTCAGTGGGGTTGTCTCCCCCTCTTCCACCAAAGTGGCAGTCACCCCTTCTGCTGGCCCTTTGGCCTCGGGTTCCCAGGGTTCTGGCCTTCCTCTGGAGTAAGGCCACTCTGCTGGGGTTACCCCTGTCTCATGGGCACCAGTCACCCTCGTAGCAGGCCACAGTGCCGGGAAACCCGGGAAGTCTCTCCCGATTATAAGTTAATAGTGTAGGTTTATGGCAACTGCCACATCTGCCAGCCCCCGTGGTTAGAGACACCAGGGCGGTGGGATAGCCTTTCAAGTTCCCATGAATGCACATGACTCCGACTTTCTGGCCAGTATACTCAGCGGACTGTATTAGGGGAGCCCTTACTAGGGTCACCAGACTGCCTGAGTCCAGCAGGGCCTCCGCTGAAGTGTCTCCCACTTCCACCTGGCGCAAGTGATCTAGAGTCCCTGGGGTACCTGTTGCACACAGCTTCCTGTAAGGGCTCCCCGATGGGGAGCCCTTACATGGCCAGGCTCCTGACACTGAGAGCAGACTATCGAAGCCAGGTCGGCAGTGGGTACATCCTGAGCAGGTTTTATCGGCTTAAACCTCTGGACCTGGGGTAGAGATTTCCGGGGTTTGACTGGCCCCCTACCAAAAGAACCCCCCTTTAGATTCCTGGTAGCCTCATAGCGTTCCACCAGGTCCACCATCTTAAGGGCATTGCCAGGAGACACCTAGTGCTGAAGAGGGGGTGGCAAAGCCCTCCAGAACATATCAGCTAACAGACGGTCCAGCATAGCAATGAGGCTCAGCACATCAGGCTGTAACCACTTTTGCAAGAAGTGAAGCAAGTTATAATACTGGGGTCTCGTGGGCTCAGCCGGGTTGAACTCCCACTGATGCACCCACTGGGCCCGAACCAACACATTCACCCCCAGTCTCGCCAGAATCTCACCCTTGACTTTTTGGTAGTCGGCCACTTGATTGTCCGGCAAGTCGAAATACACCCGCTGGGAATCGGATGTCAGGAACGGAGCGACGACCCACTGATCTCGGGGTAGTTTCTACCTTGTGGCCACCTTCTCGTACATCGCCAGGTAGGTTTCGACATAATCTGATGGTCTCGCCATGGGGATCGCCGGACCACTTTCCGGACATCATGGAAACTCTGGGACGCTCCTGCCGTCTGTAAAGCCATCACGTGTTGTAACAGCAGCTGGTTTGTTTCTTGCTGGGGTTGGTTTGCATCCACAAGAGCTTTCATTACAGCCTCCATTTTGTCACTTGACACAGGTTTTAATTTAGCTGGTTTAATCCAGGAGATCCAGCCGTACCCGAAAACAAAAATATTTCCGCGTTTACGCCAGCCTCACTGCTTGTGCCTGCTCCAAGCCACCAATTGTGGGGATTTGCTCTGGTAGGCAGGGTAAGCGGACACAGTACAGAGGTGAAGACAAGTTTGTAAAGCAAAACTTCAGTGTTTATTCACACATAAGGCAAAAGTAAAACGACTCTGTACAGTCTTGGGGTTAGTTCACACAACGCAAAGTCCACAGAACAAAAATATCACCATTTTGTCCGTTTTATCCCCAGCAGGCTTTAGGGGGCCTGTTTGCTAGCGTACGGCTGTCAGCCCTTTAGCACGGCACCATGCCTCAGATCCCATAACAGCGACAACTTGCTGCTGAGCCCAGCTGTCTTTTAAGGACAGCTAGGTGTTGTCAAAACCTGGATCGGCACACACCTGGTTGCAAATCAGCCCAGCAGCACACACTGGGAGGAAAATACCTGTCCTCCCAGACCATACCCTTCACTCTGTCACAGCCCCCAGTTGAGCTAATGTCCCCATAGTGCCCCCATAATGTGCCAGTAAAAATACGCCTATATAGTGCCCCCAGTAAATGCCCCATAGTGCTCCTCTCCCCCTTCTTCCTAGTGCTCCCCATAATGTACCAGTATAAAATGCCCCATATACAGTGCCCCAGTAGATGCCCGAAAGTGTGCGCCATAATTTGCAAGTATAAAATACCCATTCTTAGTGCCCCCCATAGATGAGCCCATAGTACTCCTCTCTCCCCTTCCCCATAGTACCCACCATAATGTGCCCCTGTATAAAATTCCCCTATACAGAGCCCCCCATATAAAATACCCCTTCTTTGTGGCCTCAGTAGAAGCCCCCATAGTGTTCCTCTCCCCCTTTCCCCATATAAAATACCCCTTCTTTGTGGCCTCAGTAGATGCCCTCATAGTGCCCCCAATAATGTGCCAGTAAGAAGTGCCACCATAGATGCCCCCACAGTGCCCCCCAATAATGTGCCAGTAAGATGTGCCCCCATAGATGCCCCCAATAATGTGCCAGTAACAAGTGCCCCCATAGATGCCCCCCAATCATGTGCCAGTAACAAGTGCCCCCATAGATTCCCCCCAATCATGTGCCAGTAACAAATACCCCCATAGATTCCCCCCAATCATGTGCCAGTAACAAGTATCCCCATAGATGCCCCCAATCATGTGCCACTAACAAGTTCCCCCATAGATGCCCCCCAATCATGTGCCACTAACAAGTGCCCCCATAGATGCCCCCCAATCATGTGCCAGTAGCAAGTGCCCCCATAGGTGCCCCCCAATAATGTGCCAGTAACAAGTGCTTCCATAGATGCCCCCCAATCATGTGCCAATACAAGTGCCCCCATAGATGCCCCCCCAATCATGTGCCAGTAACAAGTGCCCCCATAGATGCCCTCCAATCATGTGCCAGTAACAAGTGCCCCCAATCATGTGCCACTAACAAGTTCCCCCATAGATGCCCCCAATCATGTGCCACTAACAAGTGCCCCCATAGATGCCCCCCAATCATGTGCCAGTAGCAAGTGCCCCCATAGATGCCCCCCAATCACGTGCCAGTAACAGGTTCCCCCATAGATGCCCCCCAATCATGTGCCAGTAACAGGTTCCCCCATAGATGCCCCCCAATCATGTGTTAGTAAAAAAAAAAAAAACACTTATACTTACCTCCATCAGGCTGGCAGCGATGTGATGCAGGCTTCTTCTGGCCTGTGACCCGCGCTGTACGGCTCAAGTGGTGTGATGCCGTAATCGCACGGCTTGCACCAGCCTCAGATAGGCTGCAGGCATAGTGCCTGCAGCCTATCAGAAGAAAGGGGAAGGGAGACACCCGGCCGCGGGCTGTCTTCTGTACAGGTTTCCCTATCCCTATTCCCTATCCCTATCCCTTTTTATTTGATTTGATTTCACCAAATGTTTAAGTGATCGCCGATCACGATCATTCAGGATTTTTTTCCCGCCACATTTCTTCCTCTAATGCGATGGGTCCCCACTATCCTTCTAGTTTTTAATAATGCGTTGGACAGGATAGGTCATCAATATCAGATCGGCGAGGGTCCGACACCCGGCACCCCCTCCGATCAGCTGTTTGAAGAGAAGGAGTGCGCGGTGTCAGCGCTGCCTCCTCTTCACTGTTTACCTTCTAGCCGTTGCATCTGCAGTGGTGAGCAGTAGGGATGAGCGAACTCGAACTGTATAGTTCGGGTTCGTACCGAATTTTGGGGTGTCCGTGACACGGACCCGAACCCGGACATTTTCGTAAAAGTCCGGGTTCGGGTTCAGTGTTCGTCGCTTTCTTGGCGCTTTTGTGACGCTTTCTTGGCGCTTTTTGAAAGGCTGCACAGCAGCCAATCAACAAGCGTCATACTACTTGCCCCAAGAGGCCATCACAGCCATGCCTACTATTGGCATGGCTGTGATTGGCCAGAGCACCATGTGACCCAGCCTCTATTTAAGCTGGAGTCACACAGCGCCGCCCGTCACTCTGCTCTGATTAGCGTAGGGAGAGGTTGCGGCTGCGACAGTAGGGCGAGATTAGGCAGATTAAATCCTCCAAAGGACTTGATTATTGATCGATCTGCAGCTGTGGGTCATTGAGCTGCTGATACTCAATTGCTCACTGTTTTTAGGCTGCCCAGACCGTTTGTCAGTCACTTTTTTCTGGGGTGATCGGCGGCCATTTTGTGTCTTGTGGTGCGCCAGCACAACCTGCGACCAAGTGCATTTAACCCTCAATGGTGTGGTTGTTTTTTGGCTAAAGCCTACATCAGGGTGAAGCTATCACACCAAGTGCATTTAACCAGCAATAGTCTGTTTATTTTTTGGCCATATACTACATCAGGGGCAAGCTGCGCCTGTCACCGAGTGCATTTAACCCTCAATGGTGTGGTTGTTTTTTGGCTAAAGCCTACATCAGGGTGAAGCTGTCACACCAAGTGCATTTAACCAGCAATAGTCTGTTTATTTTTTGGCCATATACTACATCAGGGGCAAGCTGCGCCCGTCACCAAGTGCATTTAACCCTCAGTAGTGTGGTTGGTCAAGCTGTCACACCAAGTGCATTTAACCAGTCTGTCGTTACTGCTGTACTGTTCTGGCTGGGCAAGTTATTTAGTGTCCGTCAAAGCACATTTTTTGTTCTGGGTTGAAATACAATTCCCAATTTAGCAATTTCCTAATTTAGTGGTTTCTGCTGTATCAGAGCTATTTTAAATCTATCCCTAAAAGGGTATATAATATTCAAGGTGCACATAGGGTCATTCAGAATAACTTCACACACGCTACTGTGCATTTCCAAGTCTAATTCTGTCAGTAAATCTATACCTGTCACCCAGCGCCTAAATACTAGGCCTCAAATTTATATCCCGCTAAATCTGTCGTTACTGGTGTACTGTTCTGGCTGGGCAAGTTATTTAGTGTCCGTCAAAGCACATTTTTTGTTCTGGGTTGAAATACAATACCCAATTTAGCAATTTCCTAATTTAGTGGTTTCTGCTGTATCAGGCCTACTTTAAATACATCCCTAAAAGGGTATATAATATTCAAGGTGCACATAGGGTCATTCAGAATAACTTCACACACACGCTACTGTGCATTTCCAAGTCTAATTCTGTCAGTAAATCTATACC
This sequence comes from Bufo gargarizans, assembly GCF_014858855.1. NCBI lineage: Eukaryota > Metazoa > Chordata > Amphibia > Anura > Bufonidae > Bufo > Bufo gargarizans. The sequence goes on along the minus strand of NC_058080.1, from coordinate 488,398,152 downwards.
TGTCACCCAGCGCCTAAATACTAGGCCTCAAATTTATATTCAGCTGAATTTGAATACAATACATTGGGCCAAATAATATTTTTGTTGTTGTGGTGAACGATAACAATGAGGAAAACATCTAGTAAGGGACGCGGACGTGGACATGGTCGTGGTGGTGTTAGTGGACCCTCTGGTGCTGGGAGAGGACGTGGCCGTTCTGCCACATCCACACGTCCTAGTGTACCAACTACCTCAGGTCCCAGTAGCCGCCAGAATTTACAGCGATATATGGTGGGGCCCAATGCCGTTCTAAGGATGGTAAGGCCTGAGCAGGTACAGGCATTAGTCAATTGGGTGGCCGACAGTGGATCCAGCATGTTCACATTATCTCCCACCCAGTCTTCTGCAGAAAGCGCACAGATGGCGCCTGAAAACCAACCCCATCAGTCTGTCACATCACCCCCATGCATATCAGGGAAACTGTCTGAGCCTTCAAGTTATGCAGCAGTCTCTTATGCTGTTTGAAGACTCTGCTGGCAGGGTTTCCCAAGGGCATCCACCTAGCCCTTCCCCAGCGGTGGAAGACATAGAATGCACTGACGCACAACCACTTATGTTTCCTGATGATGAGGACATGGGAATACCACCTCAGCAAGTCTCTGATGATGACGAAACACAGGTGCCAACTGCTGCATCTTTCTGCAGTGTGCAGACTGAACAGGAGGTCAGGGATCAAGACTGGGTGGAAGACGATGCAGGGGACGATGAGGTCCTAGACCCCACATGGAATGAAGGTCGTGCCACTGACTTTCACAGTTCGGAGGAAGAGGCAGTGGTGAGACCGAGCCAACAGCGTAGCAAAAGAGGGAGCAGTGGGCAAAAGCAGAACACCCGCCGCCAAGAGACTCCGCCTGCTACTGACCGCCGCCATCTTGGACCGAGCACCCCAAAGGCAGCTTCAAGGAGTTCCCTGGCATGGCACTTCTTCAAACAATGTGCTGACGACAAGACCCGAGTGGTTTGCACGCTGTGCCATCAGAGCCTGAAGCGAGGCATTAACGTTCTGAACCTTAGCACAACCTGCATGACCAGGCACCTGCATGCAAAGCATGAACTGCAGTGGAGTAAACACCTTAAAAACAAGGAAGTCGCTCAGGCTCCCCCTGCTACCTCTTCTGCTGCTGCCGCCTCGGCCTCTTCTGCTGCTGCCGCCTCGGCCTCTTCTGCTGCTGCCGCCTCGGCCTCTTCCTCCGCCTCTGGAGGAACGTTGGCACCTGCCGCCCAGCAAACAGGGGATGTACCACCAACACCACCACCACCTCCGTCACCAAGCGTCTCAACCATGTCACACGGCTTCGTTCAGCTCTCCATCTCACAAACATTTGAGAGAAAGCGTAAATTCCCACCTAGCCACCCTCGATCCCTGGCCCTGAATGCCAGCATTTCTAAACTACTGGCCTATGAAATGCTGTCATTTAGGCTGGTGGACACAGACAGCTTCAAACAGCTCATGTCGCTTGCTGTCCCACAGTATGTTGTTCCCAGCCGCCACTACTTCTCCAAGAGAGCCGTGCCTTCCCTGCACAACCAAGTATCTGATAAAATCAAGTGTGCACTGCACAACGCCATCTGTAGCAAGGTCCACCTAACCACAGATACGTGGACCAGTAAGCACGGCCAGGGACGCTATATCTCCCTAACTGCACACTGGGTAAATGTAGTGGCAGCTGGGCCCCAGGCGGAGAGCTGTTTGGCGCACGTCCTTCCGCCGCCAAGGATCGCAGGGCAACATTCTTTGCCTCCTGTTGCCACCTCCTCCTTCTCGGCTTCCTCCTCCTCTTCTTCCACCTGCTCATCCAGTCAGCCACACACCTTCACCACCAACTTCAGCACAGCCCGGGGTAAATGTCAGCAGGCCATTCTGAAACTCATATGTTTGGGTTTGTGGAGTTGTGGCGGGGTATAGAACAACAGACCGACGAGTGGTTGCTGCCGGTGAGCCTCAAGCCCGGCCTGGTGGTGTGCGATAATGGGCGAAATCTCGTTGCAGCTCTGGGACTAGCCGGTTTGACTCACATCACTTGCCTGGCGCATGTGCTGAATTTGGTGGTGCAGAAGTTCATTCACAACTACCCCGACATGTCAGAGCTGCTGCATAAAGTGCGGGCCGTCTGTTCGCGCTTCCGGCGTTCACATCCTGCCGCTGCTCGCCTGTCTGCGCTACAGCGTAACTTCGGCCTTCCCGCTCACCGCCTCATATGCGACGTGCCCACCAGGTGGAACTCCACCTTGCACATGCTGGACAGACTGTGCGAGCAGCAGCAGGCCATAGTGGAGTTTCAGCTGCAGCACGCACGGGTCAGTCGCACTGCGGAACAGCACCACTTCACCACCAATGACTGGGCCTCCATGCGAGACCTGTGTGCCCTGTTGCGCTGTTTCGAGTACTCCACCAACATGGCCAGTGGCGATGATGCCGTTATCAGCGTTACAATACCACTTCTATGTCTCCTTGAGAAAACACTTAGGGCGATGATGGAAGAGGAGGTGGCCCAGGAGGAGGAGGAGGAGGAGGAGGAGGAGGAAGAGGGGTCATTTTTAGCACTTTCAGGCCAGTCTCTTCGAAGTGACTCAGAGGGAGGTTTTTGGCAACAGCAGAGGCCAGGTACAAATGTGGCCAGCCAGGGCCCACTACTGGAGGACGAGGAGGACGAGGATGAGGAGGAGGTGGAGGAGGATGAGGATGAAGCATGGTCACAGTGGGGTGGCACCCAACGCAGCTCGGGCCCATCACTGGTGCGTGGCTGGGGGGAAAGGCAGGACGATGACGATACGCCTCCCACAGAGGACAGCTTGTCCTTACCCCTGGGCAGCCTGGCACACATGAGCGACTACATGCTGCAGTGCCTGCGCAACGACAGCAGAGTTGCCCACATTTTAACGTGTGCGGACTACTGGGTTGCCACCCTGCTGGATCCACGCTACAAAGACAATGTGCCCACCTTACTTCCTGCACTGGAGCGTGATAGGAAGATGCGCGAGTACAAGCGCACGTTGGTAGACGCGCTACTTAGAGCATTCCCAAATGTCACAGGGGAACAAGTGGAAGCCCAAGGCCAAGGCAGAGGAGGAGCAAGAGGTCGCCAAGGCAGCTGTGTCACGGCCAGCTCCTCTGAGGGCAGGGTTAGCATGGCAGAGATGTGGAAAAGTTTTGTCAACACGCCACAGCTAACTGCACCACCACCTGATACGCAACATGTTAGCAGGAGGCAACATTTCACTAACATGGTGGAACAGTACGTGTGCACACCCCTCCACGTACTGACTGATGGTTCGGCCCCATTCAACTTCTGGGTCTCTAAATTGTCCACGTGGCCAGAGCTAGCCTTTTATGCCTTGGAGGTGCTGGCCTGCCCGGCGGCCAGCGTTTTGTCTGAACGTGTATTCAGCACGGCAGGGGGCGTCATTACAGACAAACGCAGCCGCCTGTCTACAGCCATGTGGACAAGCTGACGTTCATAAAAATGAACCAGGCATGGATCCCACAGGACCTGTCCGTCCCTTGTCCAGATTAGACATTAACTACCTCCCCTTAACCATATATTATTGTACTCCAGGGCACTTCCTCATTCAATCCTATTTTTATTTTCATTTTACCATTATATTGCGAGGCTACCCAAAGTTGAATGAACCTCTCCTCTGTCTGGGTGCCGGGGCCTAAATATATGCCAATGGACTGTTCCAATGTTGGGTGACGTGAAGCCTGATTCTCTGCTATGACATGCAGACTAATTCTCTGCTGACATGAAGCTAGATCCTCTGTTACGGGACCTCTCTCCTCTGCCTGGGTGCTGGGCCTAAATTTATGAAAATGGACTGTTGCATTGGTGGCTGACGTGAAGTCTGATTCTCTGCTATGATATGAAGACTGATTCTCTGCTGACATGAAGCCAGGTTGTCTGTTACGGGACCTCTCTCCTCTGCCTGGGTGCTGGGCCTAAATTTATGAAAATGGACTGTTGCAGTGGTGGGTGACGTGAAGCCTGATTCTCTGCTATGACATGAAGACTGATTCTCTGCTGACATGAAGCCAGATTGTCTGTTACGGGACCTCTCTCCTCTGCCTGGGTGCTGGGCCTAAATTTATGAAAATGGACTGTTACAGTGGTGGGTGACGTGAAGCCTGATTCTCTGCTATGACATGAAGACTGATTCTCTGCTGACATGAAGCCAGATTGTCTGTTACGGGACCTCTCTCCTCTGCCTGGGTGCTGGGCCTAAATATCTGACAATGGACTGTTGCATTGGTGGCTGACGTGAAGCCTGATTCTCTGTTATGATATGAAGACTGATTCTCTGCTGACATGAAGCCAGATTGTCTGTTACGGGACCTCTCTCCTCTGCCTGGGTGCTGGGCCTAAATTTATGAAAATGGAATGTTGCAGTGGTGGGTGACGTGAAGCCTGATTCTCTGCTATGACATGAAGACTGATTCTCTGCTGACATGAAGCCAGATTCTCTGTTACGGGACCTCTCTCCTCTGCCTGGGTGCTGGGCCTAAATTTATGAAAATGGACTGTTACAGTGGTGGGTGACGTGAAGCCTGATTCTCTGCTATGACATGAAGACTGATTCTCTGCTGACATGAAGCCAGATTCTCTGTTACGGGACCTCTCTCCTCTGCCTGGGTGCCGGGGCCTAAATATCTGAGAATGGACTGTTCCAGTGGTGGGTGACGTGAAGCCAGATTCTCTGCTATGGGACCTCTCTCCAATTGATTTTGGTTAATTTTTATTTATTTAATTTTTATTTTAATTCATTTCCCTATCCACATTTGTTTGCAGGGGATTTACCTACATGTTGCTGCCTTTTGCAGCCCTCTAGCCCTTTCCTGGGCTGTTTTACAGCCTTTTTAGTGCCGAAAAGTTCGGGTCCCCATTGACTTCAATGGGGTTCGGGTTCGAACCCGAACATTTTCGGGAAGTTCGGCCGAACTTCTCGAACCCGAACATCCAGGTGTCCACTCAACTCTAGTGAGCAGGTGTAATTACACCCAAGCTTTCCTATTGAAATGAATGGGACGGCTTGGGTGTATTTACACCTGCTCACCACTGCAGATGCAACAGCTAGAAGGTAAACAGTGAAGAGGAGGCAGCGCTGACACCGCGCACGCCTTCTCTTCAAACAGCTGATCGGAGGGGGTGCTGGGTGTCGGACCCCCTCCGATCTGATATTGATGACCTATCCTGAGGATAGGTCATCAATAAATATAACTTGGACAACCCCTTTAACCCAATTTTAGTAGTTTCTGCAATCTCCTTAGAGGTTTTCTCTGCTTAATGCATGCCAATGATTTGACCCTTCTCAAACAGACTAACATATTTTCCACGACCACAAGATGTGTCTTTTGAAATGGTTGTTTAAGAAATGAGGAGCAACTCATTGCACCAGTTAGGGTTAAATAACTTTTTGCCAGCTGCCCGCGCAGTAATTATCCAATAGGAGGCTCATAACTATTCACTTAGTTAAATCCAGGTGGCGACAGGCAGTCGCTACAAAACATATAGGGTAATACAGCATCACATACCTCTTACATCCAGTGACGTCTGATGTAGTTGTTCTCTGTCTGCATCTTCTCCATTCAGACTAGACTGCCATTATGAGTTCTTTCAGACATCTTAGTTTCCTAATTTTTTGTAATCTTTCCACCTTCTGAACACCCCATCCTGCCCCCCACAATACTATACAGCAAAAACAGTCACCCTGAAAATACTAGTACCACACAGATAGAGCACCCTTCAATAAGTATTGGCATACAGTGCCCTAAATATTACAGTGCCTTACAAATAGTGTCCCCGACACTAATAGTGTTGTAAATATAATGTCCCCCAAAAATAATTGTGCTAAGCTGATACTGTGCCAGGGTTCCCCCCACAGTATTAGTGCTCCCCTGTGTGGGGATTCGCTCTGGTAGTTAGGATAAACGGGCGCAGTACAAAGGCAAAATACAAGTTCGTAATTCAAACCAGTGTTTATTCACACATGGTGCCAAAAACAAGACGCCACTTTGGCAGTGTTGGTGTTACTTCACACCCAATGGCAAGTTAATATAACAAAAAGTCACCTTGGTGGCAGTTCTGCCTCAGAAAGTCCAAATACAGGCTTTAGGCGGCCTGTTCCCCTGACACACGGGTCTCAGCTCTCCAGCCCAGTATAGGCCTCAGATCCCAGCACACAGACATGGCTCTGAGCCCAGCTGCCTATTTAAGGACAGCCAGGTGCTGCCAAAACCCGGACCGGCACTTAAAATCCGGTCCGGTATTTGACCTTACCTGGCTGTAAATCAGCCCAGCAGCACATGCTAGGAGGAAAATACGTGTTTTCCCAGACCAAACCTCTCACTGTCACACCTGGTCCTACCAATAGTAATAATTCTCTTTCAGAGTGCTCTTAGTTTTAACAGTGACCGCAAAAAGTAATAATACACCCATTGTGCCACTACTAGTAGTCATTTTCTACATAGTCCCCGGTAGTAATAATTCTCATTATAATGTGTGGCAGGAGAAAAATGCCCCTAATGTGTGCCAGTACAAAAATACCCCTTATAATTTGTGCCAATACAAAAAATACCCCCTAATATGTGCCCCCTCATTTGAACAGTAAGAGCTTGCAGATTGTGGATATCAGAGCTCCTGTGATGCTGAGAGGGGTTCTGATAAGTCTGAAAACAGTACAGTTTCAAGATAGTAATTTATGGCACTAACAAGAGAAAAGTGTCTATGTGTCTAGAATGATCAAAAGGGTACTTGTGTTAAATGTTTAGAAATTAACTGTTTAAAGGGGTTTTCCCATCTCAGACAATGGGGCATATTGCTAGGATATGCCCCCATTGTCTTACAGGTGCGGGTGCCACTGCTGGGGCCCGCATCTACAATGAGAACAGAGCGGGGAAATGAACGGAGGGTGCACTGTGCATGCGCAGCCACCCTCCATTTATTTCTATGGGGCCATCGAAAATAGCCGAGTACTGGCTCAGCTATTTCTGTCTGCCCTATAGAAATTAATGGGAGCAGGGGTCACGCATGCGCGGTGCGCTACCATTTACTTCTATGGGAGCAGCGGGGAACAGTACTTGGTGGTGGACGGACCCTGGAAAATCCGGGGTCCTCCAACCATAGCTCTCCCTGCTCTATTCTCATTGTATGTGCGGGTCCCATGGCTATCAGACAATGGGGGCATATCCTAGCGATATTCCCCCATTGTCTGAGATAGGAATACCCCTTTAAGCCTTTGTTACCCTAATGCTGTGTGTGTGTCCGAGTAGGAAATACCTATGGCCATAGCATAAGAGATTGTTCTGGAAAAAATATATGATGAATGAGTATTGTACCTAGTGTGTGCCAATAGGTGTCTGGCTAGCACCAAGAATATAAAGGTGTTTGAAGAATATCTGTAGAAACAGTTCTGGTTTCTAGAGACTGTTGAAGGTATATGACACATCACAGACAGGACTATGTGAGAAGATTTTTTGGTCAGAAAGGTTAGAGTGTATGTATGAAGTTAAAGGGAACCTGTCAGCTGCAAAAAAACACCCCACACTGCCAGCAGCACCTTCAAGTAGCTGGCAGTGTGTTTCTAATGATGATTTTCTTTCCTGCAGTCAGATGGGGCGGCGTAGCGTGAAGGGGGGGGCGCGGGGGGGCCGTTGCCCCGGGCGCCACACTGCAGGGGTGCGCGGCTGTCCGCTGGGCTGGCACAAGTTAAATCGAGCCTGACGCTGTGTTTTTTTTTTTCTTCACACAGCGCCCGGCCGCAGAGCAGAGTGAGGAGGGGAGGCGGGGCATGCACGGCAGTTCCCGATAGGCTCCGCCCACCTTCCAGGCAGGAAAGGCAGTGCAGAGCCAGTAGCCGGAGCATGAAGATGCAGAAGTCCAGACTCCAGGCCAGGCAGAGAGTGATTCAAGCGACCCAGAGTAAGTGACAGTCTGAGTCAGTGACTGTCCCCGAGTGCAGAGTCCCACCCTGTGTAATTAGGTGACATAGTAGAGAGGAGGGGAGAGGCGGACATTATATTAATAACAAAGAGCGGAACATTATATTAATAACAAAGAGGGGGACATGATATTAATAACAAAGAGAGGGACAATATTAATAATAAATAGGGGGCCAATACATTAGTATTAATGTAATGGCCCCTTATTTATTATTAATATAATGTCCCCCTCTTTATTATTAATGTATTGGCCCCCTCTTTATTATTAATATAATGTCCCCCTCTTTATTATTCATGTATTGGCCCCCTCTTTATTATTAATGTAATGACCCCCTCTTTAATAACAAAGAGGGGGCCATTATATTAATAATAAAGAGGGGGCTATTATATTAATAATAAAGAGGGGGCCATTATATCAATAATAAAGAGGGGCCATTATATTAATAATATAGAGAGGCCATTATATTAATAATAAAGAGGGGGCCATTATATTAATAATAAAGAGGGGGCTATTATATTAATAATAAAGAGGGGGCTATTATATTATTAACAAAAAGGGGGACATTATATTAATAATAAAGAGGGGGCCATTATAATATACAGGGGAAATAATATTATGAGGAATGGGGGACTATCTGTCTGGCTCTAGCACAGTATTGGGGGGCAGCAGAATGAGTTGTTGAGACACCAGGAAGGAGAGGATTATAGTAAAGTGAGGAACCTAAAAAAATTCTGTGAAACTCTGCAGAGACGAGAAGCGGCTTAAAGAAGGTATCATGGCGGTCTTATCTCTGAATGAAGACGTTGAGGAAAGTCTACCTCACAGGAGACGTCACTGGATGTAACAGGTATGGGGCGGTATTATACTGTAATAATAATGTCCATGCTTATATCTGTTTCACAGTAGGGTTGGGGGAGGAGATTGAGAATATGGCCCCAGACTTCAGGCCACACTGTGTGTTCTGAATTCTGGGGGCTCCCACCCATCTACTATATTATCTGTACTCAGAGTTATCACTGTGTTATCTGTGGTGTTACATAGGACTGCTAGTGATCTACTACATTATCTGTTAAAAGTGGCGTGCCCGGAGTAGGGGGGGGGGGCGCAATTTTTGGCTTGCCCCGGGTGCTGGCAACCCACGCTACGCCACTGCTCCTTGCTTTAAGTCAAGGTAACCGTGCCCCCTTCCCCTTCTTCTGTGACTGACAGGTGGCTGTTCGGCAAAGCCATCTGGCTATTGGGCATAAGCGCTGTCAGTCACAGCGAAGGGGCAGGGAAGGGGGCGCGGTTACCTTGACTTGAAGCAAGGAGGCTGCTGCCCTCTTGACTTCAAGAGCGACTCAAAAATAGCACGCTCAGGGAATAAAAGATTATTTTTTCCTGCTTTTACTGCATCTGACTGCAGGAAGAAAATCATCATTAGAAACACACTGCCGTCTATGTTTTGTTCGTGACGCCAATTGCAGCGTGCGCAGGGTACTATCACAGGGCCCTCCCAAGGTGTTATAACGCACGTCCCAGGTTAGGAATGCCAGAGAGGTGTGATTGCCTATAATGTCTCTGTATGGTGATGATAATGGTGTCAATGGTGTCTCCTACCTGGGTATGGCTGGACTCCTGGCTCAATAAATTGAGTGTAGTGATAGTAGGAGTAATAGAGGAATTTTGCAGCAGAAATTGATGTCCAGACCTTTAGCTGAGGTTCAAACTTTTCTTTACTGAAGATAACTTTTATCCAAGCAAAATACAGCTTTGGTCTTAGGTCCTAGCAGGTTTTGGCAATGGTTGGCAGGAATAAATCTTCTGCACTATAAATCTGGAGCTTGCAGGATAAGACGTCTGCTTAGTAGCTCTGTAACTGTGGCAGGAATTTATCTTCTGCACTTCTCTCTATCTTCTGCTTTAAGGAGACTGACTAGCCAAGGAGGAATATGGCTTCTCCTAGGTCTCTGGACTTTATTGTCTGCTTTCTTGTCATCCAGCTGAGGCTGCAGGGCTCAGTCGGGGTATTTGATCAATGTCTCAGCCGAGACAAGATCCTGGCTTTCTTCCCTATGCAGGGGGACTCCTGAAGGCTATCAAACAGCCTTCCCCAACAGGGGTGGCTGGCACACTGACATAACTTCCTCCTTCTCCCATGCTGAAGGATGTGGGAACAGTCCACACCTCCACAGGGGGGAGCGAAGCTGGAATGAACCATTCAAGCCTAGATACACTAAACTGTAACTAGTTCCTTACCAACGCATTGCTGCCACCTGCTGGTGAACATGGAAATTTACATTTAACATAGTTTTAAATGCACAGTTGTGAAGACATGAGCAAAATCATATCAGATGACAAGGTTAAGGCTCTTAGGAGATATTAGCGGGGTAGAGGCGTGTAGTAACACAACTCTGGGGTGTTATACAAATAGAGTCTAAGTTTGTTGAAATTCTATTGATGTGTTTTAATAAGTGATGTGCAATACCCTTTTACAAGACACAGAAGAGTGAAGATTATAATTTTCCTTTCTTCTCTTCCAAGCAGCTAATTGTCATGTGTGAACCCAGCCTTAAAGAAAAATTATTATATATGTACACCATAAATTGAGTAAGACCACATGGCATATAAAATGATTAAGGGATGTGTGATATCATTTTACACATTTCGGTTTTAACAAAAAAAAAAAAGATTATTATAAGAGTATGATATCTTGTTATAAGCTTTTGATTGATTACAGAGTGAACACCAAAAGACGTTGGCAAGTAGCGGCAGAAATAGGCAATAGAGATCATCAGCAATTCTGTGCTGTGTATATGTGTTTCCAGGAAAGCTGTGTGGATATATAATTTCAGGGATCTCACACAGAGGGGGCTTGTAGCTGAAGAGCAGTATTGCAGCCATAATTAATTCATTGGAATGTGAATGGGTGTGGCTTTGAGTTGCTGTTGTGGATGTGTGAAGTTATAGCAAAGAAGAATTTGATGGCTGCTCGCAGAGCTGTGTGTGAAGTCTGTACTCCAAGAATATGGTTGAAGTTATGAGCTGTGTGTGTATATGAATAAATGATGCTGCAGCAAAGAATGACAATTTGAAGGTGTATGAAATAAGGAGTACATTTGTTTTTATTTTTAATGCGCATTGGGAATTTTAATCCTTTCTTGGGGGATTTTTTTAGTTTTTTTATTGGTGGAATTTTTTTTATTGAGCTCAATATTTTTTAATTGAAAACATAGAAACAAATGTGATGGAAATGTTTTCTACGGGCCCTTCATATGTTCATGTCTGTATTGTCAGATTCGTTTTTTCTATGTGTGTTTCATTGTATGTTGACTGTCATTTTTACACTCGCGTTTTGGCTTTCCGTTTGTGAGATCCGTTCAGGGCTCTGACAAGCGATCCAAACCAAAAAACGGATCAGTTTGCATTCTAATGCATTCTGAATGGAAAAAGATCTGCTCAGAATGCATCAGTTTGCATCAGCTCAGTCTCCATTTCGCTTTGGACACGGACACCAAAACATTGCTTTCAGCGTTTTGGTGTCCGTCTGGTGAAACTGAGCCAACTGGATTTGTCCTGGCACACAATGTAAGTCAATGGAGACGGATCCGTTTTCACTGACACAATAGAAAACGGATCCGTCCTCCATTGACTTTTAATAGTGCTCAAGATGGATCCGTCTTGGCTATGTTAAAGATAATACAAACGGATCCGTTCTGAACGAAGACAGACAGTTGTATTATCTGAACGGATCCGTCCATGACGGATTCGCACAAAACGTGAGTGTGAAAGTAGCCTTACATGTTAAATGGTTTTGCAATGAGCAGGAACGTGGTACGTTTACACGGACGCCAAATTATGGGTCTATTGTTTTGTTTGTGACGCCAATTGCAGCGTGCGCAGGGTACAGTCACAGAGCCCTTCAAGGTGTTATAACTCACGCCCCAGGTTAGGAATGCCAGAGTTGTGTAATGTCTCTGTATGGTAATGATAATGGTGTCAACGGTGTCTCCTACCTGGGTATGGCTGGACTCCTGGATCATGGCTCACTTGCAATAAATTTAATGTAGTGCTAGTAGGAGTAATAGAGGGATTTGCAGCAGAAATTGAGATCCAGACATTGGGCAAAGTTCAAACTTGTCTTTACTGGTTGTAACTCTTGGGTCCCAGCAGGTATTGGCAATGGTTGGCAGGAATTTATCTTCTGCTCTCTCATGTACCTGGTGCTTGCAGGACAGGACATCTGCTTTGTAGCGCTGAACTGTGGCAGGAATTTGGCTTCTGCAATTTGGCTTCTGCACTCTCTATCTTCTGCTGTCTGGTAACTGACTAGCTGAGGAGGAATATGGCTTATCCAGGGTTTCTGGACTTTAGTCACAGCTATCTTCACAGGGTATGCTTCTCCCTGGAACTGGAGTTGTCTGCTTGCTTCATCCAGCCGAGGCTGCAGGGCTCAGGCTGGAAATGATGATCAATGTCTCAGCCGAGACAAGATCCTGGCTTGATTCCCTATATCTGGGAGCTGCTACACACACAGCCTTCCCCTAGCAGGGGTGGCTGGCAGACTGACTCTAACTTACTTCCTTCCCTCTGCTGCAGGATGTGGGCACAGCCCACTCTGCTCACAGAGGGGGAGCTAAGCTGGAATGAACTATTCCAGCCTAGATGTACTAAACTGAACCTAGCTCCTTGCAAACACATTGCTGCCACCTGCTGGTGAACATTAAAATTACAGCAATATACATTTATCATGGTTTATAATGCACAGTTGTGAGGATATAATGTAAAATTACACGCGCTGACAAGGTTAACGCTCTTAGGAGATTGTAGCGGGGTAAAAGAGTTTAGTAACACAACTCTGGGGTGTTACATTCCCCCTTACTTCGAGTTAAGCCACCCTCGGCTTATGCTTAGGAGGGGAGGAACCAGCTCTGGGGTACCCAAATAAATACAAAGTGCTGCATGTATTACATATATGACATACAAAGACAAAACATATAACGGCTACCCTAGGTTCCTGCCCGCATGAGTAGGGTGTCCTAAGTAACAGTTTCCCTCTAGGTATAACCAGTGAACCAACGGTCTGCACTAAGCAATCACTACTGACTGACTTTGAAGTGTTCCGGATCCACAAATGGAAGGGTGGCTTTATCCTGTATTCCCTTCCCTGCACCAAAGTCAAAATATAAGGCTTATAGCACGATCACTATGGTGACTATGGGTAGCTAAATGGCTCTAAGGCTTGAGGTACCATACCTTAGGCAAAGGCACAGAAGGGGAGGTATTAGCGTCTCCATGCACTTCTGGCAGTCACAGGAGGAGGGTATAATAATCCAATGGAACTCCTGGAAGACACCTTAGGATGGGAGCAATCCTGAACATATAACAAGCAGGAAGGAGGGGTCAAAAACTTCTCTAACCATTCCCTGGCAGGTTACTAGACCTGCCAGGACTTACCACTAGAGCGGAGGTGCACCCCCTGAGCTACCACCCGGTCCCCTGTCCCTGCCTACTTGCACCACCTGCCCTAGGTGACAGGGCACAACTGGGCGACAGTCCCTGACCTGAGTAAGCGCAAGCAGAGATAGAGACAGCAGGGAAGTGGACAGCTAATGAGAGGTAGCACTCGAGCGGACAGAGAGGTGGAACAGGCAAGGTACCACCATAAACGGAACGGCGAGGTGGGTCAACTAGCTGGGGTCAGTCCAGGAGGTCACGTCAGTAAAAGAGAAGAGGCAAAGACAAAATCCAAAAGCAAGCCGAGGTCAAAATTCGAGAGGTAGCGTCAAGGTTCAGGGAGCAGGCAGAAGAGGTGTCAGGAAGCAGATAAAGGGTCAAATCCAAAGGAAAGCTAAATAACAATAATAATACACAGCCTAAGGGACTAAAATCACAGGCAACCTGTAGCCAGCAGGTTGCCTGTATTTATAGTGGGGAGTGAGGCTTATCTGACGTGGCCAGCGTCACATGACCAACAGACAAACAAGTCGAGCACCGAGTATTCAGCTCAGCGCTCAAGGCAGACCTAGGAGCCTCCCAGCTAGCAAAAGCCGCCCTGGGAACAAGGCTGAACACAGATCCTCGCTCCCAAAGCTAAGCAGCAGGTCTGCGGCTGATGGAAGACCGAGTACGCTTTCGGCGCCCCTTTACAGTACCCTCCCTTTTACGAGGGGCCACCGGACCCAAGCCCTTGGGTACAAATCTCCCAGGATGCTCATCATGAAACTTCTTGATGAGCCTCGGGGCGTGGATCTTAGTAGCTTGGACCCAAGACCTCTCCTCGGGTCCATAGCCCTTCCAGTGGACCAGGTATTGAAAGGAGTTCCTAACCTTTCTAACATCAATAATTCTAGAGATGATGAATTCCTCCTGACCTTCAACCTCCACAGGTGGAGGAGGTTTTTTAACCGGAACCACTGGTGACATATATCTCTTAAGCAACAACTTATGAAACACATCATGAATACGAAAGGAGTCGGGTAGCTTAAGTCTAAAGGACACTGGGTTAATAACTTCAATAATATTGTATGGTCCAATGAAACGCGGAGAGAATTTCCTAGAACACTGTTTCAAAGCAAGATTCTTACTCGACAACCACACCTTATCGCAGAGTACAAAATTTACCCCCTTGGAACGTTTCTTATTGGCATGTTTACACTGGGTTTCCTGGGCCAGGTTTGAACCTGTGCCCAGACTGTGCACAGTCTAGAGGTAAAAGAATCTGCCTGCGGGTTGAGTGAGGATACAGCGGGACTAGAACAAAAGCGAGGATGCAAACCACTGTTACTAAAAACAGAGACACCCCCGTGGAAGAATTAACTCGATTGTTAATAGCGAATTCTGCCAACTGGAGGTATCTTACCCATAAGAGTTGATTACATAGCACCTTAGAAAAAGCTCCACTGCCTTATTTAACCGTTCCGTCTGCCCATTGGTCTGTGGATGGAAAGCAGACGAAAAGGATAAAGAGATGTTGCATCTTCGACAAAAAGCCCTCCAGAAACCAGAAACAAACTGAACGCCTCTATCAGAGACAATATTCTCATGGACACCATGCAGACGTACCACATGTTCAATGAACAAGGACACTAAGGTCTTCGCATCAGGGACCTTACTTAAAGGAACAAAGTGCACCATCTTGTTAAAACTGTCAACCACTACCCACACCACGGATTTCCCCTCAGAAGGGGGAGGATCAGAAATAAAATCCATGGAAATGTGAGACCATGGCTTGCCGGGAATGGGTAGTGGTTGTAGTTCACCAGCGGGAAGTGTTCTCGGGGTCTTAGACCTGGCACAAACATCGCAAGCCAAAACATAAGACCGTACATCCTTAGACAAAGTGGGCCACCAGAAAGACCTCAGCAGTAATTCCTTACTGGCAGCAATACTTGGATGACCAGAGAGCACGGAGTCATGACATTCGCCCAATAATTGAAAACAAAAGCCCTCAGGAACAAATAACTTATCTGCCGGTGTTTGTGGAGGAGCAAGTTGCTGAGCCAGTTGAATCTTAGAGGAAAGATCCACAGAAACTGCTGCCACAAAGATGCTTGCCGGCAAGATGGGT
The DNA here is from genome assembly GCF_014858855.1 of Bufo gargarizans. Lineage (NCBI taxonomy): Eukaryota > Metazoa > Chordata > Amphibia > Anura > Bufonidae > Bufo > Bufo gargarizans. Next base: position 488,382,630 of record NC_058080.1, on the reverse strand, counting down.
TCCGGGGGGGTGTCAGGAGATTGGACGGCATTAAAACTCCGGAACAAGGCATCTGCCTTAATATTTTTACTTCCTGGTCTGAAAGTAACAGAAAAATTAAAACGAGTAAAAAACAGGGCCCATCTGGCTTGTCTAAGATTAAGGAATTTAGCCGCCTCAAGAAACACTAAGTTCTTATGATCGGTGAGGACAGTAATACGATGTCTAGCCCCTTCTAAAAAATGTATAAGAATTAAACCAGGCACTCAAATATGGATTATAGGTCAAAATTTTAATCAAATATAATGAAATAAAATATATCGATATACTCATAGAGTGCAAAATAAAATACAATATAAAATGCAATAAAATGACATAGAAATTCACATAAGGGTAACCATAAATTACTAGCAGCAATGTGGCCAATAGTTATAGCAGCTAAAATTGGAAAGACTACAATCCGGACAAAGGTCTATATAAAATTCCAGGCGGTTTTAAGTTAAAGGACCGCACCCTTGATTGTAGCCAGAACCAGCCTGGATAGTTGAAGTTCAGACAGCCGCAATTGTTATGTCAGTCTTTAAAGAAAACCGCAATCCCAAGTATATTAAAACGGGTCTTGTGAAACATTCACCGATCCTCCTCGGTTTAAGGTAAAAGTGACTGTGCACTAAGGTGGCGTCCCACCTATACACGCAACTTTACAGCTTTACCTTGGTCGATGTTGCTTTATCCTATGTCCGGACCCAAAGGAGATATGCTGTGGATGCCGAGTCAACCTTGTATCTGCTCACAGAACTATGTTTGTGGCTCTTTCTTCCGGTACTCGTTCCTTTTACTCACAGCTCTTTAAACTTGAAGTCCAGGGGAGCTACTGTCCCAGCATGCCGGTGTGAGGTGTCGGACCATACGCGTTTCGGGGTTCTCTGAATAGCCCCTTCCTCAGTGGTAACCTCAAAGTGCTTCCCCACATCCTTTTATCTGGAGTCATGGAAGGAGACAAAGTCCGGACAAGGAACTGGTCGCACAGAAAACCTGGAAACTTCAGGTGATCCAGTATAGTCTTTGTATGCGACTTTTCACAGACCATTCTTACAATGCGGTTTTTTAAAAGATGCGTTTTTTTCAAAAATTGCGTTTTATGGTGCATTGCTGCTTAAATATAAATTAAAACATATCTCATGTTATTTTTATTATGATCTAGTTAAAAAACTGATAATATTTATAAAAATAAAAATAATATAAACATTTAAGGTGCAAAATGTATACAACATTACTATGTCTTTCTGTTCCCACTTCGACAATAATATTCTGCCCAAAATAACTCATAACGTTCACATCAGGATGGGGGGGGGGGGAGGAAGGTCATAGGGTTACAGGAAGCCAAACAGTTCCCAATCGGCATTTAGTCCATCCGGGACTAGGGAACCAAAATCAAATATAAATTTGGATTCCACCCTTGACATCTTCCTTATCAAATCTCCCCCCCTCCATTCCGGTGTCACTGTTGTTAAGGCTGTGTACGTAAGGCCTGTTGGGTCCTTATTGTGACACAAACTAAAATGCCTAGAAACAGTATGATTTTCGTATCCTTTGCGAATATTCGCTATATGTTCCGAGATTCTTGTTTTGAAGCATCTCTTGGTACGACCAACATACTGCTTTCTACAGGGACAAGTCAGCAAGTAAATTACATTCTTTGTGTTGCAGGTCAGGAACATTTTAATCTCATATGAATATTTATTGCTAGTCGAGGATACCTTCATTGTTTTCCTCGGAAAATTTGTTATTTTGCAATTTGAACATGTTCTGCACCTGAAAAAACCCTCAAAGCACAACCATTGATTATTCTTTTTTGGATTAACCCTAGATGTTTTTATTGTGGGTGCTATTTTTAAACCTAGATTATGAGCACGGGTATAAATTATCTTCGGTTTTGCCGGTATCAGTGGTCCTATAGTTTTGTCTTTCTGCAAAAATGACCAGTGCTTGGCAATGATAGTTTCAATCTTCTTATATTCGGTGTTAAAGGGCAGAATCATCTGCAATTCCCCATTTATCATAGTATCACTGCCAGATGCAACTGGTTTCTCTGCAAAAAAGTCCCGCCGGTCTAAATTCCTCACTTTATTCAATGCTATTTCAATACATTCATTGGGATAATTCTTCTCAACGAATTGCTGCCTCAAATTCTCTGCCTCATTTTCAAATGTTTCGTTTGTTGTACAATTCCTTTTGAGACGTCTGAATTGGCTTTTTGGTACATTCAATAGCCACCTTGGGAGGTGGCAGCTTGAATGTAAAATAAAATTATTTCTTGCTGTGGGTTTATAATACGTACTGCAATTGACCTTATCCCTCTCAATATTGATTTTCAGATCCAAAAATTCTATCTCTGTTTTGCTTATATTCGCTGTGAACTGGAGGTTCTGGTCATTTAAATTAATGTTAGATAAAAAAGAACTCAATGTCGACTCTGCACCCCTCCAGATAAAAATCACGTCATCTATGTAACGCTTCCAGAGCACCAGATCCGCACCCAGCACTGGAAGAATATATTCATCCTCCCAGTTTGCCATAAATAAATTTGCGTAGCTGGGTGCGAACCTGGTGCCCATCGCGGTACCAGATTTCTGTAAATAAAAATCTGTATTAAAAGAAAAATAATTATGCTTTAATATAAAATTTACAGCTTCTAAAACATATTCAATTTGTGCCGATTTAAAAAAGCCACTCTTATCTAATTGGGATCTCAAAGCCTCAAGTCCCTGATCGTGCCTAATGGATGTATAAAGGGACCGGACATCAAGAGTTCCTAATGTCCACTCTTCCTCCACTATCAGTTCCTCCAGTATTTTTACTATCTGTGTAGTATCTTTCAGGTAGAATTTTGTATTTTTCACTACCGGTTGGAGCTGATAGTCGACATATTGAGAGAGGTTGGCCGTAAGGGAATCAATCCCCGAAATTATAGGACGGCCTGGGGGGTTTGTGAGGCATTTGTGTATCTTCGGCAGATAATAAAATACCGGGAGTCTACACTGTGTACTTTGTATAAAATTTGCCTCACTCTCCAATAAAATATTTGCCTTTACGCCCTTCTCACATAATTGTGTCAGCTGTGGATAAAAGTCATTAATCGGATCCGACTTCAGTTTGATATATACATCTGTATCCGACAATTGTCTCTGACATTCTTTGTTATAGTCGTCAGTACTTAGAATTACTATCGCTCCGCCCTTGTCGGCGGGGCGTATAGTAATCCCATCATCTTTCTGCAGCTGTTTAATTGCTGCGATTTCCTGATTTGAGAGGTTTGATTTTTTCTTATTTCCACCACCTAGGGTTCTAATGTCTTTTTCTATATTTTTCCTAAATGTTTCTATCTCTGGGCTAATTTCATTCCTAGGGTACTTAGTCGACCTAGGTTTTAATTCTGTGTGGATAAAGCCAGATGCTTCTTGAGGTTTTGGTACAATGGGGTTCTTCATAAAATACTTCTTGAGACAGAGTTTTCTCACAAATTTCTCTATGCCCACATAAGTGTCAAATTTATTCAACCGTGAGCTTGGGGCAAATTTGAGGCCCTTATTCAATAAAGATACTTGAGATAATGTTAGATCGACTCCACTCAGATTAACAATGGAGCTCTGTGATGATGGTGCTAAATCTAATATCTGTGTCTGTGTCTTTTTTCTCTTTGCCCTTCGTGTCTTTCTCTTTGTTTTTGATAATCTTGTGTCCAATCTAGTGATCTGTCCGGTGTCCTGTTGTGTCTCCAATGTGAGTCGTGATTGGGAACTGGACTGTATGGTGTTGCTATGTGGTTCCAATTCTGTATGATTGGTTTGTTCCGAAGATTGTACGGGTGTTGGGCTGGGGGATCTGAGTGATGTGCTCTCTTGGGGGAGTGTCGGGCTCGTTGTCGTGTGTTCTGAGTTCGATAGTGTGCAGGACTTTGATCTAAAAAAGGTTCCCTGCTCAATACTTCATATTTATTGGAGGTTATAATATTAGTGTCCAAAATCGTATCTATTTCCTCTGTAGCATTCCTGTGTGTTTCTTTGTGTGTGTCTCTGTGCTTGATTTTATTTTTTACTTTCGAATGCTGTACTGTGATTGCATTTGTCTGCACCACTCCACCATTTTGTTCTCCATTGTTTTCTGAGTGTCGTCTATTATGTTTCTTCATTTTTTTATCTATTATTTCTTGTTCTAATCTGTCCATACCCTTACAAATTCTTTGTTGCCAATTATTATAATCCTCATTCTTAGGTAATATTTCCACCTTCTCTTTAATCCTCATAATTTTACCAGATAGATCCTCTAAAATCTGTACACGTCTTTTAACAATTAATTCCATTAATGCAATAGACTGACTTTTCAATAGTCGATCCCACTCCATATTAAAATTGTCTTCACACAGATCCTGCGCTGGAGTCTTTGAGAGCTGTAGTCCCTTGGGAATAATACCATTTTTAATATACTGCGTGAGGGACTTAACCTCCCATTGTTGTTTGAGCTGTTTCTGTAACAGGGTTTCCAGCTCTCCAAACACTCCAGCTGCAGATTCCGTGTAACTCGATCTATCATCAAAGTTAAAAGAATCCACTATTTGTTTTTTGATCTCTATATAACTCCATATATCCATATTATCAGCTGAGGAGCTCATCAGAAGGGTGGATAAAGTGAAACCAAATCGAAAAATCTGTGGATCACTACAGCTGATTTGTGGATTTAAGGTGCTCTTGGTTTAAGTGACCCACCCAGTCACTAAAAGTTATATAAAATGTATAAGAATTAAACCAGGCACTCAAATATGGATTATAGGTCAAAATTTTAATCAAATATAATGAAATAAAATATATCGATATACTCATAGAGTGCAAAATAAAATACAATATAAAATGCAATAAAATGACATAGAAATTCACATAAGGGTAACCATAAATTACTAGCAGCAATGTGGCCAATAGTTATAGCAGCTAAAATTGGAAAGACTACAATCCGGACAAAGGTCTATATAAAATTCCAGGCGGTTTTAAGTTAAAGGACCGCACCCTTGATTGTAGCCAGAACCAGCCTGGATAGTTGAAGTTCAGACAGCCGCAATTGTTATGTCAGTCTTTAAAGAAAACCGCAATCCCAAGTATATTAAAACGGGTCTTGTGAAACATTCACCGATCCTCCTCGGTTTAAGGTAAAAGTGACTGTGCACTAAGGTGGCGTCCCACCTATACACGCAACTTTACAGCTTTACCTTGGTCGATGTTGCTTTATCCTATGTCCGGACCCAAAGGAGATATGCTGTGGATGCCGAGTCAACCTTGTATCTGCTCACAGAACTATGTTTGTGGCTCTTTCTTCCGGTACTCGTTCCTTTTACTCACAGCTCTTTAAACTTGAAGTCCAGGGGAGCTACTGTCCCAGCATGCCGGTGTGAGGTGTCGGACCATACGCGTTTCGGGGTTCTCTGAATAGCCCCTTCCTCAGTGGTAACCTCAAAGTGCTTCCCCACATCCTTTTATCTGGAGTCATGGAAGGAGACAAAGTCCGGACAAGGAACTGGTCGCACAGAAAACCAGGGCGGAGCGATAGTAATTCTAAGTACTGACGACTATAACAAAGAATGTCAGAGACAATTGTCGGATACAGATGTATATATCAAACTGAAGTCGGATCCGATTAATGACTTTTATCCACAGCTGACACAATTATGTGAGAAGGGCGTAAAGGCAAATATTTTATTGGAGAGTGAGGCAAATTTTATACAAAGTACACAGTGTAGACTCCCGGTATTTTATTATCTGCCGAAGATACACAAATGCCTCACAAACCCCCCAGGCCGTCCTATAATTTCGGGGATTGATTCCCTTACGGCCAACCTCTCTCAATATGTCGACTATCAGCTCCAACCGGTAGTGAAAAATACAAAATTCTACCTGAAAGATACTACACAGATAGTAAAAATACTGGAGGAACTGATAGTGGAGGAAGAGTGGACATTAGGAACTCTTGATGTCCGGTCCCTTTATACATCCATTAGGCACGATCAGGGACTTGAGGCTTTGAGATCCCAATTAGATAAGAGTGGCTTTTTTAAATCGGCACAAATTGAATATGTTTTAGAAGCTGTAAATTTTATATTAAAGCATAATTATTTTTCTTTTAATACAGATTTTTATTTACAGAAATCTGGTACCGCGATGGGCACCAGGTTCGCACCCAGCTACGCAAATTTATTTATGGCAAACTGGGAGGATGAATATATTCTTCCAGTGCTGGGTGCGGATCTGGTGCTCTGGAAGCGTTACATAGATGACGTGATTTTTATCTGGAGGGGTGCAGAGTCGACATTGAGTTCTTTTTTATCTAACATTAATTTAAATGACCAGAACCTCCAGTTCACAGCGAATATAAGCAAAACAGAGATAGAATTTTTGGATCTGAAAATCAATATTGAGAGGGATAAGGTCAATTGCAGTACGTATTATAAACCCACAGCAAGAAATAATTTTATTTTACATTCAAGCTGCCACCTCCCAAGGTGGCTATTGAATGTACCAAAAAGCCAATTCAGACGTCTCAAAAGGAATTGTACAACAAACGAAACATTTGAAAATGAGGCAGAGAATTTGAGGCAGCAATTCGTTGAGAAGAATTATCCCAATGAATGTATTGAAATAGCATTGAATAAAGTGAGGAATTTAGACCGGCGGGACTTTTTTGCAGAGAAACCAGTTGCATCTGGCAGTGATACTATGATAAATGGGGAATTGCAGATGATTCTGCCCTTTAACACCGAATATAAGAAGATTGAAACTATCATTGCCAAGCACTGGTCATTTTTGCAGAAAGACAAAACTATAGGACCACTGATACCGGCAAAACCGAAGATAATTTATACCCGTGCTCATAATCTAGGTTTAAAAATAGCACCCACAATAAAAACATCTAGGGTTAATCCAAAAAAGAATAATCAATGGTTGTGCTTTGAGGGTTTTTTCAGGTGCAGAACATGTTCAAATTGCAAAATAACAAATTTTCCGAGGAAAACAATGAAGGTATCCTCGACTAGCAATAAATATTCATATGAGATTAAAATGTTCCTGACCTGCAACACAAAGAATGTAATTTACTTGCTGACTTGTCCCTGTAGAAAGCAGTATGTTGGTCGTACCAAGAGATGCTTCAAAACAAGAATCTCGGAACATATAGCGAATATTCGCAAAGGATACGAAAATCATACTGTTTCTAGGCATTTTAGTTTGTGTCACAATAAGGACCCAACAGGCCTTACGTACACAGCCTTAACAACAGTGACACCGGAATGGAGGGGGGGAGATTTGATAAGGAAGATGTCAAGGGTGGAATCCAAATTTATATTTGATTTTGGTTCCCTAGTCCCGGATGGACTAAATGCCGATTGGGAACTGTTTGGCTTCCTGTAACCCTATGACCTTCCTCCCCCCCCCCCCATCCTGATGTGAACGTTATGAGTTATTTTGGGCAGAATATTATTGTCGAAGTGGGAACAGAAAGACATAGTAATGTTGTATACATTTTGCACCTTAAATGTTTATATTATTTTTATTTTTATAAATATTATCAGTTTTTTAACTAGATCATAATAAAAATAACATGAGATATGTTTTAATTTATATTTAAGCAGCAATGCACCATAAAACGCAATTTTTGAAAAAAACGCATCTTTTAAAAAACCGCATTGTAAGAATGGTCTGTGAAAAGTCGCATACAAAGACTATACTGGATCACCTGAAGTTTCCAGGTTTTCTGTGCGACCAGTTCCTTGTCCGGACTTTGTCTCCTTCCATGACTCCAGATAAAAGGATGTGGGGAAGCACTTTGAGGTTACCACTGAGGAAGGGGCTATTCAGAGAACCCCGAAACGCGTATGGTCCGACACCTCACACCGGCATGCTGGGACAGTAGCTCCCCTGGACTTCAAGTTTAAAGAGCTGTGAGTAAAAGGAACGAGTACCGGAAGAAAGAGCCACAAACATAGTTCTGTGAGCAGATACAAGGTTGACTCGGCATCCACAGCATATCTCCTTTGGGTCCGGACATAGGATAAAGCAACATCGACCAAGGTAAAGCTGTAAAGTTGCGTGTATAGGTGGGACGCCACCTTAGTGCACAGTCACTTTTACCTTAAACCGAGGAGGATCGGTGAATGTTTCACAAGACCCGTTTTAATATACTTGGGATTGCGGTTTTCTTTAAAGACTGACATAACAATTGCGGCTGTCTGAACTTCAACTATCCAGGCTGGTTCTGGCTACAATCAAGGGTGCGGTCCTTTAACTTAAAACCGCCTGGAATTTTATATAGACCTTTGTCCGGATTGTAGTCTTTCCAATTTTAGCTGCTATAACTATTGGCCACATTGCTGCTAGTAATTTATGGTTACCCTTATGTGAATTTCTATGTCATTTTATTGCATTTTATATTGTATTTTATTTTGCACTCTATGAGTATATCGATATATTTTATTTCATTATATTTGATTAAAATTTTGACCTATAATCCATATTTGAGTGCCTGGTTTAATTCTTATACATTTTATATAACTTTTAGTGACTGGGTGGGTCACTTAAACCAAGAGCACCTTAAATCCACAAATCAGCTGTAGTGATCCACAGATTTTTCGATTTGGTTTCCCTTCTAAAAAATGCCTCCATTCCTCAAATGCCTATTTTATGGCCAGTAATTCGCGGTTTCCAATATCGTAATTTCTCTCTGAAGGAGAGAACTTACGAGAGAAGAAGGCGCATGGCCTAAATTAGTGAGGTTAGAAGACCCCTGAGAAAGGATGGCCCCCACACCATCCTCTGAGCCATCAACCTCCACCACAAAAGGTTTCTTGGTATCGGGCTGAACCAAGACTGGAGCCATCTGAAAACAATTTTTACGGGTATCAAAGGACCGACAGACCTCCAACGACCAGTTAACCAGATCAGAACCTTTTTTAGTTAAGTCAGTAAGGGGCTTGGCAATAACAGAAAAATTATTTATGAATTTACGGTACAAATTGGCGAATCCTAAAAAGCGTTGGAGTGCCTTTAAGGAGGATGGTCTTACCCAGTCTTGGATAGCCTAAACCTTACTGGGATCCATTTTAAATGAATGAGAAGTAAGAATACATCCGAGATAAGGAATCTCTTGAACTCCAAACATAAATTTCTCTAATTTAACAGACAGATGATTCTCCCTGAGGATTTTAAGAACCAATCTGATGTGATACACATGAGAATCCCAGTCAGGTGAAAAGACAAGAATATCATCGAGATAAACAATCATAACTTTGCAGATGAGTTCTCTAAAAATGTCATTCATGAAATTCTGAAACACAGCTGGGGCATTGCAAAGACCAAATGGCATAACAAGATACTCAAAGTGTCCCTCTGGAGTATTAAAAGCAGTTTTCCACTCATCTCCCTCCTTAATACGAACTAGGGTATACGCTCCTCTCAAATCAAATTTAGAAAACCACAAAGCACCCAAAATCTGGTTAAACAAATCAGGAATCAACGGGATGAAATACTGATTCCTAATAGTGATTTTATAAAAATTTCTATAGTCAATGCAGGGCCTGAGACCACCGTCCTTCTTTTTAACGAAAAAGAATCCTGCTCCCACGGGAGAGGTGGAGGGCCTAATATGTCCCTTCTTGAGACTCTCCTGGATATAGTCTTTCATGGCCCTGCGCTCAGGACCGGAAAGATTATAAATCCGTCCTTTAGTAAATTTGGACTCGGGTACCAAGTCGATAACACAGACCTATGAGGAGGGAGAGTATCTGTCTCAGTGGTGGAAAAAACATCTGAATAATCAGAAATAAAATGAGGAATAATATCTGATGAAACCCCAGCTTGAACTACGGTTAAGCAAGAACTACAGTTAGGACCCCATCTCTCTAACTCGCCCGAACTCCAGTTAATGACTGGATTATGTTGCTGAAGCCAGGGCATACCAAGGACTACCTGAACAGGAAGATTCTCTAAAACAAAGAAAGAGCATTTCTCTGAGTGGCAGACCCCCCCAGACAGGGTAACCTCCGGAGTACAGAGTTTTACCGTGCCCCCTAGCAGGGGGGTAGAATCAATGGCGACAACCTGGATCGCGGTGGACAATTCTAGTATAGGAATTCCCATTTGTTCAACAAATTTGCAATCAATAAAACTAAAAGCTGGCCCTGAATCCACAAAGGCATTTCCTGACCCCTTTAAGAATCCAAAGGCAATAGAAACCGGCAACAATAATTTACTTCTTACCACCTCCGGGAGTACCTTGTCCTTGAATCCTTCACACTTGGATGACTTTCCAGAAGGCGGAGCTTTAGGACACTGACGGATCCAGTGGTTGGGATCCCCACAATAAAAACAAGAGCCCCGACGACGGCGTAGCTCTCTTTGCGTCATCCCGAGTTGCATGGGCTCGTCCGAGTGGGCCTGCATCTTGGGTTCAATAGGGGAAACCTCAGGTTGAAGAAGGGTATGAGGAGAAAACAAATGCTCTCGCTGTCTCTCTCTGATCCGTCTATCTAGTCTGATGGCTAGCGTCATGGTCTCCTCTAAAGAGTCAGGACAGGGATAACAAACCAACATGTCTTTTAACTTCTCAGTCAAGCCTGCTTTAAATTGACACTTGAGCGCTGGTTCGTTCCAACCCGAGGGAACGCACCACTTGTGGAACTGCGTACAATGATTCTTCATGGGACGATTCCCCTGAGTGAGGTCCTTAAGAATGGATTCTGCCACAGAGGCTCGGTCTGGTTCATCATAAAGAACCCCTAATGCCTGGAAAAAAGAGGTCCACAGAATTAAGACAAGGGGAATCCGGAGGCAAAGAGAAGGCCCATTCCTCGAGGTCCCCTTGAAGCAGGGAAATGATAATACCAACCCTCTGTGGATCAGGACCAGAGGAGTGTGGACATAGTCGAAAATAAAGTTTTTATTGAAAGCTAAAAAACTTCAGCGGTCACCCGAAAACCGATCGTACTTTAATGTGTGGTTCCACCTGAACAGTGGGGGGAGTTCGGACAGTCACCTGAACCTGTAGTCTCTCCCCAAGATCCTGCACTTTTTGAGCAAGACCCTGCACATGTTCGGTGAGGCTCTGTAGAGGGCACATGCTAAATTAAGGCCTGCGATTCTGTCACAGAATAGAGTCAGGGGTCGAAGAATGAGCAGAGGTGCACCCCCTGAGCTGCCACCCGGTCCCCTGTCCCTGCCTACTTGCACCACCCGCCCAAGGTGACGGGGCGCAACTGGGCGAAAGTCCCTGACCTGAGTAAGTGCAAGCAGAGAGATAGTGTCACGGCTGTAAGTGAGCAACAAGAGCCTACACAGTGAATAGCAACTGACCGGACCCAAACTAGGGAGGATAAAGGGTGACCCCTGTCAGACCCTAAAAGCTCTCCCTAAGCTGCTAAGCACATGTCCAGATCCAGATGGTGGATCGAGACATGCCCGCGTACCTAAGGCTGATGACCACTGAAACCCCTACAATAGTGGAAGGGGCACGGCCACCGGTGCCCTGCTCAGTATATGGACGGAACCGGGGTCGCCTCGGATCCAGTCAGCAAAGAAACAGAAACACACAATGTCTGAACACTTAACTGAAGGAGCTGCAGCTGCAGTGAAAACAGATCCAAAGTCAGCAGAAAATATCCGGAGTACTTGCTTCAGCAGAACACAGATCCAGTGAAAAGATATCACACAGATGAAGATACTCAAGCGAGAGATACAGCTCAAATGAAAAGTATAATCCGCACCTCTACAAAGGAGGAGGGGTGATTTAAAGGCAGCGAAATCAAACACAGGAGGGACAGCTGGGAGGAAGGAAACAGAAAGTAAAGACCTCATCACAGGGCGGAGAAACAGGGCAGAGGGAACTCCTCCAAGCTCTAGTAGTGACATCATCACAGGGGTGGAGAAACAGAGCTGTGAGAACGGCTCAAAGCTCTGGTAGTGACAGATAGCGACAGCAGGGAAGCGGATAGCCAATGAGAAGTAGCACTAGAGAGGACAAAAAGGTGGAACAAGCAAGGTACCACCAAAAACGGAAGGGCAAGGCGTATCAACTAGCCGGGGTCAGTCCAGGAGGTCACGTCAGTACGAGGGAGGAGACAGAGACGAGAGCGGGCTGAGGTCAAAATCCGGGGTCATGTCAGTACAAGAGAAGAGGCAAAGACAAAATCCAGAAGCAAGCCGAGGTCAAAATCCAAGAGGTATTGTCAAGGTTCAGGGAGCAGGCAGAGGAGGTGTCAGGAAGCAGATCAAGGGTCAAATCCAAAGCTAAATAACAATAATAATACACAGCCTAAGGGACCAAAATCACAATCAACCTGTAGCCAGCAGGTTGTCTGTATTTATAGTGGGGAGTGAAGGTCATGTGATGTGGCCAGCGTCACATGACCGATAGACAGGCAAGTCGAGCACCGAGGAATCAGCTCGGTGCTCAAGGCAGACCTAGGAGCAGGGAGACTCCCAGCTAGCAAAGCCGCCCTGGGAACGAGGACGAACACAGATCCTTGCTCCAGAAGCTAAGCAGCAGGTCTGCAGCTAGTGGGAGACCAAGTGCGCCTTCGGCGCCCCGTTACATATAGAACTGTAAAGTGCTAGAAACAACATATCTGTTGCGGCACAACAGGTCCATGCAATATGGTGTACAGAACACTAAGATATGGACAACTGACTTTGCAACAGAGACTTTGTATCCAAGAAGATCAGAAGTTAAGAAGACCTCTGTGAAAGACACTTCTTGTTAGTCCAATGCACAGTTTTTATATATATATATATATATATATATATATATATATATATTTATTATTATTTTTTTATATCCAATGGTTCCAAAGTGGTTTTCTGTTAAATGACTAGGGTTTATATTATTTTTGTTAGAATAGGTCATGATGTTATATTTTGGGATAGGTGAAAATTAATTAAAGTGGAAGAACCAAGGGTATTTTTTAAGTACTGATTGGTTCTGTCACCTTTAATGCTTTTATATAATCCTCAATGTTATGTGTAATATTCCTTGTAATGCGCTGCACATCTGCGCTGCAATAGCGTGTGTGTGTCAGGGCCAGATATTGGGAAAAATATTAGTGAAAACAATTATATTTTTTGCATAATTTATCCACACTTTGCCTATAAACGGTGTCTGCAATGAATTGTCACTTCTGCGCTGCAATAGAATGTATCAGGACCAGATATTGGGAAAAATATTACCGAAAACAATTATATTTTTTCCATAATTTATCCACACTTTGCCTATAAACGGTGTCTGCAGTGAATTGTCACATCTGCGCTGCAATAGCGTGTGTCAGGGCCAGATATTGGGAAAAATATCAGCGAAAACAATTTTAATAATATTTTTTCCATAATTTATCCACATTTTTCCTATAAACAGTCCCTTATAACATATAACATTTAATAAGAAGAAGGCAGGCATTAAGGGACGGGGAAATGGCCGTGATGCTGATGGTGCACGCAGAGGCCGTGGCCTGGTGAAACTGTGTCTGATGCCAGAGCACAAGAAAAACAATCATCCAAGATACCTAGCTTCATGTCCCAGTTTGCAGGGTGGCGCAGGACACCACTCTTGAAGTCAGCCCAATGCCAGCAGGTGGTCGGTTGGATTGCAGCAGATAGTACTTCCAGTCAGTTAAGCACCATCCTTTCTTCCACCAAGTCAGTCTCAGTAGCCAGCAGACTGGTCCACACAATCCTCACCCTGATCCTCCTTCCTCACACCATTTACAGTCTGGCCAAACAAGTGATCCCACACTCGGATATTTCGAGGACCTCTTTGCATCGCCATTGATTTGGCCTTCTCGCCAAGCACGCTTGAAGAGGGACCTGAGATCTTGTGCCCGATTCCCAACCTTTTGAGCATCCAGAGACACAAGAACGTGATGCTGGGGAACAGCAATTAGTGTTTGATGAGGTGAATGATGATGAGACACAGTTGCCAATGACTCAACCGCAATTACTGTCTCAAGAGGTTGAGGAAGAGGATGACACACAGTTGTCAATCACTGAGGTTGTGGTTAGGTCAACAAATCAGGCGGATGATCAGAGTGAGGAAGTGGAAGAGAAGGTGCTGGACGACGAGGTCACTGACCCAACCTGGGAAGGTGGCAACAAGCCAAGCGAGGAGAGCAGTACAGAGGGGGGAGGGATCTGCAGCACTGCAACAGGCTGGAAGAGGCAGTGGGGTGGCAAAAGGTAGAAGGTGGGCACCACCGAACAGGCCCGCCAATGTTCTACAGAGCACCCCCTTGCATAAATCTCCCTTGCCAAGGGGTAGGTGTTCGGCAGTATGGCGCTTTTTTGAGGAAAGTGTGGACGACAAAAGAATTGTAGTTTGCAGCCTGTGCCACACCAAAATGAGCCGGGGCGTGAACACTAGCAACCTCACCACCACCAGCATGATCTTCCACATGGCATCAAAGCATCCTAATAGGTGGGCCGAATGCCTGGGTCCACAATCTGTGTCTGCGGGTCACACCACTGCCTCCTCTTCCCCTGTGTTACGTGCTGGCCAATCCCCTGTCCAAGACGCAATACCGGATGCCTCCTGCCCTGCACCTGGACCTTTGCAAGCACCATCAGCGACCACATCCACTTCCCTGTCCCAGTGTAGCGTCCAAATGTCATTACCCCAGGAATTTGAACGCAAGCACAAATACCCACCCACCCACCCACAGGCCATAGCACTAAATGCGCAGCTTTCCAAATTACTGGCCCTGTAAATGTTGCCATTTAGGCTTGTGGACACTGAGGCCTTCCGCAGCCTGATGTCGGTGGTCGTCCCTCGTTACGCAGTCCCCAGGCGCCACTATTTTTCAAGGTGTGCCGTGCCAACCTTACACCAACATGTGTCCCTTAACATCACACGTGCCCTGACCAATGCAGTTACTGGGAAGGTCCACTTAACCATGTACACATGGACAAGTGCTTTCGGCCGGGGACGCTGCATTTCCCTGACGGCATACTGGGTGAATGTTGTGGAGGCCGGGAGCGACTCGTACCCTGGGATGGCACAGGTGCTACCAATGCCATGGATTGCTGGCCCCAATTCTATCAGGGTTTCCACCACCACCTATGTTAGTGGCTCCAACCCCCACTTCTCCTCCTCCGCCTTCTCCACTTCCACCTCCGAATTATCCGCGTGCAGCACTAGTCAGTAATCAGTCGGTAGCTGGAAGCAGTGTAGCACTGCAGTGGGGAAGTGGCAACAGGCTTTGCTGAAGCTGATCTGCCTAGGTGACAAACAGAACACCGCCGCAGAGCTGTGGCAGGGGATAAGAGACCAGACTGAGCTGTGGCTCTCTCAACTCAACCTAGAAAAAGGCATGGCTGTGTCTGATAATGGCCGTAACTTGATGGTGGCTTTGGAGCTAGGCAACATTAGACACATCCCATGCCTTGCCCACGTATTCAAGCTTGTGGTTCAGCGGTTTCTAAAAACATACCGCAATTTGCTTAAGCTACTGGTGAATGTGCCCCACGTGTGTGCACATTTCCGCAAGTCACGGACAGCTTTAGCCAGTCTGTCAATGTTGCAGCTGCCCTTGAAATTGCCAGCTCACCAGCTGTTGTGCGATGTGATCACGCGCTGGAACTCCACATTCCACATGTTGGCCAGGCTTTGTGAGCAGCAGAGAGCAGTTGTGGAATACCAGCTGCAACATTGTCATCGCCTTTCCAATCAGCTTCCACTTATCACAAGCGAGGAGCGGGCATGGATGTCTGACCTCTGTGAGGTTTTACGCAACTTTGAGGAATCAACACAGATGGTAAACATCAATAATGCTATTATCAGCATCACCATCCCACTTCTGTGTCTTCTAAAACGCTCGCTGCTCACAATTAAGGACGACGCTGTGCATGTGGAAGAGGTGGAAATGGGGGAAGACATTACACAGGTTGATGATAGCTAGACCACCCTCAGTTTGTCTTCTCAGCGCGAATTGGAAACTGACGAGGAGGAGGAGGAGCAGGAGATGTTTGCTCAGCTACAGAGGGTAGTAGTACCCATGGAAGTTTAATTCCATCTGTTCTGCGTGGGTAGGCAGAAGAGGAGGAAGAGTATGAGGAGAATGAGAGTCATCCTCCTGATAACGACAGCAAAGTTTTCCTTGTTGGAAAATTGCTCCAAAATTTTCCATCTGACAATGCTGGCGGCAGAGTCCAACCGAGGAGGGGAGACAAGGGGAACATACAGCAGTTCCAACAGAGGCAGGGCAACACTCTCCAAAGCCTGGGACAGTTTCATGACACCCCACCAGCACCCTCATCCTGATGTGCGGCCTACTGCCACAAGGAGAGAGACATTTTGGAAGATGGTGAAGAAGTACATAGCGGACCGTGTCAGCGTCCTTAATAATCCCTCAGTGCCTTACAACTACTGGGTGTCCAAGCTGGACACGTGGCACGAACTGGCGCTTTACAGTTTGGAGGTGCTGGCCTTCCCTGCCGCCAGCGTTTTGTCTGAGCGTGTATTTAGTGCTGCTGGTGGCATTATAACAGATAAGCGTATCCGCCTGTCAACTGAAAATGCTGACAGGTTGACTCATATAAAAATGAACAAGGCATGCATCGACTACTTCTCGACTCCACCAGAGGAATGCTGATAAACATAAAGGCACTTCACATGCGTTGTTTTTAATGTAGCTAAGAGACTGTATTCCCATGCACCATTTTCACCACAAACAAGGGTATATTATTGAATCTTCCTTTTCTCATCTTCCTCCTCCTCTTCCGTCATATCAACATGCATTGCTTATTAGTCACATATAATGCCCTTGCATATATGGCCTTCGAATATAATTTTTTTGCTCAGCCCAGGGACGGTCCCTGATGGTGGGGACTCCCTGTCCTCGAACCTGGACTAGATAACTCCTAATAATCCCTACCAAGGATATTAAGGAAGGGTAGGGTAGGTGCCTAACGGTGGAAGACAACATACACACAAAACACTAAACACATACACTCCCCTATAGACATAGGATAAGTAGGTGGACTTTGTATACAACCTTACTGATACACGTATTGATCAAAGGTACAAAGTACACCGAGGTATATGAGAAACACCCCAAACATAATGCACAATAAGGAACCCCAACGTGTTTCCCCCACTGTGTGGGATCATCAGGGGGTAGATAAGATCAAGTAACCGATATCAATGATAACGGATACCCTTACTATAGCGTGATATCCGTCATATAGGTAAGGATCACCAACATTGATGAATCGGTGTCCATTATGTATTCATCTAAATTAACAAGGGATCATCATTTGATGAACGAAGGAGGACAGAGTCAGTTAGGAGTCCTCTATACAGCTACCATAGAGGAGGGAGGTGGTTGCTTCAAACAGTCACATTTTCAAAGACACATCTGTGGGAAAGAGACACAGAGTAACGATAGTGAGCATACTAAATAGTGACCACCACCACTAGCCACCCGGATAATACAAAAAACTCACAGTCTCAACAGAGATAGGGAGTATCCAGCTAGGTCGCAGGTACCAACAACCAAAATAGATATCCTAAATAGCAAGGGGGGCACATTCAATGTCACCAGCAAAACTAGACATAATAGCAGACAGAGCAGGGGAACTTTGACCCTACTTACAATTACAGGGAGTGCAGAATTATTAGGCACAATGTATTTTTGAGGATTAATTTTATTATTGAACAACAACCATGTTCTCAATGAACCCAAAAAACTCATTAATATCAAAGCTGAATATTTTTGGAAGTAGTTTTTAGTTTGTTTTTAGTTTTAGCTATTTTAGGGGGATATCTGTGTGTGCAGGTGACTATTACTGTGCATAATTATTAGGCAACTTAACAAAAAACAAATATATACCCATTTCAATTATTTATTTTTACCAGTGAAACCAATATAACATCTCAACATTCACAAATATACATTTCTGACATTCAAAAACAAAACAAAAACAAATCAGTGACCAATATAGCCACCTGTCTTTGCAAGGACACTCAAAAGCCTGCCATCCATGGATTCTGTCAGTGTTTTGATCTGTTCACCATCAACATTGCGTGCAGCAGCAACCACAGCCTCCCAGACACTGTTCAGAGAGGTGTACTGTTTTCCCTCCTTGTAAATCTCACATTTGATGATGGACCACAGGTTCTCAATGGGGTTCAGATCAGGTGAACAAGGAGGCCATGTCATTAGATTTTCTTCTTTTATACCCTTTCTTGCCAGCCACGCTGTGGAGTACTTGGACGCGTGTGATGGAGCATTGTCCTGCATGAAAATCATGTTTTTCTTGAAGGATGCAGACTTCTTCCTGTACCACTGCTTGAAGAAGGTGTCTTCCAGAAACTGGCAGTAGCACTGGGAGTTGAGCTTGACTCCATCCTCAACCCGAAAAGGCCCCACAAGCTCATCTTTGATGATACCAGCCCAAACCAGTACTCCACCTCCACCTTGCTGGCATCTGAGTCGGACTGGAGCTCTCTGCCCTTTACCAATCCAGCCACGGGCCCATCCATCTGGCCCATCAAGACTCACTCTCATTTCATCAGTCCATAAAACCTTAGAAAAATCAGTCTTGAGATATTTCTTGGCCCAGTCTTGACGTTTCAGCTTGTGTGTCTTGTTCTGTGCAGTGGTCGTCTTTCAGCCTTTCTTACCTTGGCCATGTCTCTGAGTATTGCACACCTTGTGCTTTTGGGCACTCCAGTGATGTTGCAGCTCTGAAATATGGCCAAACTGGTGGCAAGTGGCATCTTGGCAGCTGCACGCTTGACTTTTCTCAGTTCATGGGCAGTTATTTTGCGCCTTGGTTTTTCCACACGCTTCTTGCGACCCTGTTGACTATTTTGAATGAAACGCTTGATTGTTCGATGATCACGCTTCAGAAGCTTTGCAATTTTAAGAGTGCTGCATCCCTCTGCAAGATATCTCACTATTTTTGACTTTTCTGAGTCTGTCAAGTCCTTCATTTGACCCATTTTGCCAAAGGAAAGGAAGTTGCCTAATAATTATGCACACCTGATATAGGGTGTTGATGTCATTAGACCACACCCCTTCTCATTACAGAGATGCACATCACCTAATATGCTTAATTGGTAGTAGGCTTTCGAGCCTATACAGCTTGGAGTAAGACAACATGCATAAAGAGGATGATGTGGTCAAAATACTCATTTGCCTAATAATTCTGCACTCCCTGTAGTTGTCAGGCTGTTGGGTAACCATACCGGCTCCTCCAAAGGTCTGATATCATAATGGTCCCACTCCCTCCTTTAAATACCCCACTGCCAATTCCTGTGTCACTCAGTGCAAGACATCACTTCCGATTTTGCACTGGGTCATTAATACTGGGCGATCCACATGTAAAGCGCAGACTAGTGCTTGGAACGCATCCCGGGTTCCGGCTTCCGGTAAATGGAGCGCATACCATATGCGATCTACTTCCGGTCGAACGGACTGGCCCGTGGAATGCATCCCCCTATCACTTCCGGTGGTTGGAACGCACAGAGCCTCATAAGCACTTCTGGTCACATGATAGGGAAGCGCCGTAGCAGATGAATGAGGTAAGTGATTGAGCCGCCCTGAATTACAACTCAAGGAGCGCAATCCAAGCCACCTGCCAGTGGCAAGAGGAGCACAGAGTGCCGCATATAAACATCCGGTCACCTGACATCCAACTTGCGTCACCCATGAGTGGTGCAAACAGGTATCTCCATGGCAATGACCTGAACATGAAGAGTAACCTGGGTATATTCAGGGCCAGAATACCTCAGTATAGCACATACAGGGGGATAGAGGGGCATAATCCCAAGCGCTAACGGCCAGGTAGACAAGGGGTATACCCAGAGGGAGTAGTAATTAGAGGAAACCGTCATCATTAAGATTTTTTTTATTTAAATCAGATTTTTTTACATTTAAATCAGATTTTTTTTAATATAAAATGCTTTTTGAGGAAAATATATTACCATCCAAAGGTTATTCCATCATGAAATAAAGATTAGTTTTTTAATTATGTAGAATAAGGCTGTATATGTTTAATTTTTTGGGTAAATAAGTTTCATTAATCCATTCACAATGTCATGCTCTTCCAGAGGTTTTTGTAAGATTATTGGGCAGTTTCTCTGCCTACAAGATATTATCACAGATGCTTGGTTTACTTTTGCAGTTCTCAAAACTGAATTTGACTCGAGGGGAAGGCTCGGTTCTTCTTTTTGTACCGTGGAACATAGGCGTGCGCAGCCTATTGCATTAGGGTGTGCACCCTAAAGCACAAACACACACCGCGTGCGTGTGTGTGTGTGTGTATATATATATATATATATATATATATATAGATATATACACACACAAATACCCTAAGGGGTTTCAGAGTACATTATTCATTATTATATAGGGGTAATATAACTAAGGGGTATCAGGGTAAATTATACAGGAGTAATATAACTTATATTATATAAGTTATATTTCCCCTTCATCATGTCGCCTGAGATAGCCCTCCTCAGTTATATTACCCCTGTATAATAATGTACCCTGATACCCCTTAGTTTTACCCCCTGTATAATTTACCCTGATCCCTCAGTTATATTACCCCCTGTATAATATCCCCGATAGCCCTCCTCAGTTATATTACCCCCTGTAATTTACCCTGATACTCCTCAGTTATACGGCATCATATAACTGAGGGGTATCAGGGTACATTATACAGGGGTGTAAATGACGGGGGGTAGCAAGCAGCAGGGAACATACAGGGCAGAGTTCCAGTGGCTTAGAGTGAGTTCGCACAGATAACAGTGATAACTGAGTACAGATAATGTAGCAGATGTCACCTGCAGTCCTATGTAACACCACAGATGACACAGTGGTAACTCTGAGTACAGATAATGTAGTAGATGGGTGTGAGGCCCCAGAATTCAGAACACACACAGTGTGACCTGAAGTCTGGGGCCAGGCTTAGACAGTGTGGGCCAAATCCTAGAGCCCCCCCCCCCCCAAACAGATATGTGGATGGACATTACATATAATGGTACACACTATACAGTAGAGTACAGCAGCACATACCCGTTACATCCAGTGACGTCTCCTGTGATGTAGACCTTCCTCAACGTCTTCATTCGGAGAGAAGACCGCCATGATACCTTCTTTCAGCCGCGACTCTGCAGAGTTTCACAGAAAAATGTTTAGATTTCTCACTTTACTATCATCGTCAGATAACAGACCTCCCCTCCCCCAGTAGTGCCCTCTGTATAATTATAATATATACTGGCCCCTCTGTGTTATTATTATTCTTAATATTATAATGGCCCCCTCTGTATTAGGCTCCATTCACACGTCCGCAGAATGTGTCCGCATCCATTCCGCAATTGTGCGTAACGGGTGCGGACCCATGCATTCTCTATGGGGAGGGAATGAATGTGGAAAGCACACAGTGTGCTCTTCGCATCTGCATTTCCGGAGCGGCCTGCCGAACTTCCGGTCCGCGGCTCTGGAAAAAAATAGAACAGCTGCGGACAAGAATAGGCTGTTCTATGGGGGTGCCGGCCGGGTGTATTGCGGATCCGCAAAACACTACGGACGTGTGAATGGACCCTAATAGTAATAATTATGGCGCTCTTCAGCCCCTCTAGCATACAGTCCCATGTAAAATACATCACTCCTTGCCTTCAGCCCCTCCAACATACAGTCCCATGTAAAATACAAAACTCCCCCTGCCTTCAGCCCCTCCAGCATACAGTCCCATGTAAATAATATCACCCTTCCTCTCTTCGCTGCCTGCCTTCAGCCCCTTCAGCATACAGTCCCATGTAAAATACATCACTCCCCACCTTAAGCCCCTCCAACATACAGTCCCATGTAAAATACAAAACTCCCCCTGCCTTCAGCCCCTCCAGCATACAGTCTCATGTAAAATACATCACTTTCTCTGCCTTCAGCCCCTCCAGCATACAGTCCCCATGTAAATAATATCACTTCACCCCCCTCTCTTCAGACCCCTCTAACATACAGTCTCCAATACAAGGATTATTCCTCCTCCCTTCAGCCCCTGCAAAAAGCCCCCCAAGTACACAAAACAGCCAATCTTCTCCTCCACATACGGACCTGTAGCTTCTGCTCCTCTCTCCAACGTGCTCTGTTGAATCTCCTGCATTTCTTGAGGCCCCGCCCCCTGTATGACGAGACTCCGCCTCTTCCTCCGATCAGCATACCTCCCTGGAGCAAATCCATTCTAGGGCTCTACTGTCTCATAGGCTTCAGTACACTCGCCTGGAGCCTATGTAAAGCATGGGATCAGGAGTTGGCACTTGGCAGATGGCAGTGCTGCACGGAGGTGATGATTAAGGTGTGCCCAGGCACACCCCGTGCGCACGCCTATGCCGTGGAAAGTGGTCCGTCAGAAACTCTATATACTTTGCCAAAGTCATTTTGACATCTTCAGGGACCCTAAAAGGGGCCCTACCAGCTCTTTCCCCAGGATTCTGGTCCAAAACATGACTCCGCCACCTCCATGATGATATCACAGCCTTGTTGAGACATGGTTGCTATCTACTACTCCATCCATCTGGACCAACTAGGGTTGCATAGCACTCATCAGTAAGCAAGACTTGAAAAGTAGTCTTCATTTACGTCTGGGGCCACTGCAATTGTGTCATGCCCCACTCTGACGATGTGCGGAGGTCAGCCAGGATAGCAGCACGAGTTTAGTGGTTGCTTTGGAGCCGTGCTGGATCCGCCTCTTATCAGGTGCACTGGGTGGGGTCTTTAGTTTAAATAGCACACTGCTCAGTGCCCTGAGCGGATTATACTGTTCATTCTGGTCTGGGAAGCTTGGAGGGAAGGTTGGCTGTCAGTTTCTGCTCTCAGAGATAAGTGTCATTTCTAGTTCGGTTGTTTGTGTCTTCTATTCCATCCAGGTTCTATGCGAGCAGACTGCTCCCATCTCCCCACTTCACCATCTTAGGGAGTTCAGGGTTTTGTCAGCCCAGGCTGGAGGACACTAGCACACCTACCTTCAAGGTCTGCTGTGGGCTGAGCAGTGCAGGGAAAGAGGTCAGGGATAAGCTAGGAGGTGACCCTTTCCCTGTCTCTCGTCCAGAGCCTGGTTGGTGTGTTATCTTTTGTACAAAGTGTACGTCCGCCGTGACAAACTGTTAGTGAGTACTGGCCGAATAGTAGGTTTATACAAAACTGCAAGCCTCTGGAGGATCCTACACCTTGAGGTTCGCGGGACCCTAGAGGCATCAGCTGTTTCAAATAACTGCTGCTTTGTAATGGCTTTTAGCAGTTCATCTCTTAGGCTCCATGCACACGACCACGGATCCGCAAAAAAACGGAAGCTGCCCATGTGCCTTCCGCAATTTGCAGAACGGGCGACCCATTGTAGACATCCCTTTTCTTGTCAGCAAAACGGCCAAGAATAGGACATGCTATAGATTTTTTGCGGGGCCTCGGAACGGAGCAACGGATGCGGACAGCACACTGAGTGCTGTCAGCATCTTTTGCGGCCCCCATTGAAGTGAATGGGTCCGCACCCGAGCCGCAAAAACTGCGGCTCGGATGCGGACCCGAAAAACGGTCGTGTGCATGAGGCCTTAATCTGAAGAATTTGTCTGGCATAAACCTTCCTCATTATGCCTTTGTCTGCACAAACCTGTTTGTGCTCTGAATCAGCCACAAATCTCTTCACAGTATGATGAATGCTTAAGTTTTCATGCTTAAGTTTTCGTGAAATATCTAATGTTTTCATACCTTGCCCAAGGCATTGCACTATTTAACGCCTTTTGGCAGCAGACAGATCCTTTTTCTTTTCCATATTGCTTAAAACCTGTGGCTTGCCTGATAATGTGGAACATCCTTCTTAACCGCCTCCGGACCGCCTAACGCAGATGTGCGGTTCGGAGGCGGCAGCGCTGGGCAGACTGACGCATAGACGCGAGATGACGCGCTTTGCCAGCCCGCGCATGCGCAGTTCGGGCCGGCATTTCGTCAAGGGGGGGTCGCGTCATCAGCTTGCCAGCCAATGATCGCGGCTGGCAAGCTGATGATTTTTAAAAAAAACAATCAGAGTGCCAGATAACAGATCATATTAGTAAATATGATCTGTTATATGGCTGGCCTGCTCCTCTGCTGGTTCTTTTTGTCAGTTGGATCCAGCAGAGGAGCAGGCTACACAGTGAGTACACCAACACTACATATTAGCCCCAGATCACCCCCCTGAACCCCAATTAACCCTTTGATCGCCCCTGTCAATCACTAGTGAAAGGAAAAAAGTGATCAGTGCAAACTGTCACTTTTTTTTTTCACTGGTATTGACCGTTAGGTTTTAGGTATAGTTTAGGCCCCTAGGTTAGGTTGTTTAGGGATCGGTTAGCGCCCAGCCCACCGCACCGCAGTCACTGATTCGCTGATTAGCGTATCGATAATCAGCATTTGTACTTTTATAGTATCTGGAAGTGATCAAAACTGATCACGGTCAGATCTATAATTGTATTAGTGTCACTTTAGTTCTCCCTCCACCCAAAACGCAGTGTTTGCCCGATCAGGCCTGATCGTTCGCCCACACGTGCGTTCGCCCACACCCGCCCCACATTCACTTTACACGCGCTGCGGCGATAAAAAAATCAGTTTTGATATTTTTTTATCAACCGCAGCGGCCTCCGGTACTTCGCTAGCCTCCCCTTTTTTTTCTTGGGTAGTCTCAGGGAATACCCCTAAATTTAGTTGCCCAAATGTCAAACAGGGGGTATTCTTCTGAAGAGGCCTACAGGCTTCTGACCCAGTCGGATGAGGAATGGGAACCCTCATCTGATGAATCTAGCGGGTCAGAATACGAACCTGTAGAAAGCAGTGGCTCTCTGACCCAAAGTTCGGACGAGGAGGCTGAGGTCCCTGATAGCACCAGGCGTACCCGGCCCCGTGTCGCTAGACCACAGGTTGCGCAGAATCCGCTTCAAGAGCAGCAGAGTGGGGCTGCTGCTGTCGGATTACGTGGTGAGGCATACACCAGCAGCGCAGCCCTCCCTGGACCTAGTACCAGCACTGCCGTACAACCTGGTGAAGTGGCGAGCACCAGAAGGGCAGTTAAAGCTGGTACGGTGGCACGAACAGTAGTGACCCCGTCGCAGCCACCGCAAAGACGTGCCCGTAGAGCCCCTAGAATCCCTGAGGTGCTGGCAAACCCTGATTGGCAGTCCCCAACTTCAGCCGCACCTGTAGTTTTCCCTTTCACTGCCCAGTCTGGAGTTCGGGTTGAGACAGCTCAGATCGGTTCGGCCCTGGGATTTTTTGAGCTGTTCTTGACTGCGGAGCTCTTAGACATAGTTGTGGCCGAAACAAACAGGTATGCCACACAATTTATAACCGCCAAGCCGAGAAGCTATTATGCCCAGCCTTTCCGGAGGAAACCAGTCCAAGTTTCCGAAATTAAAACTTTTCTGGGCCTTCTCCTCAACATGGGTCTAATTAAAAAGCATGAATTGCGGTCATATTGGTCCACGAACCCAATTCATCACATGCCCATGTTCTCTGCTGCTATGTCCAGGGCACGTTTTGAGGCCATCCTGCGTTTCCTGCACTTTAGCGACAACACCGCCTCCCGTCCCAGAGGCCACCCTGCTTTTGACCGGCTCCACAAAATTCGGCCCCTCATAGACCATTTCAACCTGAAATTTGCAGATTTGTATACCCCTGAGCAAAACATCTGCGTAGACGAGTCCCTGATACATTTTACCGGGCGCCTTGGCTTCAAACAATACATCCTAAGCAAGCGCGCCCGGTATGGGGTCAAATTGTATAAGCTCTGTGAAAGGGCCACAGGCTATACCCACAAATTTCGGATCTATGAGGGAAAAGATCAGACCCTGGAGACGGTCGGTTGCCCTGACTACCTGGGGAGCAGTGGGAAGACAGTCTGGGACTTGGTGTCACCCTTATTCAGCAAGGGGTACCATCTTTCTGTGGACAATTTTTACACAAGTGTGGCCCTCTTTAGGCATTTGTTTCTAGAACGGATTGGCGCCTGTGGCACCGCACGAACTAGTTTCGCGGGCTTCCCCCAACGGCTCGTTACCACCCGTCTTGCAAGGGGGCAGAGGGCCGCACTATGTAACGAAGAACTGCTCGCGATGAAATGGAGAGACAAGCGTGACGTTTACATGCTCTCCTCCATTCACGCAGACACGACAATACAAATTGAGCAAGCAACCGTGTCATTGAAAATCCCCTCTCAGTCCACGACTATAACCTTCACATGGGAGGGGTGGACTTCAATGACCAGATGTTGTCTCCGTATTTAGTTTCCCGCAGAACCAGACGCTGGTATAAGAAGGTGTCTGTATATTTAATTCAATTGGCTCTGTATAATAGTTTTGTTCTCTACAGTAAGGCTGGGAGAACTGGATCCTTCCTCAAATTTCAGGAAGAGATCATCGAGAACCTCCTGTACCCAGGAGGTTCCGTGGCCCCATCCACCAGTGTAGTTAGCCGTCTACACGAGCGACATTTCCCCAATGTCGTTCCTGGTACCTCAACCCAACCGTCACCCCGAAAAAGATGTTGTGTCTGTAGCAGGAGTGGAATAAGGCGTGACACCCGCTATTTCTGTCCTGACTGTCCTGACCACCCTGCCCTATGCTTTGGAGAGTGTTTCCGGAAGTACCACTCACAGGTACACTATTAGCATAGGGATCACATCTCACCAGGACAGGCACACAGGGCTATTAGGGCCCATTCACTCACACAGCTGCTGCAAACCTCTCCTTTCACCTGGGACAAAGTGCATAACGCACTTCGCCACATCTTTGGGTGATTTGCGCTTTGCACATTGACCCATGGGGAAGGAGAGGTTTGTTCTATAAAGGTAAAAAAATTATTGCGTTGCGGCCTGTTTTTTTCTTTTTTTACCTTCCAGGTGGACCAACCGATCAATTAGCTGCAGCACTCATGTGCATTCTGACAGAAGCATTGCGCTGCTGTCAGATTACACGCAAGTCTGTGTATGCGGCGCTGCAAGACGAGATTTCTCCTCTGCAGTAACAGATACGTTTGCCAAGGCATACGAGCTGAGGAGGAGGCGGCGTTCCTATGCTTTGGCAAACACTTTGTATATAAAAAAAAAATAATTAAAATCCCGGCAATGATTTATTCATCCACATCGATTGATGTGAATGGAGAAATCTGGTTTGCCAGGGCATACGAGCTAAGTGGGTATGGATGTTGGGCGGAGCTCCTATGTCCTGGCAGACGCCTTTCCCCTCCTTTTTTTTTTTTTGGGCAGAGATTTTTTCATCCACATTGATCGAATGAAGAAATCTGTGCCATTCATTTTTTTCTTTCAGCCCAGAGGCTGAACGGAAAAAAAAAATCTCATTACCTGTATGCTCAATACAAGGAGAATAGCAGAAACTCCTAATGCTGGCCATACATGTAATGATTGCGGAGACCCTCAAATGCCAGGGCAGTACAAACACCCCACAACTGACCCCATTTTGGAAAGAAGACACCCCAAGGTATTTGCTGAGGGGCATATTGAGTCCATGAAAGATTTAAATTTTTGTCCTAAGTTAGCGGAAAGTGAGACTTTGTGAGAAAAAAAAAAAATAATAATCAATTTCCGCTAACTTATGCCCCAAAAATTTTTTTTCTATGAACTTGCCAGGCCCCTCATTGAATACCTTGGGGTGTCTTCTTTCCAAAGTGGGGTCACATGTGGGGTATTTATACTGCCCTGGCTTTTTAGGGGCCCTAAAGCGTGAGAAGAAGTCTGGGATCCAAATGTCTAAAAATGCCCTCCTAAAAGGAATTTGGGCACCTTTGCGCATCTAGGCTGCAAAAAAGTGTCACACATGTGGTATCGCCGTACTCAGGAGAAGTTGGGGAATGTGTTTTGGGGTGTCATTTTACATATACCCATGCTGGGTGAGATAAATATCTTGGTCAAATGCCAACTTTGTATAAAAAAATTGGAAAAGTTGTCTTTTGCCAAGATATTTCTCTCACCCAGCATGGGTATATGTAAAATGACACCCCAAAACACATTCCCCAACTTCTCCTGAGTACGGCGATACCAGATGTGTCACACTTTTTTGCAGCCGGATTTCACCGGTCATTTTTTACAGATTTTGATTGCAAAGTACCTCTCACACATTGGGCCCCTAAATTGCCAGGGCAGTATAACTACGCCACAAGTGACCGCATTTTGGAAAGAAGACACCCCAAGGTATTCTGTGAGGGGCATGGCGAGTTCCTAGAATTTTTTGTCGCAAGTTAGTGGAATATGAGACTTTGTAAGAAAAAAAAACCATCATTTTCCGCTAACTTGTGACAAAAAAAGTTCTATGAACTCACTATGCCCATCAGCGAATACCTTAGGGTGTCTACTTTACGAAATGGGGTCATTTGTGGGGTTTTTCTACTGTTTGGGCATTGTAGAACCTCAGGAAACATGACAGGTGCTCAGAAAGTCAGAGCTGCTTCAAAAAGCGGAAATTCACATTTTTGTACCATAGTTTGTAAACGCTATAACTTTTACCCAAACCATTTTATTTTTTTGCCCAAACTTTTTTTTTTTTATCAAAGACATGTAGAACTATAAATTTAGCGAAAAATTTATATATGGATGTCGTTTTTTTGGCAAAATTTTACAGCTGAAAGTGAAAAATGTCATTTTTTTGCAAAAAAATCGTTACATTTTGATTAATAACAAAAAAAGTAAAAATGTCAGCAGCAATGAAATACCACCAAATGAAAGCTCTATTAGTGAGAAGAAAAGGAGGTAAAATTAATTTGGGTGGTAAGTTGCATGACCGAGCGATAAACGGTGAAAGTAGTGTAGTGCATAAGTGTAAAAAGTGGCCTGGTCATGAAGGGGGTTTTAGCTAGCGGGGTTGAAGTGGTTAAGTAGCTTTCCTTGAGACTGATTTCAGTGATCCAAAGAGCACTGAGACACAATACCATCCATGTGTTTAGAATGAAAACAAAAAAATTTGTCTTGAAAAACCATTGGCGTGCTGCTGTGGCCAAATGGCGTGACCAAATACTCATAATGGCCATTAAAGGGAATCTGTCACCTATTTTGATCATATAAAACTGTTAACATAGCAATGTTCAATAAAGTACCTTCATTCCAGCATGGGTCCTTCTTGCTTTTATTCATCTTTTCATTTAGATCAAAAAGCGATTTTTCTGATATGCTAATTAACTACCTCCCGTCACACTAACGCCGAAAGGCGTCATTGCTGCGGCGCTCCCAGGTCACACTAACGCAGATTGGCGTCATCTCGCGCGAGCCGAGATTTCCTGTGAACGCACGCACACACACAGGAGCGCGCGTTCACAGGATCGCGTAGTTCACAAGTTCATCTGCAGCCTGCCGGCCGCGATCATTGGCTGGCAGGCTGTGGATTTTTAAATCGACCAATGAAATGGTTATGTCAGACGCTATTTTGAAAATAGCGTCTGATATAACTGCTGCCTGGTCCTCTGGTGGTCCCTTTTGCTTGGATCGACCACCAGAGGACACAGGCAGCTCTGTAAGTAGCACCAAATCACCACACTACACATTAGATATTACCCTGTCATTTATTAACCCCTTATTTAGCACCTGATCACCCATATTAGACTCCCTGATCACCCCCTTATCCACCCCCCTGTCATTTATCACCCCCCCTGTAAGGGTCCCTCATCCCTGCCAGGTAGTTAGCTACTTGCTAGGTAGTTTAGCGCCCAGCCCACCGCACCGCAGTAACCGATTAGTCGCTGATTAGCGTCATCGCTGTCACTAATCAGCACTAGTACTATATAGTATCTGTAAGTGATCAAGACTGATCGCATTCAGATCTATATCAGTACATTAGGGTCACCTTAGCGAAAAGAGGTTGAAAGAAATCCAGCCCCACTTGAATAAAGGAATGTAGATTTATTTTGCTTGCGGTAAAAACTCATCCATGAATTAAAAATATAGCAGTCTTGTCTAAGCTTTTCGGGCTACCAGAGACAATTCCAGCCCTTCCTCATGACACAGAAAGACATTAAAAGTGAGACCTTTTAAAGGGGAGGGTGCGCCTGTATTGACTAATTGTCTCCACAGGCCTGTAACCGCCCCCTAGAAAAGGTGCCACACCTTCAGTTAACTCTTCTCATGAAAAATAATGAAAGAAAAAAACAAAAAGCATTGAACCATACATATACATAGTGAAAAATAACAGCTATGCAAAGAAGTGAATAAGAAGGATACGCATAAGGTGTATGCTGAATGCATACTGATTACTAGGTAGAATATGGTGGAATGTGATGGAAGTCAGATCAGCAGAAGAAATTTTGCTCCTATAATACTCCCAGGAAAAGGAGGAGGGGGTGATTTGTTGCACTGAATTACTAGTAACTAAATTATTGCTGCAGGATCAGATCTAAGCGTTTTTTGAGCCCCTCAGGTTGGGTTCAATGAAAATATCCAAAAAGACTCTCTGTTTAATAATTTTCTTCTATAGTCTCCTCCACGTTTAGGCAAAAAGACTTTTTCTATGCCCTGTACCACCATATCTGATGTGTCCCCACCATGGCAAACAGCAAAGTACAGACTAGCTGCAGATACATTGCGGTTGCCATGGTGGGGCACATCAGAGATGTGTTTGCGTATCCTGGATTTTATTGCATTGATAGTACAAGCCCACGTATTGCAATTTACATGTTGTGCAAGTAATTAAATCAACTGCATGGGTTGTATTGCAATTGAGATACGCTTTCATTGGGAAGACTGTTGTTTGCAGTTGAAGAAAAAGTTTTGGTGTGCGTGCAGCAAATGCACCTGTGATGTCCACACCTATAGCTCCCCTTGGTCCTAAGCCACACTGGTTGCGATTTTTTCATTTCTTGATACAGGCTGGGGCTGACATAGTTAGCAATTGTGGGCGCCCTTCTAGCTGCGCATTTACCCCATCTGCAACTATGTCAGTTCATTCTTTATCATATGACAGTACTGGAAAATGCTTTTTTACAATATGACATATTTGTTGGTATTCTGTACTGTATTGTGTCACAAACAGATAGTTTCTTCTGCCCTTGTCCTTGATATTATGATTTTTGTTTTTATTTTTACTACTTGTACCTGTATCAGAAAGTGGAGCCTCCTTTTGCAATAAATGTTCCTGTCTAGGATAAAGGAGGGATCCCCTTTCAATGGTTGAGACCTGTTGTATGGCCTCCTCTACAAGTTTTGCGCCATAGCCTCTTTTACCCAATCTATGGGAGATGTGTCTAGTCCAATACTGCAGAGGGACCAATCGCAGCGCATCGGGGCAGGTAAGGGGGGGTTAGGGAGGGACTATGTGCTTCTCCTTCTCTGATCGTCCCCATTCCTGTCAGGGAAGCGATCAGAGAAGGAGATAGTGTGACAATATACTGTACCTATGACGAGTATACTAGTCATGGAGCACTGCTACTTAGCGCTCCATGACTAGTATACTCGTCATGGCATTCAACTGTCACCATGTCTGCAGACATGGTGACAGCGCTGAGTGCCGGCTGTTACACACAGCCAGGCACTCAGGCTCAATGCCGAGGGGGGTCCTGTGACCCCCCCTATCGGCGATCGCTGCAAAACGCAGGTCAATTCAGACCTGTGGTTTGCGGCGCTTTATGTAGTTTCTGACCCTGCGGTCCCTGACCGCAGGGATCAGAAACGTAAAAATTGCCAAAAATCTAATTTTTTAACCCTCCCCTGCACCCCTGAATTCATTTATGTGGCGGGGTGCAGGGGGGCGGTTTGTGGGCGGTGCAGGGCGGTGCGGCAGTTGCGGGAGGCGGGCGGTGCGGCAGGCAGGATCGCGATCCCCCGCCCGCCTCCCATTATAATAAACGTTGGTGTACAGTGGGTATACCAGGGTGTCAGCACATTGCTGACACCCTGGTATAAACGGCTGACATCGGTGATGTCGGATGTCCGTACGGACCGCGGTATGGAAAAGGTTAACAGCTCAGGGAGCTCCCTCCCTCTCCCATCGGAGGGCTGCTGTGCCTTTGCAGCCCCCCGATTGGAGAGGGAGAGAGCTCCCAGGCAGCCCCCCCCCAGAGCCCCGTCCTCACCCTTCCCCGTCTGCGCAGTTCTGACCATAACTGAGCAGACGGGGAAGGTTCCCATGGCAACAGGACGCCTTCTCAGGCGTCCTGCTGTCCATGGTGCTGAACAGATCTATGCTAAAAGCATAGATCTGTTCAGTGTAAGTAAAATATAGTACAGTGCAATATATATTGTACTGTACTGTATTATACAGACATCAGACCCACTGGATCTTCAAGAACCAAGTGGGTCTGGGTAAAAAAAAAAGTTAAGAAAGTGAAAAAAAAGTAAAAATCAAAAAACACATTTATCACTGATTAAACATGAGAAAAATAAAATTCCCTACACATGTTTGGTATCGCCGCGTCCGTAACAACCTGATGTATAAAACGGTCATGTTACTTTTCCCGAACGATGAACACCATAAAAATAAAAAACTATGATGAAATAGAAATTTTGCCCACCTTACTTCCCAAAAAAAGGTAATAAAAGTGATCAAAAAAGTCGCATGTACGCCAAATTTGTAACAATCAAACCATCATCTCATCCCGCAAAAAATGAGACCCTACTTAAGATAATCGCCCAACAACGGAAAAAACTATGGCTCTTAGACTATAGAAACACTAAAACATCATTTTTTTTGTTTCAAAAATGAAATCATTGTGTAAAACTTATATAAATAAAAAAAAAGTATACATATTAGGTATTGCCACGTCCGTATCGACCGGCACTATAAAAATATCACATGACCTAACCCCTCAGGTGACCACCGTAAAAAATAAAAAGCAATTTTTTGTCATCTTACGTCACAAAAAGTGTAATAGCAAGCGATCAAAAAGTCATATGCACCCCAAAATAGTGCCAATCAAACCATCATCTCATCTCGCAAAAAATGAGACCCTACTTAAGATAATCTCCCCAAAACTGTAAAAACTATGGCTCTTAGACTATGGAGAAACTAAAACATTTTTTTTGTTTTAAAAATGAAATCATTGTGTAAAACTTACATAAATAAAAAAAATTGTATACATATTAGGTATCGCCGCGTCCGTGACAACCTGCTCTATAAAAATACTACATGATCTAACCTGTCAGATTAATGTTGTAAATAACAATAAAAAAAAACTATGCCAAAAAAGCTATTTCTTGTTACCTTGCCGCACAAAAAGTGTAATATAGAGCAACCAAAAATCATATGTACCCTAAACTAGTACCAACAAAACTGCCACCCTATCCCGTAGTTTCTAAAATGGGGTCACTTTTTTGGAGTTTCTACTCTAGGGGTGCATCAGGGGGGCTTCAAATGCGACATGGTGTCAAAAAAAACAGTCCAGCAAAATCTGCCTTCCAAAAACCGTATGGCATTCCTTTCCTTCTGCGCCCTGCCGTGTGCCCGTACAGCAGTTTACGACCACATATGGGGTGTTTCTGTAAACTACAGAATCAGGGCCATAAATAATAAGTTTTGTTTGGCTGTTAACCCTTGCATTGTAACTGCAAAAAAAAATATTAAAATGGAAAATCTGCCAAAAAAGTGACATTTTCAAAATTGTATCTCTATTTTCCATTAAATCTTGTGCAACACCTAAAGGGTTAACAAAGTTTGTAAAATCAGTTTTGAATACCTTGAGGGGTGTACTTTCTTAGATGGGGTCACTTTTATGGAGTTTTTATTCTAGGGTGCATCAGGGGCTTCAAATGGGACATGGTGTCAAAAAACCAGTCCAGCAAAATCTGCCTTCCAAAAACCATACGGCGCACCTTTCACTCTACGCACCGCTGTGTGGCCGTACAGTAGTTTACGGCCACATATGGTGTGTTTCTGTAAACAGCAGAGTCAGGGCAATAAAGATACAGTCTTGTTTGGCTGTTAACCCTTGCTTTGTTAGTGGAAAAAATTGGTTAAAATGGAAAATTAGGCAAAAAAATGAAATTCTCAAATTTCATCCCCATTTGCCAATAACTCTTGTGCAACACCTAAAGGGTTAACAAAGTTTGTAAAATCAGTTTTGAATACCTTGAGGGGTGTAGTTTATAGAATGGGGTCATTTTTGGGTGGTTTCTATTATGTAAGCCTCGCAAAGTGACTTCAGACCTGTAGTGGTCCCTAAAAATTGGATTTCTGAAAAATTTCAAGATTTGCTTCTAAACTTCTAAGCCTTGTAACATCCCCAAAAAATAAAATGATTCCCAAAATAATTCAAACATGAAGTACACATATGGGGAATGTAAAGTCATCACAATTTTTGGGGGTATTACTATGTATTACAGAAGTAGAGAAACTGAAACTTTGAAATTTGCAAATTTTTCACAATTTTTGGTAAATTAGGTATTTTTTTATGCAAAAAATGAAGTACAATATGTGACGAAAAAACAATCTCAGAACGGCCTGGATAAGTCAAAGCGTTTTAAAGTTATCAGCACTTAAAGTGACACTGGTCAGATTTGCAAAAAATGACCTGGTCCTTAAGGTGAAATAAGGCTGTGTCTTGAAGGGGTTAAAAGGTCTCACTTTTAATGTCTTTCTGTGTCATGAGGAAGGGCTGGAATTGTCTCTGGTAGCCCGAAAAGCTTAGACAAGACTGATATTTTTGTAATTCATGGATGAGTTTTTACCGCAAGCAAAATAAATCTACATTCCTTCATTCAAGTGGAGCTGGATTTCTTTCAACCTCTTTTCGCATTTGCTGCCCGTTACCTGTGACGGGCCTTCCGTGCTCACAGCTGAAGGAGGGGCAGGTGAGAGCTGCTGAATTTCCTTTTTCTTCATTAGGGTCACCTTAGGCTCTACAAAACGCAGTGTTCGCCTGATCAGGCCTGATCTTGTGCGCACACTTGCGTTCAGTCCGCCCCACTGCAGTGACAGAATATTTTTTTTTCTGATTACTGCAAAAACACTGTAAAATCGCTGCACCGCTATAAAGATCACTTTTGAGCTTTTTGGATCTTTATTAGCGATTTCAGCTTTACTTCGCAAGCACTCCTTTTTACTAGGTAGGTTTGCTCTTTTTCCCGGGTAGTCTCAGAGGAATACCCCCTAAATTTAGTGAACCCAAAATGTCAAACAAGGGGTATTCCGCTGAAGAGGCCTACAGGATTCTGGCCGTGATGGATGAAAGCGATGGGGACGCCTCATCCGCTGAATCCAGTGGTTCAGAATATGAACCTGTAGACAGCAGTGGCACTCTAACCGCTAGAGAAGATGACAAGGTAGAGGTCCCTGCTACGGTCAGGTGTACCCGATCCCACGTCAGAGTTCTGCAAACCCTGCATGATGATCCTCATTTGCAGCAGAGTGGTGCTAGTGCTGATCTTGCTTATAGTGCGGCATAACCAGCAGCGCAGCACACCCTGGACCTTCTACCAGCACTGCCGTATTCCCTGGTGAAGTGGCGAGCACCAGAAGGGCAGTTCCAGCTGGTACGGTGGCACGTGCAATAACTCCCCAGTCGCAGCCACTGCGTTCACAGGCCTGTAGAACCCTTAGTCTCCCAGAGGTGCTGGCAAATCCTAATTGGCAATCCCCTGATTCCGCCGCACCCGTATTGCCCCCTTTCACCACCCAGTCTGGAGTTCGCGTGGAGACGGCTCATTTAGGATCGGCCCTTCAGTTTTTTTAGCTGTTCTTCACCGCGGATCTCTATGACCTAGTTGTGGCAGAAACCAACCACTACGCCACACAGTTTATTACCGCCAATCCGGAAAGCTACTATGCCCAGCCTTTCCGGTGGAAACCAGTCACCGTTTCCGAGTTTAATTTTTTTTTGGGCCTTATCCTCAGCATGGGTCTAACTAAAAAAAATGTATTGCGGTCATATTGGTCTAAAGACCCAATACATTACATGCCCATGTTCTCTGCTGCAATGTCCAGGGCACGTTTTGAGGTCATCATGTGCTTTATGCATTTCGCTGACAATAGCACCTGTCATCCAAGAGGCCACCCTGCTTATGACCGGCTCCACAAAATTCGGCCCCTCATAGACCATTTGTCATCCAGATTTGCAGATGCGTATACCCCTAATCAAAACATCTGCATAGACGAGTCCCTAGTACATTTTACCGGGCGCCTTGGCATAAAACAGTACATCCCCAGCAAGCGCGCCCGGTATGGGGTCAAACTGTATAAGCTCTGTGAAAGGGCCACAGGCTATACATATCGTTTTAGGGTCTATGAGGGAAAAGACTAAAAACTGGAGCCGGTCGGATGTCCTGACTACCTGGGGAGCAGTGGCAAGATTGTCTGGGACTTGGTGTCACCCTTATTCTACAAGGGGTACCACTTATACGTGGACAATTTTTACGGCACTTACATATAGTCGGAATTCAATGCTGTGGCACCGCGCGACCTAGTCGCCGGGGATTCCCCCAACGGCTCGTTAGTACCCAACTTGCACAGGGGGAGAAGGCTGCCTTGTGTGACCAAGAACTGCTCGCGGTGAAGTGGAGGGACAAGAGGGACGTTTACCTTCTGTCCACCATTCACTCAGACACGACTGTACAAATTGAAAGGGCAACTGGAGTCATTGTGAAACCCCTCTCTGTCCACGACTATAACCTTCACATGGGAGGGGTGGACTTCAATGAACCAGACGCTGGTATAAGAAGGTGTCTGTTTATTTGATCCAATTGGCGATGTATAATAGTTTTGTTCTCTACAGTAAGGCTAGGAGAACAGGATCTTTCCTAAAATTCCAGGAAGAGATCATTTCGGAAATTCTGTATCCAGGAGGGTCCGTGCCCCAAGGCCCTGATGTAGTGAGCCGGCTACATGGCAGACACTTCCCGTCTGTCTATCCTGGTACCCCAACTCAACGTTCCCCAAGAAAAAGATGTTGTGTCTGTAGCAGGGGTGGAATAAGGCGTGACACCACCTTTTTTTGTCCTGACTGTCCTTACCAGCCTGCCCTATGCATAGGGGAGTGTTTCCGCAAGTTCCGCAAGGTACACTATTAGCATAGGGATTGCGTACACAGGACAGGCACACAGGGGTCTTAGGGCCCTTTCACACAGAGCTGCCACAAACCTCTCCTTTCACCTGGGACAAAGTGCATAATGTACTTCGCCACATCTCTGGGCGATTTGCGCTTTGCACATTGTCCCATGGGGAAGGAGAGGTTTGTCCAATAAAGGTAAAAAAAACTGTTTTTGTTTTTTTTACCTTCTAGGTGGACCAAGCGATCAAGCAGCTGCAGCACTGATTTGCATTCTGACAGAAGCATTGCGCTGCTGTCATATTACACAAAAGTCAGTGTATGTGGCGCTGCAAGACGAGATTTCTCCTCTGCAGTAAAAGATACGTTTGCAGAGGCATATGAGCTGAGGAGGCGGCGGTGTTCATATACTTTGGCAAACACTTTGTATATATAAAAAAAATATAAAAAATCCTGGCAATGATTTATTCATCCACATCGATTGATGTGAATGGAGAAATCGGGTTTGCCAGGGCATACGAGCTAAGTGGGTATGGATGTTGGGCGGAGCTCCTATGTCCTGGCAGACGCCTTTCCCCTCCTTTTTTTTTTTTGGCAGAGATTTTTTCATCCACATTGATCGATGCGAATGAAGAAATCTGTGCTGTTCATTTTTTTCTTTCAGCCCAGAGGCTGAACGGAAAAGAAAATCTCATTACCTGTATGCTCAATATAAGGAGAATAGCAGAAACCCCTAATGCTGGCCATACATGTAATGATTGCGGAGACCCTCAAATGCCAGGGCAGTACAAACACCCCACAAATGACCCAATTTTGGAAAGAAGACACCCCAAGGTATTCGCTGAGGGGCATATTGAGTCCATGAAAGTTTTAAATTTTTGTCCCAAGTTAGCGGAAATTGAGACTTTGTGAGAAAAAACTAAAATAAAATCAATTTCCGCTAACTTATGCCCCAAAAAAAAAATTCTATGAACTCGCCATGCCCCTCAATGAATACCTTGGGGTGTCTTCTTTTCAAAATGGGGTCACATGTGGGGTATTTATACTGCCCTGGCTTTTTAGGGGCCCTAAAGCGTGAGAAGAAGTCTGGGATCCAAATGTCTAAAAATGCCCTCCTAAAAGGAATTTGGGCACCTTTGCGCATCTAGGCTGCAAAAAAGTGTCACACATGTGGTATCGCCGTACTCAGGAGAAATTGGGGAATGTGTTTTGGGGTGTCATTTTACATATACCCATGCTGGGTGAGATAAATATCTTGGTCAAATGCCAACTTTGTATAAAAAAAATGGGAAATGTTGTCTTTTGCCAGAATATTTCTCTCACCCAGCATGGGTATATGTAAAATGACACCCCAAAACACATTCCCCAACTTCTCCTGAGTACGGCGATACCACATGTGTGACACTTTTTTGCCGCCTAGGTGGGCAAATGGGCACACATTCCAAAGAGCACCTTTAGGATTTCACAGGTCATTTTTTACACATTTTGATTTCAAACTACTTACCACACATTAGGGCCCCTAGAATGCTAGGGCAGTATAACTACCCCACAAGTGACCCCATTTTGGAAATAAGACACCCCAAGGTATTCCGTGAGGGGCATGGCGAGTTCCTAGAATTTTTTATTTTTTGTCACAAGTTAGCGGAAAATGATGATTTTTTATTTTTTCCTTACAAAGTCTCATATTCCACTAACTTGCGACAAAAAATAAAAAATTCTAGGAACTCGCCATGCCCCTCACGGAGTACCTAGGGGTGTCTTCTTTCCAAAATGGGGTCACATGTGGGGTATTTATACTGCCCTGGCTTTTTAGGGGCCCTAAAGCGTGAGAAGAAGTCTGGGATCCAAATGTCTAAAAATGCCATCCTAAAAGGAATTTGGGCACCTTTGCGCATCTAGGCTGCAAAAAAGTGTCACACATGTGGTATCGCCGTACTCGGGAGAAGTTGGGGAATGTGTTTTGGGGTTTCATTTTACATATACCCATGCTGGGTGAGAGAAATTGTCATGGAACCATGAACCAGACGTACAACAAGAGATAAGTGGAAAATAAGAAGGTTTTATTGGAGAGCAAGCCGTAAGCAAAGTCCGAACGGATGGCTAAACCGAAGCAGGGTCTTGCGGAGACAGAGGTCAGGAACCAGAAGGGTAGTCAGACGAAGCCAGGAACAGGAACCAACGGGGTAGTCAGACGAAGCCGGAATCAGGAACCAACGGGGTAGTCAGACGAAGCCGGAATCAGGAACCAACGGGGTAGTCAGACGAGGCCAGGATCAGGAACCAGAAGCAGCAGCAGTCTTGGAAGCATGTGAACACAGGAGGACCAAGCAAGGAACTGAAGCCACAGACCTCCTATATATATGAGCTGGGCATCCAGCTCCTCCCAGTGGGAAGGAGGAGCCGCAGGGTGGGAGGCTACAAGAAAACCCAGAAACCAAGATGGCCGCCAGCACATGTCAAACGAAGGGAACAGCAAGGAGGTAAGACCATGACAGTACCTCCCCCTCAAGGGCCCCTCCTCCGCGGAGTAAGGAACGGTTTCTGAGGGAAGCGTGCGTGGAAGGCTCGGAGCAAAGCAGGAGCATGGACATCTGCGGAGGGAACCCAGGAACGCTCCTCTGGACCATAACCACGCCAATGGACCAAAAACTGCACCCGGCCGCGGACCAGGCGTGAGTCCAGGATATTGCTCACCTCATACTCCTCACGATTGCCCACTTGGACCGGACGAGGCCGAGGAATCGAGGAAGTGAAACGATTACACACCAGTGGCTTCAACAGGGAGACATGAAACACGTTGGAGATCCGCATGCCAGGAGGAAGCGCAAGGGCATAGGCTACCGGGTTTACCCTGCGAAGCACTCGGAAGGGACCAACAAAGCGAGGCGCCAGCTTGGGAGTGGGCACTCGAAGGTTGAGGTTGCGGGTGGACAACCATACGCGGTCTCCGACCTGGTAGGAAGGAGCGGGCGCTCGTCTGCGATCAGCCTGGAGTTTCTGGCGCTGCGCAGAGACCTCAAGGGACCTCTGGATCTGTACCCATGAAGCACGTAGGACGGAAAGGTGATCCTCCACAGCCGGAATATCCTGGGGAGAGAATACCTCCGGTAACACGGCAGGTTGGAACCCATAATTGGCCATGAAGGGAGACGTCCCAGAGGAAGAGTTCACCGCCGTGTTCCTGGCAAACTCAGCCCAAGGCAGGAGGTCAACCCAATTGTCTTGGTGATCGGAGACATAGCAACGAAGGAATTGCTCCAAGGCCTGATTGGATCGTTCTGCGGCCCCATTGGACTGAGGGTGGTAGGCCGAGGAGAAAGAGAGATGAATCCCCAACTGGGAGCAAAAGGCGCGCCAGAACCTGGACACAAACTGACTCCCCCGATCCGACACAATCTCCTTGGGCAAACCGTGCAACCGGAAGACCTCCCTGGCAAAAATCGAGGCCAACTCTTGTGCAGAGGGTAACTTCTTGAGAGGAACACAGTGGCACATTTTGGAAAACCGATCCACAATCATGAGAATGACCGTATGGCCTCGGGATGCAGGGAGGTCCACAATGAAATCCATCCCCAGGTGTGACCATGGACGCTCCCCGGTGGCTATGGGTTGCAAAAGGCCCAACGGAAGGTGCCGAGGGGACTTACTCTGGGCACAAACGGAGCATGCCGCTACATATGCGGCGATGTCGGAACGTAGAGAAGGCCACCAGAACAGACGTGAAACCGCCCAGGACAGCTGATTCTTTCCAGGGTGCCCCGCGGCCTTGGAGTTATGGTAGGTTCGCAACAACCGAGTGCGCAACTCCTCAGGCACAAAACATCTGCCGTTGGGTCTCCCAGAGGGAGCACCAGATTGAGCCGCCAAAATCTGCTCACCCAGAGGAGAAGTCAGGCTGGTGCGAATAGCGGCCAGGATCTGATTCGGGGGTATGACCGTAGTCGGAATCGACTCCTCCCCGGACAGCTCGGAGTACTGCCGTGATAAGGCATCCGCTCTGATGTTCTTGGAGCCGGGTAGGTAGGAGACCACGTAATTAAAACGTGACAAGAACAGAGCCCATCTGGCCTGACGTGGTGTCAATCTCTTGGCCTCAGAGAGGTAGGTCAGATTCTTGTGGTCCGTCAGGATGAGAACCGGAACCACCGAGCCCTCGAGCAAGTGCCTCCATTCTTTAAGGGCCTGCACGATGGCCAATAACTCCCTGTCACCAATCTGATAGTTGCACTCCGCGGAAGACAGTTTCTGGGAGTAAAACCCACAAGGAAGCAGAGGACCCTCTGGTGTTCTACGCTGAGACAGGAGGGCGCCTACTCCCGTCTCAGACGCGTCCACCTCGAGGACAAAAGGCAACCCAGGGTTGGGATGCGACAGAATCGGAGCCGACACAAAGGCGGACTTTAGAGCCTCAAAAGCTCGGATGGCCTCGAGCGGCCAGACCTGAGGATTACTGCCCTTCCTGGTCAGATCCGTGAGAGGCTTGGCTAGCATGGAAAAGTCCCTGATGAACTTCCGATAATAATTGGCGAAGCCCAAAAAGCGCTGCAGGGCACGAAGCCCACTGGGCTGGGGCCACTGTAAGACAGCCGAAACCTTCTCAGGATCCATGGAGAACCCCTCAGCGGAAATGATGTAACCTAAGAAGGTTACCTGGGATCGGTGAAATTCGCATTTCTCAAGCTTACCGAACAGCTTGTTCTCTCGTAAGCGTTGCAACACTCGTCTGACATCCAGAATGTGGGCCTCCATGGATGCAGAATATACCAAGATGTCATCCAAATAGACCACCACACACTGCTGCAACAGGTCACGGAAAACATCGTTGATGAATTCCTGGAAGACTGCGGGCGCATTGCACAACCCAAAGGGCATAACCAAGGATTCATAATGACCGGTCCTGGTGTTAAACGCGGTCTTCCACTCATCGCCCGCCTTGATCCTTACCAGGTTATATGCCGCCCTCAGGTCGAGTTTGGTAAAGACCGTGGCCCCTTTGAGGCGATCGAACAGCTCGGAAATCAAGGGTATCGGGTAAGCGTTCTTGATCGTGATGCGATTGAGACCCCTGTAATCGATGCAAGGCCTCAACTCGCCGCCCTTCTTTTTCACAAAGAAAAATCCAGCCCCTGCCGGGGACGAGGATTTGCGAATGTGTCCGCGTGAAAGCGCCTCCCTCACGTACTCCTCCATGGCCTCATTCTCCGCTACCGACAGTGGATAGACTTTGCCACGAGGAGGAACGGCACCGGATTGTAACTCTATGGCACAATCGTATGGGCGGTGCGGAGGTAGGGCAACCGCGCGCACCTTATCGAATACATCCCGGTACTCTTCGTATTCAGGAGGCAACAGAGAGTCCGAGGAAGTACACAGCAACTTGACAGGCCCATGGATGCAACTAGCCCCACACTGCGGTGACCACGAGAGGATCTCGACCGATCTCCAATCGAAAGTCGGATTATGCTTCTGGAGCCAGGGGTACCCCAAGACCACCGAGTAGTGTGGAGACGAAATAACCTGGAGACAGACCGACTCTCTGTGAACGGCACCAATGGCTATCCCCACTGGAAGGGTCTCATGAGTCACGTGTGGCGGCAGAAGGGGTCTGCCGTCTATCGCCTCAAGAGCCAGTGGGGAACCTCGAGGCTGCAGAGGAATGGAATTGGCGGCAACGAACACTCTATCAATGAACAAACCACCAGCACCAGAGTCCACCAACGCCTGGGTCGTCACCGAGCCCCCGACCCAGGAGAGGACAACCGTGATCAGTGGTTTGTCAACACGGGAAACCGGGGACGAGGAGACTCCACCCAAGATCTGCCCCCGACAGGACCTCAGGTGCGAGCGTTCTCCCGGACGGTTCGGACATGCCAACCGAAAATGCCCACCGAGACCACAGTACATGCATCGGCCCTCGCGTCTCCGGAGTACCCTCTCCCCCTCAGACAGGCGAGCAAACCCCCGCTGCATGGGTTCACCCCCAGACAAGTCATCCCCAGGAGGCGTGGGAGGAGAGGGAGGCACGGGTGGGACAGCAAACGTAGGCGCCAATCTGTTAGGAGACCTCCGCAGGCTCTCCTTAAAGGAAGGTCTCTCCCTGAGTCTGGTGTCAATCAAAATCAGGAAAGAAATAAGAGACTCGAGCTCCACTGGTAGGTCCTTAGCTGCAACCTCATCCTTCAAGGCATCCGAGAGACCATGAGAGAAAGCAGCGACCAGAGCCTCATTATTCCAGCCCACCTCTGCTGCCAGGGTACGAAACTCAATGGCGTATTCAGCTACGGATCGTGAACCCTGTCTGATGGACATAAGGAGCTTCGCAGCAGAGGCAGCACGAGCCGGCACATCGAATACCTTCCGAAGAGAAGCAACAAAACCGGAAAACTCGGCAACCACCGGATTGTTGTTCTCCCATAAAGGGCTGGCCCAGGCCAAGGCCTTGTCCGAGAGCAGCGAGATCAAGAAGCCCACCCTTGATCTCTCAGTAGGAAAGGCATGTGGCAGCAACTCGAAGTAAATGCCCACCTGGTTAAGGAAACCTCGGCACTGAGTTGGCTCTCCCCCAAAGCGCTGTGGAAGGGGGGCAGAACCGGTCATACCCTGAAACACCACAGGCGCAGCAACAGGTGTCAGGGTAGACTCTGGCGCAACAACCGGAGCGGCAGTAGGAGCGGGCCCAGGAGCGACAACCGACCCATCGGCAACGGAAGCTAAATGAGCCGTGCGTTCAAGCAGGGTTTGCAACGCCACAGCGAACCGACCCAACAGGTGATCCTGCTGATCAAGTCTGGCAACCAGCGTAGGTAGCGAGGGTGGCCCTGTACCGTCAGAATTCATGGCTTGGTCCTAATGTCATGGAACCATGAACCAGACGTACAACAAGAGATAAGTGGAAAATAAGAAGGTTTTATTGGAGAGCAAGCCGTAAGCAAAGTCCGAACGGATGGCTAAACCGAAGCAGGGTCTTGCGGAGACAGAGGTCAGGAACCAGAAGGGTAGTCAGACGAAGCCAGGAACAGGAACCAACTGGGTAGTCAGACGAAGCCGGAATCAGGAACCAACGGGGTAGTCAGACGAAGCCGGAATCAGGAACCAACGGGGTAGTCAGACGAGGCCAGGATCAGGAACCAGAAGCAGCAGCAGTCTTGGAAGCATGTGAACACAGGAGGACCAAGCAAGGAACTGAAGCCACAGACCTCCTATATATATGAGCTGGGCATCCAGCTCCTCCCAGTGGGAAGGAGGAGCCGCAGGGTGGGAGGCTACAAGAAAACCCAGAAACCAAGATGGCCGCCAGCACATGTCAAACGAA
Organism: Bufo gargarizans; assembly: GCF_014858855.1. Lineage (NCBI taxonomy): Eukaryota > Metazoa > Chordata > Amphibia > Anura > Bufonidae > Bufo > Bufo gargarizans. The sequence goes on along the minus strand of NC_058080.1, from coordinate 488,338,321 downwards.
GGGAACAGCAAGGAGGTAAGACCATGACAGAAATATCTCGGCAAGTGACAACTTTTCCCATTTTTTTATACAAAGTTGGCATTTGACCAAGATATTTATCTCACCCAGCATGGGTATATGTAAGATGACACCCCAAAACACATTGCCCAACTTCTCCTGTGTACGGCGATACCAGATGTGTGACACTTTTTTGCAGCCTAGGTGGGCAAAGGGGCACACATTCCAAAGAGCACCTTTCGGATTTCACCGGTCATTTTTTACAGATTTTGATTGCAAACTACTTCTCACGCATATGGGCCCCTAAAATGCCAGGGCAGTATAACTACCCCACAAGTGACTCCATTTTGGAAAGAAGACACCCCAAGGTATTTTGTGATGGGCATAGTGAGTTCATGGAAGTTTTTATTTTTTGTCACAAGTTAGTGGAATATGAGACTGTGTAAGAAAAAAAAAAAAAAAATCATCATTTTACGCTAACTTGTGACAAAAAAGAAAAGTTCGATGAACTCACTATGCCTATCAGCGAATACCTTATGGTGTCTACTTTCCGAAATTGGGTCATTTGTGGGGGTTTTCTACTGTCTGGGCATTGTAGAACCTCAGGAAACATGACAGGTGCTCAGAAAGTCAGAGCTGCTTCAAAAAGCGGAAATTCACATTTTTGTACAATAGTTTGTAAACGCTATAACTTTTACCCAAACATTTTTTTTTTTACCCAAACATTTTTTTTTAAACATTTTTTTTTTATCAAGGACAAGTAGAACAGTAAATTTAGCGAAAAATTTAAATATGGATGTCGTTTTTTTTGCTAAATTTTACAACTGAAAGTGAAAAATGTCATTTTTTTTGCAAAAAAATCGTTAAATTTCGATTAATAACAAAAAAAGTTAAAATGTCAGCAGCAATGAAATACCACCAAATGAAAGCTCTATTAGTGAGAAGAAAAGGAGGTAAAATTCATTTGGGTGGTAAGTTGCATGACCGAGCAATAAACCGCTAAAATTGTGGAGTGCCGATTTGTAAAAAAGGGCCTGGTCACTAGGGGGGTATAAACCTGTGGTCCTTAAGTGGTTAAGCCTCAAGGTGCCCAGAGGGGCGTTATTACTCTCCTCTAGTGCCCAGTAACGCCCCCCTGCAGTGCCCAGCCCACCTTTCTTCCAAGACAGCACGGCTTCTAAGAAATAAATTTACTCCCACATCCTTGCCGAACGGCGCCGCTCCCTCCACTACGTCATCTAATTTATTCACCCCACCATCCTTGCGTCCTCCTTTCTTGGCCTCCGAAATCTCGCGCAGCTGCAGTATCGCTGACTGCCTGCGCCTGTACGATACTCCTGCTCCAGAGGGCAACAGCCTCAATAGTGTCACTGGGCATGGGCCGAGCCCAGTGACGTAATCAGAGCGCTGTTGCCTCAGGATTCTGAGTATTGTACAGGCGCAGGCAGTCAGCGATACTGCGCCTGCGTGGGATTTTGGAGGCTAAGAAAGGAGGACGCAAGGATTGTGGGGTGAATAAATTACATGACGTAGTGGAGGGGGCGGCGCGGTTCGGCAAGGATGTGGGAGTAAATTTATTTCTTAGGAGGCGTGCTGGGCTTGGAAGAAAGGCAGGCCTGGCACTGCAGGGGGGCGGCTACTGGGCACTAGAGGAGAGTAATAACGCCCCTCTGGGCACCTTGAGGCTTACTTAGCATATCAGAAAAATTGCTTTTTGATCTAAATGAAAAGTTGAATAAAAGCAAGAAGACCCATGCTGGAATGAAGGTAATTTATGGAACATTGCTATGTTAACAGTTTTATATGCTCAAAATAGGTGACAGATTCCCTTTAAGAATAGTTTTTCACTCGTCCCTTTCACGGATTAGAATGTAACCTCCGTGCAGATCTTTTTGGTGAAGATCCTGGCACCACAAAGCATGTTGAAAAGTTTTGGGATCAACTGTAATGGATATTTTCTTTCACAGTTATTTTATTTAAACTGTGGAAATTGATGCATGGTCAGATTGAGCCATCTTTCTTCTTAACAAAGAACAATTCGGCTCCGGCCTGAGATAATGACTTGTAAATAAACTGGGCACGAACCACCAGAGTAGCAGGAACTAGCTTTTTCCCGTAATAAATTATGTTAGAAAACATTTTGCAATGAACTCTTGATGGCACATTGGCTTTTTTCAAATATGATTTTCTAAAATTTTCTTTGCAGTGGACTTTCACTCTGGAAAGCGGTAAATATATTTCAAGAAATAATGTTTTTTTAGAGGGGTGGCCAAACCACGGCTCTTTGCCGCTTTAAGTACGACTCTTGCAGTAGAGATGGGAAGCAGCTGTGCAGCCTAATAGAGAACATGCCATGCACTGCTCTCATCTCCAACCATGTTCTCTTTACTAGCTAAGGGGAGAAGGAGTAAGTCCCTCCCTCTCCACTGTGACATGGCTGCCGCTGCCACCGGTGATCACGCTAAATCTGGTCATGTGACCCCCTCAGATGCTGCATTCAACAGCGATTGGGGCATTTGGTAACCTCAATGCACAGCTCAGCAGGGAATGTTTAAATCACCCCCCCTTTCCCAATTTCATATTTTAAAAATATAAACAAAACAATAAGGTTGACTGAAAATTTCTGAACTATTAAAATATTTTTTTAAATGTTCCTGTGCAGTGAATGTTGTAACAGAAAAAAACATAACTATAAAAACACACAATTCAAAATTTTTTATTCACATTGTCCCCCCCCCCCCAAAAAAGTTGAACAGTGATCAAAATGTTATTTGTGCCTCAAAAATTATACCAATAAAAACTTCAGTTTGTCCTGCACAAAACAAGCCTTCATACGGCTTTGTTGAATGAAAAGAAAATCTGAAAATTATGATGCAAAGAAAAATCCCCAATAGAGAAAAAAATCGCCTTATACTTTTAAAAAGCACAGAACTCAAAAAATGATCAAACCATTGGTGTTGTATAACAGCCCCTGCTATAAGCCATGCCTCGAGTCACACCCCCAAATAATCATTCAATTTGTATTTCTGTCATAATTGCCCAGCCCTAGGTAACCGCCAGGACAACATCACTATGTCTATCCCAAAGCCAAACCGGTTAGTTGGTACAGTGGGTCCACCCCCACTGTCCGTTACAAAAATGAACAATTAACACTAATGATGTTGACAGATTCTCTTTAACCCGTTCCCGACTGCCTTATGTATATATACTTTAGCGGTCGTGTTGTGGAGCTTCAAGGTATACCCTCAATATCTTCACTTTAAATCCCCTTGTAGCTGAAGAAACAGGTCAATATTTAAGAGACAATTTCCCCAGTGACTGGACGACACAGTTTGGGAGTCAACTGACTTTACTAGGCATGCGCACCTGGTTTCAAACCTCCAACAGCCTCATTTACATACAATACATAGATGACTATGGTACAAGGAAAAGTGGGGTCAAACAATAGCAAGGGCTAATGGGAGGTTGAGGGGGGAGGGGAAGAGGTACAGACAAGAAAGACATTCGATAAGTGGCGATGTTTGCCACAGGTTGGGACTTTAAATATTAAAGTTTTAAACAGAAGGCACCCGGGGCTAATGTCCGCAACCAGCAGTACGGCCAATCAAGGACTTTTAACCCTTCAGATGCCACGGTCAAATGGGAAGATAAAAACCGGGAGCGCGCACTCCCAGCCGTGCTCCGGCTCCCCACCGTATGTAGTGTGCGACAGCCCCTGTACTTGGGAGTGGTACAGGGATGCCACCAATTAGTTCCTATGGTGAGCCTGCCTGTGGCAGGGCTCCACGGAAACAGTGTAACTCTAAAAGACTCCAATGATAATGCATTGGAGTCTATTAGAGAAGGAATCTAATGATTGCATGTTACCTAGAGGAATTAAAAAAAAAGTGTAAAAAAAACAAAAGTTTTTAAAAGTTTAAATCCCCCCCTTTCTGTAAAATTTAAATAAAAGTACATACGGTAAACAGTTTTAAAAAAATAAACCTTGGGTATTGCTGCATTCAAAAATTCCTGAACTATTAAAATTCCAAAATATTTATCCTATACAAAATAAAAACGAAAAAAGTATCAAAATTCACAGTTTTTGGTTGCTTCACTTTCCACAAAAAAAGTAATAAAAAGTCATTAAGAAGTCATATACAACCAAAAATGATAACAATGAAAATGACAGAATATGGTGATGACATATTTTTTTTCCCCCCATAGTTATTTTTTTCTGTATTAAAACACAGGAAAAACCATACATATGGTATATTTGTAATCGTAGTGACCTGGAGAATGCAAGTAACAGGTCAGTTTTACCGCATAGGAAAAGCTGTAAAAACAAAACCAATAAAACTGTGGGAGAATTGTGATTATTTTTTTTTTATAATTCCACCCCATTTGGAATAGAGAGGGTGTCCGAGGGTGTCCTAGGGTGTCCCCCCCCCCCCCCTCCCCACTACATTGTGGAAATAAATGCATATAGATAAAACTATTCCCAAGAACCAGACAGACAAAAGGTCTGGACTTTTAATAAGCAATCAATAGCTCCTTACAAGCCAGGCTAGGCGAAAACCTCACCCAGGCTCGGATGCATAGACACTAACAATGTTAGTACACAGGAGAGGAAGATGCAGCATGAAATCCCTGTTGCTCATAACAGGGATACTCTATCATTATCTTATTGGTAGGTACAAATCTCAGCATCTAGGCCAAACATCTGTTTGTTGGGGCCACAGTTCTCAGGTGAGTGTCACAGCCTCTTCATTATTTATATTGTAAGCCGTCTACTTAGTAGCAACCGTTTATGGCAGGTTTACAATTCATACACAGTTACATCTGTTATTTAGTCTGGCTTTATTTATTTACCAAATACTATACAAAAGTCTGACCTTTTAGCTTATAATCTGCTTTCAACCCCTTTAAGAAGAAAAGATTGGAACTGTGAATTTCATAGGCGCTTTGCCGTTTAAATATAGGCACACAAAGCCTGTTTATTAGCAAATATGTTCTTCTCAAAAAAGATTGGTTAGTGTGAACGATATCTTGATGCAAATAATTTCCAGAAGACATGTTCTAGAGAGGTACATGAAGCTGGAAAAGGCTGCAAAAGCATTGATGAAGACCTGGGTGTACATCAATCCACTGATAGGCAGTTACTAAAGTAGGCATGTCGGGAGAGGTGACAGGTCCTATTTAGGGCCTACAACCTTACAAGTATAGAAAGGGGATGCAGGGAAGACCAGATTGGAAAAAACAAACAAAAAAAACTCCTAAATAGTATTGAGCGATGCGAGCTTCAGATCTTAGATCCGTAGTCGCTTTGTTCAAAACTTTGTTTGAATGCTGTAAGGAGATTCGTCTCCGTAAAGCATTCAAATGTATGGGCTCCAGCAAGGCAAAGTCGTTATTCCCGAAGTCTTGCGGGACTTCGGGAATAACTTCAGGATTTTATTTTTAAACTTTAAAACTATTTTAAAACATGGATCTGAAGTCGGCTTCAGTACCAAGGTACCACTTGGTACAGAAGTCAACTTCGGAACCATGTTTTAAAATGGTTTTAAAGTTTAAAAATTAAATCACATTCTCTTTTCTATGTTTTAGCCAGTTAACACAATTAGGCCTCCTGCACACGAAGGTGTGCTGCCCGTTGCCGTATTGCGGACCTGCAATACACGGGCGCTGTTCCGTGGGCATTCCTCATCACGGAATGCGGACCCATTCACTTGAATGGGTCCGCAAATCCGGAGATGCAGAATGGTGCGTAAAGGAACCCTACAGAAGCACTAAGGGGTGCTTCTGTGGGGTTTTGTCCCGCACGTCCGCAAAAACGCGTTTCAGCTCAGTCAGATCCTTTCTCAAATGTGCATGCCACAGAACACACTAGTCACATATTTATAACATATATGGCAGCTTTATGATGTCACAGGGATCCCAGCAACATGTATACATAATCTGTGGAACTACAAATGTTACATCCCTAGGACATGGGATTCTTTACTATTTTTATGTACCAGTTTAAGTTTGAAATGACTTAAAGGGGTTATCCAATCCTATAAAAAGACCCCCAATATGCCGCCTCCCCCGAATATACTTACCTGGGTCCCCGCTCCCTTCCTAGCGTCACCCGCGATGCTAGGGAGGCTTGTCCTGTCTGCCATTGGCTGACCCCCCCTCCATGTCCTATTTAGGGTCTGGAGCACTGAGTCACCCCTATACATAGGACACCCTCTCTATATTCAGTTTATTATTGATACTCCTCCATAAAGTTGAAATAATCAAGATTTATTCTTTGTCCAAATCGTCCAGCCCTAGTCCCACTATAACAATGGACAGCATTGGATATGGCACATGCCTGCCATCAATAGCAGCAGGTGATTAGAATGGTGCCCATTGGATTCCTGTCATTCTGCTGCACGCAGTGGTATGTGGCCAGATAGTTGGCAGAATCTGTTATGGAGGCTCCTGACAGGACCTCTGCGCAGATGTGAACCCGGGTCACCAGAAACGCCACCTCGTATTATGGTGGTAATAAAAGGCACACCGGTTCTGCGACTCCTGTGTTACTCCTCACACTTGACACCTACCGAATAACACATCGTATGGCACTTATTTTATCATAACAACAGTGGGATAATGGCTGTTATTCAGCACTAGCGGCCACTACCTCAGCTACAGTCTACAGAGGAAGAGACTGCGTGAGGAGGGAAAAGAGGCGGGAACGTCGGGCTCAGGGCAGCACGTCTGAGGAAGGGGAAGCGGGGTCAGTGGGAGGAGACCAGGAAGCAGGGGGCGGGCTCTGAGGGACGGTTAGGAAACCAAGGGAACGGGATGCCGTGAAGGAGCAGGACTGAGGTGTTTGCCCTGGGCGCTGATAGATTAGACCGGAGGTTCCTGCAGCAGGTGAGTACAGTGCACTGTGCGGCTTTATAGCCGCCATCTTTATGTTATATAGCTACCGTTACACACTGGGGTGAGTTATATATGGCCGTGCTGAGTGTCTATATTCTGCTTGTGTCAGGGACAGTCTGTAATAGGATGAACAGAGCATAGAAGCGTAGGTCATCAGAGGGGCTTATAATAAAGGCTCTCTCATGTTGTAACAATCTGACATAGGACAGAGTCTACCTTTATGCAGGACTGTGGAACAGACACATGCGGTATGCTGTCCGCATTCTTTGTGGCCGTATTGAAATGAAAGGGTCCGCATAATGTGCATCGGATGCAGAGCAAAAATACGGTCGAGTGAATGGGGCTTAAATGTCCGCAATTCCGATCCCGAAAAATATAGAACATGTCCTATTCTTGTCCGCAATTGCAAAAGTGCCGGCGATGCGCGGTCCGCAAAATGCGGAATGCACATCGCAGATGTCCGTGTTTTGCGGATCCACTGATCCGTGGATCCGCAAAACACACACGGACGTGTTAACACATGATACAATTTTTCTTGAAGTACATCAGCTCCTAAATTTGTGTAGATTGAGCCGTGGATTTCTATTAATGCATGACAATGAATGAAATCCGCAGTGAAACGCTGCCGCATTTCTACAGCAGATCGGGTGTGCAGAGGATCTGGGTAACCGCAGTGCGTCTGGAACCCGCAGCTGTCTTTTTAAAGGGAACCTGTCACCTGGATTTTGGGTATAGAGCTGAGGACATGGGTTGCTAGATGGTCGCTAGCACATCCGTAATACCCAGTCCCCATAGCTCTGTGTGCACTGGTATATGCAAATTAACCTGAGATGAGTCAGGGACAGGACTCATCTCAGGTTAATTTGCATATCTATCAAATCGGTTTTTTTTTTACACAATAAAAGCACACAGAGCTACGGGGACTGGGTATTGCGGATGTGCTAGCGGCCATCTAGCAACCCATGTCCTCAGTTCTATACACAAAATCCAAGTGACAGGTTCCCTTTAAGTTGTGAGTGAATGGGGTTTGTTAAAGGAGTTTTCCAGGTTCAGAACTGAACCCGGACAAATCCAGAATATTACCCAGGCAGCCCCCCTGATGTTAGCATCAGAACGTTTCATGCTCCGATGCTGCAAGGGCTCTTTTGTTGATAATAACACACTGCCGGGCGGAGGCTTCTAGTGTGTTCGGTGGCGTCACCGGCTCTAGTGATGGCCTAGCCGTTTTACAAACTAGGGCAGCGCTAAAGCCTATCCATCAGTGCCGGTGACATCACCGGGCTCACTGCTGGGTGGAAGCCAGCATGAAATGCTCCGATGCCCATCTTAGTGAGGCTGCCTGGGGGAAAATATGGGTATGTCCGGGTTCAGCACTTAATCTGTCGCCATGATCTTGTGCCTGGACCGTGGGACTGTCCTGCAGAATCAGGGTGCTTATGAAGCATGCTGCTCCTCATCAAAAATATGGATGCATCACAGCTGGAGAAGCAGTGGTAGTCACTTTTTTTTAGTTTTTAATTATTACTGTCTGTTTTTACTGTTACAGAGAGAAATTCAAATCCAACGATGATTGATTCAGTGAAAATACGCCGCCAAGGGGCCATGGACTTCCGATCCCATTACGACTACTTGTGTGTCTTACAAGACTCTGTTCCATTGCAAGCTGTGAAAGCCAATCTCCGACAAGGCTCCCTCAGCTTTAATGCAGATAGAGTAAAATTATCTGATTGGCCGCCCGTTCTTAATACGCTGAAAATTAACAAAAGCTTGACATGTGTGGCTATTAAAAGCTGTCATCAGCCCGGACTTGGGGAATCAGGTTGGTAAAATCTCCTTGCAGAAAGTTTTTCTTTTAGGGCTCATTCAGACGGCCGTACGCTATCTGAAAAAATGCGGATCCGTTTTTTTTTTCATATTAGATGCTGGCCCATTCACTTCTATGGGGCCCTTTTCTATTCCACTGTTCCGCAAAACAAATGAAACATGTCCTATGCTTGTCCGTGAAAATCAGGACATGGCCCCATTGAAGTCTATGGGTCCGTAAAAATACTGAATGCTATCATTTTTTTTGCAGATCCGCAAAAAAACTGATAGCATTCAGTATTTTTGCTGACAGCATACGGCCGTCTGAATGAGCCCTTAGGCTGAGTTCACATCTTCATTATTTTTCCTTTCTTCTGACCTGTCAGAAGATCAGAGAAGTAAAGAAAAAAAAAATTGATCAAGTAAAACAGATCCTGTGCATCCATTATGCACATTTGGCATCCCTTTTAGCCATTTCCTACATTTTGGTTGTTTGGCTATTTTCACACTTGCGGCAGTTTGATCCGGCAAGCTGTTCCGTCGTCGGAACTTCCCGCTGGGTCCGTCGATCTGGATGTGACTGAAAGCATTTGTGAGACGCATCCGGCACTAATAGATTCCTATGGGGAAAAATGCCGGATCCGGCATTCAGGCAAGTCTTCCGTTTTTTTTCGCCAGAGAGAAAACGGTAGCATGCTACGGTTTTCTCTTTTGCCTGATCAAAATAACTGAATAAAAGACAACCTGATGCATCCTGAACGGATTACTCTCCATTCAGAATGCATGGGGATAAAACTGATCAGTTCTTTTCCAGTATAGAGCCCCTGTGGTGGCGGAACTCTATGCCGGAAAAGAAAAACGCAAGTGTGAAAGTACCCTTAGTTTATCTTTTTACACCTATCAATTGTTAATGATAAAGTCTAACCCTCACTATTTTCCAAGTTCTTGTTATTACAGGCCAACTTTAGGGATGTGGTTAACCTTTAAAATGATAAAAGTTTGTCTTGCCTTGCCTGAAGAAATGAGAGTGAGACAAAACATTTTTTGAGCATTCAATTTAATGAAAACAACAAATAAACTGAAAACTGTTTGGCTGTTTTTCAGCTGATCCAAATTTTAGGACCACATGCCTTCAAAAGGCCAAATCTGTGCAAAGATGTGGATTCATTGTCATTTTCTGTCAGGTAGTCACACGTTGTGATGGCAAAGGGAAAAAACTCCCTTTTTGAACGTGGTCGGGTTGTTGAACTGCATAAGCAGGGCCTCTCACAGCGTGCCATCGCTGCTGAGGTGGGACACAGTAAGACAGTAATTTGGAATTTCTTAAATGATCCTGAGGGTTATGGAACATAAAAGTCAAGTGGAAGACCCCAAAAAAAATTCATCAGCACTGAGCCGGAGGATCCAATTGGCTGTCCGTCAAGACACTGAACGATCCTCGACCCAAATTAAGGCCCTTACTCGTGCTGACTGCAGCCCCATAACCATCAGACGGCATCTGAGATTGAAGGGCTTCAAAAACAAAAAACGTCTTCAAAGACCTCGTCTTCTTGAACGCCACAGAACTGTTCGTTTGGACTTTGCAAGAGAGCACCAAGGATTATAGAGGCTCCTTCCCTCCTCACCTTCTTCAGCACCTGTGGAATTAGAGACATAGGTGGGAAGGCGTAGCTGCGTTCCCGGCTCCAGTCCTGGGCCAGACTGTCCACCCCTGTAGGATTCTGTGTGATTTAAAGAGAAAAACCTCTCCGTCTTCCTGTTCTTCCGGGTAGCAAAGAGGTCTATAGTTGGGGCCCCATACTTTAAGACAATCTGGGAAAAAACTTCTCCGTTCAGACTCCACTCTGCCTGGTTGAGTTCCACTCGGCTCAAGAAGTCGGCCACCGTGTTCTCTTTTCCCTTCAGATGTACTGCTGATAGGAGCAGGTTCCTGTCTTCTGCTATTTGGAAAATTTCCTGGCAGAGGAAGATTAGGGATGGTACCCTTGTTCCGCCCTGATTATTTATGTAGGCCACCGTTGTCGAATTGTCCGAGTAAAAGACCATTTTTTTGTTTAAGACATCTGGAACTGCCACTCTTAGAACCCTTTCTACTGCCTTGAGCTCCTTGTAATTTGACGTGCAGGCTCTGGTTCTTAAATCCAATCTTCCCTGCCAGTAATTCCCGTCTGAATGAGCCCCCCAACCCCACGGACTGGCGTCTGTTGTTATCCGTATGGGTTCTATGAAGGACCAGGGCATTCCTGCCGAAAGATTCTTCTCGGATGTCCACCATAGGAGGGAATACCTTGCTCTGGAGGAGAGATGAAATTTTTCCTCTAGCGTCTGTGGGAGACCATTCCATGTCTTTAAGATATCCCACTGTAACGATCTTGTGTGAATCTGAGCAAACGGTACGGCGGGAATCGTGGCCGTCAGGTGCCCCAATACTGTCATCGCCTTCCTGATGGAGCATCGGAAGGAGCGGAAAAGGATCCAAACATGTTCTTTTATTGCAACTACCTTCTTTTGAGGAAGGAATGTTTTCTGAGCCGTGGAGTCTAGCTGCATCCCTAGAAATATGCAATTTTGAGAGGGGGTTAGGCAAGATTTTTCTCGATTGACCTTCCATCCCAGATCCTTCAATAGAGAACACGCCAGGACAAGATCCGTCTGTAATTGTACCTTTGTCTGGGCTATGAACAAAAAGTCGTCCAGATAGGGTACTAACACTACCCTGGACAATCGGAGGAATGCCACCATCTCCGCCACTACTTTTGTAAAAATTCTCGGGGCTTGTGAGACCCCAAACGGGAGGGCCCTGTACTGGAGATGCAGAAACTGGCCCCTCACTTGGACTGCCGTTCTCAAATACCTTTGGGAGGAGGGATGAATAGGGATGTGGTAATAAGCATCCTCTAAGTCTATACTTGCCATCCAGCAATCCTTGTATAGTAGGTCTATAGTTGTCTTTATCGTCTCCATCCGGAATCTTTTGTATTTCAGGAACTTGTTTAATTGTTTTAGATTTAAAATCATCCGAAAAGTCCCATTGGGTTTTCTTACCAGAAAGAGTGGGGAGTAATACCCCCTGCCCTCCTCTTCTTTTGGAACTTGACAAACGACTCCTTTGTCCAATAACAACTGAACCTCTGCCTCTAACACTGTGGATTTTAAGGGATCTTTCGGCGTTGGAGTGCAGGTGAAAAAATTTTGGGGATAGGAGAGAAATTCCAGCCTGAATCCCTCTGCTATCCCTCCCAAAACCCATTTGTTCTGGGTGATCTTTGACCAGGCCGGGAGGAAGGAGGAGAGTCTTCCCCCAACCTGGGGACTGGCGTCATTGCTGCTTATCTTTTTTATTATCCTGGGTTTTAAAAAGGAAGCCGCTAGATTTCCTCCGAAACCGATCCCTTTCCTTCCTATCATAGGGCTTGCCCCTTTGTCTCCTAAAACTCTGCTGGGGCCTACGAAAAAAGGGGGGCTTCTGAGGGACAGGAAATCCCCTTTTTTTGTCAGAGGCCTTCTCCAGTATGTCATCTAAAGATGACCCAAATAACCTGTCGCCTTCACACGGAAGGGCACAGAGTCTGGCCTTGGATCCCTGGTCACCCTTCCAGGATCTAAGCCAGATAGCCCTTCTAGCCGCATTTGTCATAGCAGAGGCTCTGGCGGAAAAGCGCATCACATCGGTGGAGGCGTCCGTCAAAAAATCAGCTGCTTTTGAGAAGGAGGGGAGAGAGGCTAGGAGCTCTTCTCTAGGCCTTTTTTCTTTAAGGTGCGTTTCTAGCTGGTCGATCCATAGTCTCAGTGACCGGGAAACCCAAGTGGCTGCGACTGCCGGCCTGAGACAGGCGGCCGACGTCTCCCAAGCCCGTTTAAGATATATATCCGCTTTTTTATCTAATGGGTCCGAGAGACCGCCTAAATCATCGAAGGGGAGGGCAGACTTTTTTGCAATCTTGGCGACTGGTGCGTCCACCGTAGGGGCCCTATCCCAACTTGAGGACACTTTTTCTTCATAGGGGTACTTCCTTTTAACAGAGGAGGGTATGAAGAACTTTCTATCAGGATTCTTCCACTCCTTTTTAATAATCGCCTGCATGCTCTCATGTACCGAAAAAACTCTATGCTTTTTAGGGCCTAAAGCCTGAAAGGCCTGATCCGCAACCGATCTGGTCTGCTTAATGTCCTCCAATTGCATAGTTGCCCGGACCGCTTTTAGTAACGGCTGCGTATCCTCAGGTGAAAAAAAGGACTTCCCTGAGTATTCCTCGTCCGAGGAGTCTGAATTACTGGAGTCTAACTGTCCAGATTCTCTGGCTTCACTATCGGATGAGTCCATTTCCATACTATCATATTCCGTGGCTTTATCCGGGGATCTGGCACGGCCTTTACTGAACGCCCTGAAGGACGCTTTGATTAGGGACTTCATAGATCTTGTAAGGGTCTGGGACTGTTCCGCTACCAGCTTGTCTATACAAGCCGTGCATAGGGATTTCTGATAAGATGCAGATAGTCGTCTTACAGTCTGCACACTCCTTGTGCTTGGATTTGGAAGATGACTTTTTAGGAGGCTTGGGAATCTAAGATAGAAACACCTTATTAGTAAAAAAGGAATGTTCTCACCCAGTGAATCTTCCTCTCCCCGTCCTTAGGCCAATACCGGACTTGCAGGCCTCAAGGGGTCCAGGGGTTCAGCACGTCCATCAGTAGAGTCCGACATGCTCCAGCTGGTTCCTACTTCAGCACAAAACCTGTGCCCCGCTGGCTGCCTGCACCTGCTGCCGCATTTATAGTTTAAAAGACGCGCCTCGGCCCTCACTTCCGGGTCCTGCGCGTCGGGAGAGAGCTCCGCCCCCCAACGTCATCAGCCAGCCCTCTGAAGGACGGCCCCGCGCATGCGCATAAGCGCTTAGACGTGCGGGCGCCATCTTTAGCCAGGGCATGTCGGCGTGGGGAGCCGCCTGAACACGGCCACAGCGGCTCCCCCAGGACCGGTAGCGAGTGCGGGCGCAGGCAGACTTGTGGGGAGCGGCTTCCGGCACGGCCACAGAACTACCGCTCCCCAGGGATAGGTCTTCCCACGGCCATGCCACAGACCCCCCCCCCCCCCCAGCGCTCTTCCTCGAGGTATGTCATGCAGCGATCGCTACGATGCTTCTCAGGAACTCCCATCCGGAGGACAGGAAACCTGTACTGGTGTTGGGAGGAGGTGTGTTCCTTTTTATCTTCTCAGGTTTCCTGTCCTGATGGGAGGTCCTGAGTCGCACTGAGTGCCGTCATGGGTGAGGGGAAAGTTTTATTCTCTGAGATTTTTTTTTTACCTTGATGGTCCTGATGGTTTCCAACGTTACTGGCATGACGAGCAAATCCCACCTGAGATGTTTTCTACGCGCCACAGTGGAGGGAGCGCCATGATGGTCTGGGGTGCTTTTTCCTTCAGTGGAACAATGGAGAATCAGGAAGTGCAGTTGCGTCAAATAGCCGCTGGCTATGTCCAGATGTTGCAGAGAGCATTCCTTATGACTGAGGGCCCTCGTCTGTGTGGTAACGACTGGGTTTTTCAACAGGACAACGCTACAGTACACAATGCCCGCAGGGCAAGGGACTTCTTCCAGGAAAATAACATCACTCTTTTGGCCCATCCTGCGTGTTCCCCTGATCTAAATCCAATTGAGAACCTTTCGGGATAGATAGCAAGGAAAGTTTGCAAAAATGGACAACAGTTCCAGACAGTAGATGGCCTTCGTGCGGCCGTCTTCACCACTTGGAGAAATGTTCCCACTCACCTCCATGGAAACGCTTGCATCAAGCATGCCGAAATTTTGGAAGTGATAAACAATAACGGCAGAGCTACTCATTACTGAGTTCATGTTTGGTAGCTGGATTTCTGTTTTTTTTGGGGGGGGGGGGGGGGGCTTAGTTTTTTTGGAGGTGTGGTCCTAAACTTTTGATCAGCTGAAAAACAGCCTGTTTCAGTTTATTTGTTGTTTTCATTAACCGCCTCCGGACCGCCTAACGCAGATGTGCGGTCCGGAGGCGGCAGCGCTGCGCACAGTCACGCATATACGCGTCATCTCGCGAGACGCGAGATGACGCGAATATGCGCGCGCGCATGCGCAGTTAGCGCCGGCATTTCGTAGAGGGGGGGTCGGGTCACCAGCCTGTCAGCCAATGATCGCGGCTGGCAGGCTGGCGATTTTTAAAAAAACCAATCAAAGGCCAGATATCAGATCATATTAGTAAATATGATCTGATATATGGCTGCCTGCTCCTCTGCTGGTTCTTTTCGTCGGTTGGATCCAGCAGAGGAGCAGGCTTCACAGTGAGTACACCAAACAGCACACTTTAGCCCCAGATCACCCCCCTGAACCCCAATTAACCCTTTGATCACCCCTTTGTCAATCACTAGTGAAAGAAAAAAAGTGATCAGTGTAAACGGTCACTTTTTTTTTTCACTGGTATTGACCGTTAGGTTTTAGGTATAGTTTAGGCCCCTTGGTTAGGTAGTTAGCGATCAGTTAGCGCCCAGCCCACCGCACCACAGTCCGTTATTCGCTGATTAGCGTATCGCTAATCAGCATTTGTACTTTTATAGTATCTGGAAGTGATCAAAACTGATCACGGTCAGATCTATAATAGTATTAGTGTCACCTTAGTTCGCCCTCCACCCAAAACGCAGTGTTTGCCCGATCAGGCCTGATCGGTCGCCCACACGTGTGTTCGCCCACACCCGCCCCACCGCAGTGACAAAAAAAAATTTTTTTTGGTTCACTGCACAATCACTTTACACGCACTGCGGCGATAAAAAAATCAGTTTTGATATTTTTTATCAACCGCAGCGGCCTCCGGTACTTCGCTAGCCTCCCCTTTGTAAGACAGGCTTGCTTTTTTTTTCTTGGGTAGTCTCAGGGAATACCCCTAAATTTAGTTGCCCACATGTCTAACAGGGGGTATTCTTCTGAAGAGGCCTACAGGCTTCTGACCCAGTCGGATGAGGAGTGGGAACCCTCATCTGATGAATCCAGCGGGTCAGAATACGAACCTGTAGAAAGCAGTGGCTCTCTGACCCAAAGTTCGGACGAGGAGGCTGAGGTCCCTGATACCACCAGGCGTACCCGGCCCCGTGTCGCTAGACCACAGGTTGCGCAGGATCCGCTTCAAGAGCAGCAGAGTGGGGCTGGTGCTGTCGGATTACGTGGTGAGGCATACACCAGCAGCCCAGCCCTCCCTGGACCTAGTACCAGCACTGCCGTACAACCTGGTGAAGTAGCGAGCACCAGAAGGGCAGTTGAAGCTGGTACGGTGGCACGTGCAGTAGTGATCCCGTCGCAGCCACCGCAAAGACGTGCCCGTAGAGCCCCTAGAATCCCAGAGGTGCTGGCAAACCCTGATTGGCAGTCCCCAACTTCAGCCGCACCCGTAGTTTTCCCTTTCACTGCCCAGTCTGGAGTTCGGGTTGAGACAGCTCAGATCGGTTCGGCCCTGGGATTTTTTGAGCTGTTCTTGACTGCGGAGCTTTTAGACATAGTTGTGGCCGAAACAAACAGATATGCCACACAATTTATCACCGCTAACCCGGGAAGCTTTTATGCCCAGCCTTTCCGGTGGAAACCAGTCCAAGTTTCCGAAATTAAAACTTTTCTGGGCCTCCTCCTCAACATGGGCCTGACAAAAAAGCATGAATTGCGGTCATATATATCACAAGTTAGCGGAAAATGACGATTTTTATTTTTTTTTCTCTTTTTTCCTTACAAAGTCTCATATTCCACTAACTTGCGACAAAAAATAAAAAATTCTAGGAACTCGCCATGCCCCTCACGGAATACCTTGGGGTGTCTTCTTTCCAAAATGGGGTCACTTGTGGCGTAGTTATACTGCCCTGGCAATTTAGGGGCCCAAATGTGTGAGAAGAACTTTGCAATCAAAATGTGTAAAAAATGCCCTGCAAAATCCGAAAGGTGCACTTTGGAATATGTGCCCCTTTGCCCACCTTGGCAGCAAAAAAGTGTGACACATCTGGTATCGCCGTACTCGGGAGAAGTTGGGGAATGTGTTTTGGGGTGTCATTTTACATATACCCATGCTGGATGAGAGAAATATCTTGGCAAAAGACAACTTTTCCCATTTTTTTTTTTATACAAAGTTGGCATTTGACCAAGATATTTTTCTCACCCAGCATGGGTATATGTAAAATGACACCCCAAAACACATTCCCCAACTTCTCCTGAGTACGGCGATACCAGATGTGTGACACTTTTTTGCTGCCAAGGTGGGCAAAGGGGCACATATTCCAAAGTGCACCTTTTGGATTTCACCGGTCATTTTTTACACATTTTGATTGCAAAGTTCTTCTCACACATTTGGGCCCCTAAATTGCCAGGGCAGTATAACTACCCCACAAGTGACCCCATTTTGGAAAGAAGACACCCCAAGGTATTCCGTGAGGGGCATGGTGAGTTCCTAGAATTTTTTTTTTTTTGTCGCAAGTTAGTGGAATATGAGACTTTGTAAGAAAAAAATAAAATAAAAAAATCATCATCATTTTCCGCTAACTTGTGACAAAAAATAAAAAGTTCTATGAACTCACTATGCCCATCAGCGAATACCTTAGGGTGTCTACTTTCCGAAATGGGGTCATTTGTGGGGGTTTTCTACTGTTTGGGCATTGTAGAACCTCAGGAAACATGACAGGTGCTCAGAAAGTCAGAGCTGTTTCAAAAAGCGGAAATTCACATTTTTGTACCATAGTTTGTAAATGCTTTAACTTTTACCCAAACCATTTTTTTTTTTTTGCCCAAACATTTTTTTTTTTAATCAAAGACATGTAGAACAATAAATTTGGCGAAAAATTTATATATGGATGTCGTTTTTTTTGCAAAATTTTACAGCTGAAAGTGAAAAATGTCATTTTTTTGCAAAAAAATCGTTACATTTTGATTAATAACAAAAAATGTAAAAATGTCAGCAGCAATAAAATACCACCAAATGAAAGCTCCATTAGTGAGAAGAAAAGGAGGTAAAATTCATTTGGGTGGTAAGTTGCATGACCGAGCGATAAACGGTGAAAGGAGTGTAGTGCCGAAGTGTAAAAAGTGCTCTGGTCATGAAGGGGGTTTCACCTAGCGGGGCTGAAGTGGCTAAATTGAATGCTCAAAAAATGTTTTGTCTCACTCCCATTTCTTCTTGTTGCATGTTGAAGCTCTACTTGGAACCTTGTTAAGATCCAGCCATGCTAAATATGATTTTTTTTGCCATTTTTCAAGTGGTCTTAAACTTTTGATCAGGACTGTATATTGTATTACCTGCAGCAGTGACATCCCGTATACTGCTACAGCCAATAACTGACCTCAGCTGTCTCATTCCATACACTTCTGAGGCCAGTTATTGCCTGCAGTGGTATATGGGACGTCATCCTTGCAGCTAAAACAATACGTTATGCCTCCATTTTGACAAAGGGGGGTGAACGATGGGATCGGGTGTGGCTTTGTATTATTTAAAAAAAAAAAAAAGCACTACAACAAAAATTCTTTATGTGCAGTAATCTTACTGGTGACGGTATTTCTGGCTCTCAGCTGTGTCATGTGACCAACACTCTGAGGGACATTTACCAAAGTTGGAGTACCCATGCTCCCCTAGCACTGTCGTAATATACGTCTAATTTATTAGGAGGTAGATGCCTCTTAATAAATCAGGCACATCTCTGCCCTGCCGTGCACTAGATACTAAAGTCTACGCCAGCTACAGGCTGGTGTACAGTTCCGCTATAACTTCTGCCACTCTCTGGTGAAAGTCATAGTAAATCCGGACGGAGGCGCAAAGGCTACCCCCCATCCAGCTGGGCCCCACTCCTTTTCTCTCTGCACTTTGAAAAGGTGCCGAGAATCTTAAAAGGTGGCAAAAAAATTTATGCCACAATAGTGGTGTAATTGGTTTAATGAATGTCTTCTTTTGACTTCTCAACTTACGGTGTCTTATGTCTTGACAGGAAGTCTCTGTCTCTCTCACAATAATAACTCTCTGAGTGTAGATAATCTAATAGATAGATAGGAGGCCCTAGAATTCAGATCACGCTCAGTGTGGCCTGAAGTCCCCCCTTTTCCAACCGTACCATGAAAGAAATATGTGGATGGAGATTACATATATTAGAGTTGAATACAGCAGCACATACCTCTTGCATCCAGTCACGTGTCCTCAAACAGTGGTCCAAATATTTATAAAGATCCGTCGCACCCCTCTGTATTATATATAATTGCCCCCTCTGTATTAGTAGTATATTGGCCCCCTCTGTATTAGTAGTGTATTGCCGTCCCCCCCCCCCCCCCTCTGTGTTAGTAGTATATTGGCCCCCCCTCTGTGTTAGTAGTATATTGGCCCCCCCTCTGTGTTAGTAGTTTATTGGCCCCCCCTCTGTGTTAGTAGTATATTGGCCCCCCCTCTGTGTTAGTAGTATATTGGCCCCCCCCTCTGTGTTAGTAGTATATTGGCCCCCCCTCTGTGTTAGTAGTATATTGGCCCCCCTCTGTGTTAGTAGTATATTGGCCCCCCTCTGTATTAGTAGTATATTGGCCCCCCTCTGTGTTAGTAGTATATTGGCCCCTTATCTCTCTATATAGTATCCTCCTCCATCTTCCCAACCTCCATAGTGCCCCCAGTGCTGCCTGCCTTAGGATGTGCATATATAAAAAAATAAATACCTCTGTTCTTCATTCCGTCACCGCTTGTGCCCTGTGTTTGGGTGTCCTGGCGCAAGTGGTCACGAACACAACACCATGCCCTCCTGTTTCACGTCATCTCGTAAGACCCAGCGCGGGAGGTCACAGTGAGGTAATCGTGATCTCCTGCGCTATTCAACTGCCTCATAGGCTTCAGGCTTGGCCCGAAGCTTATGAGGCATAACATAGGGGACGGGAGCCATAGGCTTCCATTGGCACTCATTTTACTGCCTGGCGCCCCTTGCAATTCGGGACCCAGGGCAACAGCCCCCCCCCCCCCCCCCCGCGCTACGCCACTGCGCTCAGTTACATAACACAGATGAGCATGGGAGAGGATAATTCACGAATATATAGTCACCAATAAAAAGATTATCTTCATATCATGTATATACGTTTCTTTAAGCACATCCTTGCTGTTGGCCCATAATCAATATATAGAATATCTCAAGCCAAGGCAATGTTATCCAGACATTGGAATCAGAGTCTGGACATTTGTCATAAACTTTCGTAAAAGGGGTTCTCTGGGAATTAAGAAAATTAAGATACCACAGCCCACATTCATGAGCTCCATTCCTTCAGAGATTCAGCAGAAACAGGAACCTTTTTATGTATTTTTTTTTTTTTTGGTTTAATTAAGCACCTTTACTTGCGGGTACACGACACTTATGCTGCCATCATTGTTTTTTTTTTTTCAAATACCCCTCGCTTGCCTGCTGTGCCCCTTTGCTGTTTTTGCACCCAGTATGTTAATACTGAGCATCGGTACCGGGAGAATGAGACACCAGGGTTTCTCAGTGGGTGTCTCCTTCTCTCTGGCTGTGCTGCAGTGCAAGCACAGCGGAGCGTGTCACAGCCAGGGAGAAGGAGACACCCACTGAGAAACCCTGGCGTCTACTCCTACCTGTACTGCGTGTGAAAAAGGTCCTCTTGAAGATCTTATCAGCTGTATTCAAGATCATATTCCCTGACAAGCAGATAAGCTCTTTACCTCAGTGTTGTGAAGTAACTTGTCCTGCTGTGTGATTAGGACAGGTTTTGTGTGCACTAATAGGACGGCAGTCATTTTGTTTCTCCTAATGATTGCTCCCCAGACAAAACGAGCCATTATAACTTATGAAAGGTATTTGGGAATATATTTATAATAAAGTAATATTTAAGTATTTTCACTTTCTTAATTCCTGGAGAACCCCTTTTAAATATTCTGCTTTAGTGGTCCAAAAATGGTAAGAATTGCTTAAATATGGAGGGAGTGGTGGGAAAGGCAGGCTTGGGGAAGTATGCAGGTAGGTCCTGTAACACTTGCTAAACATGGCTGTTTTGTCTGTAGTGGTGTATTGTACAATGTTATTCAGTTGACTTTAATTCCTCTTATTTTCATATGACTAAAATATATGTAATTTCATTTTTCTGCTCAGTGAAAGCTATCAAGAAATTAACTCTTCTAATAGTTTAATTGTTTAGCAGATTCTGAGAAATATGGAGTCCACTTTCGGAGACGAATCCCACCTATTCGGTCCAAGGACATGACCTTCCAACTGTGTAGGTCAATTACAGCCTGCTTGACTGTGTCCAGTTCTTTAAGAGAGCTGGAGCTCCATGGACTTCCTTTAAGGGAAAGAGATTTAAAAACTTTAGCAAAGGCAAGTATTACCGGTAACTGCATTAATGTTTCTAATGTGGTTATATCTCAAAGTGGTTCAGTCATACGTGGAGGCTGTCGGTGTTGGAGGTGAGATGTCTCATCAGAGCTGATTTTATGGAGGAAGCCGTGGCACATTTCTGAAACTGCTGCAGGGGAAATGTAGTATTACATGGTAACCATGTAGCTGAATATCACTCAAACCACAGGGCTTAAGTCTGCCAGATAACGGACTGTTGTCACATATATCTCTCTTTCCAGCCAGTGAGGTTCTAAGGCAGGCATGTCCAAAATGCGTCTCTCCAGCGGTTGCAAAACTACAACTCCCAGTATGCCCTAATAGCTGTAAGCTATCCAGGCATGCTGGGAGTTATAGTTTTGCAACAGCTGGAGGGCCACACTTTGGACATGCCTGTTCTAAGGCCATAGGGGAAATGGATAGAGGTATTCCTTATGAGACAAACCCTCTAAAGGGAAACTGTCAAGTTGACAATGTAGTCCGATCTGTGGGCAGCTGGAGTAGCTGTGCAGGTTCATGTACTGCATCTCTGCTCACTTGGGGCTTACTGTAGCAGTCCAGTGGGCGGAAGACGGTTACTCAGCAGTACTGCCTACTGGACAACCTTCAAATGGTTAGGTAGTTGGACTAGACCAATAAACTGCAAGTTATACTGAATATGTTTTTGTCATCTGTGTTTTTATTGTTTTGGATAGCTAAGAGAAGTTATCCAACATGGTCATGACAAAATACAAACATACCCCAATCGGGGCCATGAATATCAATGAATAACATGACACATTAAAGATATAGCATATGACTAGTATTACAGCATACTGAGTTATACTGAATATTTTCGCCCCAAATATGCGTCAGTATGCTTAACCATGCTGTGCTGCTGGCAGATCACACTGCATGTTCAGTATGACAGGTTCCCTTTAAATTTAATTTACTGTTAATGGGGTTGTCTGAGATAGTTAAAAATCTCAGACAAACCCTGCAAAAGCCTTAAATTAAAAAAAAGTCATCTTCTACTCACGTGCACATTGAGCCAATGCAGCCAATCACTGTCCTTGGTGGTCTAAGGCTACTTTCACACTAGCGTTCGGGCGGATCCGTTCTGAACGGATTCGATCATAATAATGCAGACGGAGGCTCCGTTCAGAACGGATCCGTCTGCATTATATTAGCAAAAAAAAGCTAAGTGTGAAAATAGCCTGGGACGGATCCGTCCAGACTTTCAATGTAAAGTCAATGGGGGACGGATCCGCTTGAAGATTGAGCCACATTGTGGCATCTTCAAACGGATCCGTCCCCATTGACTTACATTGAAAGTCTGGACGGATCCGCACGCCTCCGAACGGCCAGGCGGACACCCGAACGCTGCAAGCAGCGTTCAGCTGTCCGCCTGTCCGTGCGGAGGCGAGCGGAGCGGAGGCTGAACGCCGCCAGACTGATGCAGTCTGAGCGGATCCGCCTCCATTCAGACTGCATCAGGGCTGGACGGCTGCGTTCGGGTCCGCTCGTGAGCTCCTTCAAACGGAGCTCACGAACGGAAACCCGAACGCTAGTGTGAAAGTAGCCTAACCTGGTATACCAGTATGTCACCACTGAAGTGGCAGAAGTACCAGACAAGCAACACAGAGACTGGTGCAGAAGAAAGAGGTGTGTGTATAACAACATTTTTCTTTTAAGCTATTGCAGGACTTGTCCGAAATTTTTGATTCTCTCAGATAACCCCTTTAACGTAGGCGATATTACAGAAGAGTGGAGGAGTAATTTTATACATGTGCTTGTTATGTTTCCTATTGTTCGTGACTAGAACCAAACCAGATTAAATAAATACTTGCTTGATAGTTCCATAAGGGTGCATTCCTACAACTGTATGTATTTTGCCATCTGCAAAAAAAAAAAAAAGACGTCCGTGTTGCATCCGTTTTTGTTTTTTTTGCGGACCCCTTGTAACAATGCCTATTTTTGTCCGCAGAACGGACAAGAATAGCACATGTTTTTTTTTTTTTGCGGAGCTGCTGAACGGACATACGGATGCGGACAGCACATAGTGTGATGTCTGTATTTTTTGTGGCCCTATTGAAATGAATGGGTCCGCATCCATTCTGCAAAATATGGCGATCAGATGCTGAGCAAAACTACAGTTGTGTGAAATGGGCCTAAGTTTTCTGCAATATTTAGCTACTTGTTAGGTTTGTATTTGGGTTTTCACTTGTTTTCTATTGCTTAAGGGACTAGATTCCTCGTCATCCTTGGAGCGCTTAGCTTTACCATATTGTTCATGTGGGGATGAAGGCCTGAAAAGTAAGTGCGTGAAGTAAATACGGTATTTCACAAACTTTTCAGTTTTTTTGTGATTTTATATGTTTTATAAAAAAAGTGACCCAGTGCTGAAATCGGCGTCTGTCCCCTCAGATAGGGCAGCAGAAACCTTTTGCCTTTAACATTTACACAATATAAATCTGAAATCTGAAAAAGAAGGGCTTCTTTTGAGTTTTACTGTATTTTTCCGACTGTAAGATGCACTTTTTTTCCCCATAAGTGGGGGAAAAAGAGGCAGTGAATTTTATAGTCTGAATGCTAAAGACCACTTCTATTATGGTGTCCTGACCGCACACAGCAGCAGGCTGTTCCAACATGGAAGATCCGGCCGGAGCACGGCAAATATTCAGAGAGGCGGCCGAACAAAAATCACTGAGTGCAGCAGTATTTGTCCGGCCGCCTCTTGGCATATTTGCTGTGCTGCGGCCGGATCTCCACCGGTCCCCATCATAGAAAATTGGGCCGGGCAGACTTTAGGCAGCGCACACCTGTACACGGTAGTTACGGATCCGGCAAGCTGTTCCTGATGGAACAGCTTGCTGAAATGAGTAACGCCAGTGTGAAACAGGCCTTATAGTTCAGTGCGTCTTATACTCTGAAAAATACGGTATGTCTCGAGCAGACTACAGACTGTTATAAATCACAGATTAAAGACTGTTTTAAACCGTATCCTGCGGATAGATTCAGGGTAAAACTGTTAGCACTTGAATATTCCCTGGTTCTCTTGCATAATTTCCTTCACACTCTTGCAGCAAACAGGGGTAATTCCAACTAAGATCTGACTGTAGTATTCAAATATGGGAAACATTTTAAATGTTGTCAGCAGCTCGTGTGACTTTTTCTTTTGTATGAACTCATATAGAAAGATAGAGGCTCAATGCTGATTACTGGTTGAAATAATTGTATCAATTTGCATATCCAACGCCGTCGGGCTATGTTACTGGCACTTGATGTTCTACTTCTCAGGCCAAAATGTAACCATACAGATTGCAAAAGCAATGGGCGCAGTGAGTCATTCATTCATTCCCCGACAGAATTTCCTTTAGTGACTTGCTGCTTTTATATTGAGGGTCTGACAGAATCTGTGGTTGCCATGGCGATTAGAAAAGTATAAATTTGAAATAGTATTTCTGACTCTGCAATGTCTTCTACAATCAGCTGTTTTGATGTGCTCCAGTATGTGATTTACTGAACTTTCAATGAAGCAATCCCTCTTTAAATAACTGCACTGTATCAGATATATGCACTTCTAATCCTGTGACTGCTAAGATTCTCATCTCTTCATCTGTGGAAGTAACATGGTCACGATGTGTCCGAGAATGGTGACATCATGCAGCTTCTGCGGTTTTTGGAGGAAATCAGCAGTTTTACCACGCATGAATCATGTGGCCACTTAATAACGCATTTAAACAGTGCAGCGACCGCATGCCGTTGTGGTTTACACCTGCGTTGGCACTGCCCTTTGTGACCCGACCCAGAGCTGCACAATGTACATGCCAAACATATGAGACTAAAGCTCCAATCCACTCTACTGCATGGTACAGATTTAATATTGCCATGCTATGGCTTTTAGTTGCAATTTAAAGGGGTTTTCCAAATTTCGAATAAAATTTGAGCAGGGGACTGTCTAAAACAAAGAAAAAGAACTTACCTGTTAAATGTCCTGCCACTCTAGTCCCTGCAGGTCAAGTTGCAGTAATGTCACACCCATCGTTCACTTGACTGCTGGTGCATTCATTGGCCTCAGTGGACCATTCAAACACTCATGACCGCCGGGGACAGTGATTGGAAGCAGGGTCACGTGAGCGATGTACATGATCTCATTGCTGCAGGACCAGGGGAAAGATGGCAGTGCTGGATTGGGAGGACATTTAAAAGGTAAGTTGTTTGTTTTGTTTTTTGTTTTTAAAAACCACTTATGTCATAAGTAATAGAAAATGTGTCTAATTCCATGTAAGATGTGCCAAATCTATCTCTGTGATACCTTTGGCGATTCTTGTGACTGCATGGACTTAAAGGTCACGTACACCTTTGGTGGTAATGTTTTTTTATTTTTTTATTATTGCATTGTACTCATTTTGCGCTAAAAAATATTTTTTTTAATTGTTTTTTATTTAAAATATAGAGCCATTTTTTCTGTACATAGCTGAGATGCTCTAGTAGCAGCCAGTCTCTTTTCCGTCAGTTGGGGAGCTGGCAGGCTCCTTATCTCTGCTTGCTGACCTTCTAAAGATTCATTATAGCTCAGTTCTTATCTTACTGAAAAGAATGTAGTTTAAATAAGTGTTTATGACCTCTTAGTAGTTTAGAGATGAGGTTTATTAGATGACCCCCCCCTCCCCCACAAAGTGAAAGTAAAAAGTACCAGTCACACAGTTAGAAAAGCAGTTAACCCTTTGTGATAGAACAGCTCAATATTTTTAATAAAGGCCAATTGAAAATTTGATTTTTTAGTCAAAAATGAGTAAAAAATAATCGGAAACAAAAATTGCCTCTGAAGGTGTACATAGCCTTTAAGTTTACGCTGTGTAACCGTTGGACAGCATTAGTAAATGTGGGACATTCTCTCAGGTTACTAGTAGTTATTCGGTGCAGCGTGTCCATCCCTGATAATGATAGGAAGAAGACAAATTGTACCTGGTTGTTGCACAAGCTTTAATGATAGCGATGAAAAAATAAGGCTAACTAATGTGTCTGTATTTTTGTAATTTGCATGCTTGTAGCATTTTTATCTATTCAGTTATATTCTGTCCATGTAGTAATTTGCAAAAGTGTGAAGAATTCACCAACAATCAAGGTTATAGATTTTACCGGGTGTAATCTGACATGGCATGGAGCTGAATGGATAGCAAGTGTTATAAAGGTAATTTAAACCTTAGAATTATTGTAGTATGCACAGATGACTTGCAGCATAATATACAGTATGTCTATTCGTTTTTCTTAGTCAGTGCTTGGTGAGTGAGTTTATACATCATAGTCTCCCAAGGTGGTCAACTGATTTTCTTCTAAATATATGATAACCTTGAAACACTGATCACTCTGAACATTTTTGATACACACTTTGTAAGACTAATGTATGACCTGGGTATTCTGGTGTTTTTTTTTTATTCCTGTGTTGTGCACTGCCCTTTCATGAGCATAACATGGCAAGTTTTGCCTCCAGTGTCCTACTTAAAAAGTAACTGCTGATTTATTTTTTTAAATGAATAAATAGTACAAGTGAATATAAGAAACTGTAATATCTTATAAGAGAAAGATTCAGAAACAGACTGGAATTGGTGTATGTTTGTGGTGGAAAGAGGCCATTATGTCTGTCGCATGCTTAAAAGGCTTATCCAACCCCAAAAATGCCCCCTTCCCCCATACGCCCGGGCCCCTGATAGAGGTTGTACTTACCTCGCTCCTCAGCACCCGAGTTTTTTAGGATACCGGCACGGCTGCCGCTGCATCTCCCCATCACGTGTATGAAAACATCCGGTGTTGGGGGGATTAATGGGGAGGTGGCTTGGCAGCCAATAGCAGGCTGTGATGGGAACAAGCCTCCCTAGCATCAGCTGCAACAGGGAGATGCAGCGGCGGCCGTGTCGGGTATGCAAAGCGATGCAGATCCCAGGGAGAGAGGTAAGTACAATCTGTGTGAGGGGCCCGGGCGTATGGGGGGAGGGAATTTTTAGATAATGCCTTTTAAAGAGGCACTTCCACAAAAAAAAATTATTCTCTGACCTGTTAGAAAATTACATAATGTAATCTGTAGTGAAGGTAATTTTCTTATCAGTGATTGTAGTTGTGAGTTCCAACCTCCTTTCTGATCCTCAGCTGTGTCATGTGACCAATACTCTAATCTCCAACTGACACAGGACAGGAAGTTTATTTCTCTATGCATTCCTATGAGACTGACATTGAGGCCCCCATAGGAACACATAGAGAAACTGGCTTTCTGTCCACACAGAAGATGCTGTGTTATTTGGAAAGTCAGAGTGCATGTCACGTGAGTCAGCTGAGGATCAGAAGAGAGGTTATAACTCACAATTGCAGTCACTGGTAACAAAATTACACGTACCTTCACTACAGTTTCTAACAGGTCAGAGGATAAACATTTTTGTGGGACCGCCTCTTTTAAGATCCAATACATGGATTATATGTCTAGTTTTGTATCTATTAGATTAGGTCTTTCTCCATTGATACATTTTCTGTAAACATGGCGTCATTAGTACAGAATGTATAGCTTGCTTGTTTTCTTTCTGAGATACCTTGTGTTCTTCTTTAAGCATCAGGCAACTAAAAGGCACAGTGAGGCTTGGGCGGAAAGCTTAAGATATAGACGACCTGACCTTGACTGTATGACGGGGTTGAGACGAATCTCCTTGAATTGTAATACACTGGTTGGAGACCAAGGAGCAAAAGCAATAGCAGATGTTCTTGTGGAGGACCTGTGGTTAAAAGGTAATGGATGGAAGTAAATGACTATTACAAATTTCAACAGCTTTGCCATTACAGTAAATGCCAGCTAAATTAAACCATGTGCTTTTTTTTTAATAATATATATATATATATATATATATATATATATATATATATAATCGCATATACACTATACTTTTCCACTGTAGTGGGGTTGTAACGCAGCTCCATTTGTATGGGAAATCAGCCATGGTATAGTGAATATTGTCTACTGCTGAGAAAAAGTATTTTGGTGCCCAAGGCAGATAAAAACTATTACACCCCTAAAATAAACTATCCTGTTATCTATAGATGCAGGCCTAAATGTATTTATTCTTTTACTTTTAAAAGGGTGTACTCCCCCCAAAGGGTGCCTTACCATACAATAGCTCTGAAGCAGGAATAAACAGTATCATATGTGATGATACTACCAGAGCGTGAGCTTAAAGAGGTAGAGTCCTGAGCTGGGGATCCCTCTATTACATTCATATGTGCTAAAAGGATATAAGGGCTGTGCTTGTCTTTATGAGACAACCCTTCTAATATAAAAATCATGCAGTCCACCAGCCTGACAGAACTTCCATCAGTGCTGTAATAATCTTACTCTGCTTCCTCCACTCCCAGAATCTGTGTATACAGCCACACGTGTCAGCTGGTTACTACAGCATTGCTTCTATTGAAGTGAATGGGACTGCTGCAATAATCGGCTCCATCCACTACGCAGTGGACAGAGCTGTGTAGTTCCCACGAGGACTTGCAGCCCTTGAGCTAGTTCAGAACAGTTGTTCGGTAGGGGTGTGGGGTGTCGGCTCCTCGTGCCTGAGATATTGATGGCCGATCCTGAGGATAGACTGTCAAATAAAAAATTTAAAAAATGTAGCAGCACTACAAAAATTAGTTGTTTCCTTACTGTGGTGGTGCTCGCCGTGTCAGAAGCCAGTCCTATGCTTCCCCAAATCTAGGTACAATTGAAACAGAAAACTGCAGCACTCTCCAGCCTTGATCCTTAATGCTTTATTTCACCAAGACAAATGCGACGTTTCGATCAGTGTGATCTTTCTCAAGCAATCTAACATTGTGAACTCAAAGCCAGATACATATACCCTACTAAAATAAAACTCCATCGACTTACTGTGGTGTAAGGTGTGAACCTGGGGAATCCGCTGCTGTGGCAACTGTAACTACTGTCCTGAGGCTGACGTCATGGGATAGACACGTAGGCGCAGGCGCATTGGATATTGAGAAACGCCGAAGTAAGCGAGGCGATCGGCCTTCCATGTAGTTACAGTTGCCACAGCAGCGGATTCCCCAGGTTCACACCTTACACCACAGTAAGTCGATGGAGTTTTATTTCTATGTATGCACAATAGATAAAGTTTAAGAATGGTGGATTAGATTAACCCCGCTGTTAGACGAACAGAAGTAGGGGCGGTACGCACAGTCTTTTTTAATGATGTATTTGCATAATTGATTAGGTCAGATGACCAACTTAGTAGGGTATATGTATCTGGCTTTGAGTTCACAATGTTAGATTGCTTGAGAAAGATCACACTGATCGAAACGTCGCATTTGTCTTGGTGAAATAAAGCATTAAGGATCAAGGCTGGAGAGGATAGACTGTCAGTAGTAAAATCCTGAACAACCCTTTAAAGGGTTGGCCCATTTCTGACTTTAACGGCATTTCTGACTTTGGCATATCCAGAACAGGGCCCTCAAATTGAAGGTCTGCACACTGCACATAAGCATGTGTTCTACTTTCACTGCTAGGAGAGATCCAAAATTAGCCGAGCGAGCGCTAGGCTACTTTCAGACGTCCCATAGCAGTAAATGGAGAGCGCACTATCCATGCAAGGATCTCAATACCAGAAAAAAACACTTCCGTTTGTTCCAATGCATTCTGAATGGAAAGCAATCGGTTCAGTATGCATCAGGATGTCTTCCGTTCCGTCCCTTGTACGAATTTCTTTCCGGCCAAAATTCCGGAACACTACCGCACTTGCCAGATCCTGCATTAATTTCCATTGAAATTTATTAATGCCGGATCCTGTTCCAAATGTTCCGGAAATTGACGCATTGCCGGATCCGGTTATACCAGAAAGACAGATCCAGTATTTTAATCCAGATCCGGAAAAAAAATGATATCCGTTTGCATCCGGATTTCCGGATTCTAACAACCCTAGTGTGAAAGTACTCCTAGGCCTCTTTCACACTTGCGTTGTCCGGATCCGGCGTGTACTCCACTTGCCGGAGTTACACGCCGGATCCGGAAAAACGCAAGTGTACTGAAAGCATTTGAAGACGGATCCGTCTTCAAAATGCTTTCAGTGTTACTATGGCACCCAGGACGCTATTAAAGTCCTGGTTGCCATAGTAGGAGGGGGGAGCGGTATACTTACCATCCGTGTGGCTCCCGGGGCGCTCCAGAATGACGTCAGAGCGCCCCATGCGCATGGATGACGTGCCATGCGATCACGTCATCCATGCGCATGGGGCGCTCTGACGTCATTCTGGAGCGCCCCGGGAGCCACACGGATGGTAAGTATACTGCTCCCCTGCTCTCCGCTACACTTTACCATGGCTGCCAGGACTTTAGCGTCCCGGCAGCCATGGTAACCACTCTAAAAAAGCTAAACGTTGTATCCGGCAATGCGCCGAAACGACGTTTAGCTTAAGGCCGGATCAATGCCTTTCAATGGGCATTCATTTCGGATCCGGCCTTGCGGCAAGTCTTCAGTTTTTTTGGCCGGAGCAAAAAGCGCAGCATGCTGCGGTATTTTCTCCGGCCAAAAAACGTTCCGTTCCGGAACTGAAGACATCCTGATGCATCCTGAACGGATTTCACTCCATTCAGAATGCATTAGGATAAAACTGATCAGGATTCTTCCGGCATAGAGCCCCGACGACGGAACTCTATGCCGGAAGACAATAACGCAGGTGTGAAAGAGCCCTTTATAAAAGTACATAATCAGTTATGTTCTTTGTTTTCCTTCTCAGCATTAGATATGCGACAGTGTGGAATATCCAATGATGGTGCGAAAGCTTTCCTTCACGCACTGCAAACTAATACAACTCTGATGGTCTTGGATATAAGGAAGAATCCACTTATAGGTATGGAACTGTTTCTTTATGCTTAATTGTAAGGAGTACAGATTTTATATTCAAAGATGGTTTGCCTCATCAGATAGCGAAAGGGTATGGACACCTTCAGAGTTTTTTTTTTTTTTTTTTGTTTGTTTTTTTAATCATTGCATTTTACTCATTTTAGCCTAAAAATAATTTTCTTCAGTTGGTCTTATTCAAACTATCAACAGCTTTTCCTGTACAGCTTTCAGTTTCTGTGTATATGTAGACTAGCAGGCTCTCCCTTCACGTTGATTTCCTTCAAAGAACTGCTCTGATGGCTCAGACTGTAGCCCTCATTTCTGAACTCCTGGCAGCTCATAGACACCCATTATAGCTTCCTTCTTATCAGTTTGATAAGAATATGGTTTAAATGAGGGTTTATGAGCTGTCAGGAGTTCAGAGATGTGGTCCACACATGGAGCTGTCACAGCCGCTGTCTGATTCGGATTCAATGTAAAACAGAAGGCAATGCAGTCTGCATTTACGTTGAAAAGAAAAGCTGTAGAGCCAAAACTGCAGAAATTTTTAAATTCGTCTGTATTAAAAAAAAAAAATAAAAAAAAAAGAATTTTAACCCAAATTTGTAAAATCCAGTACAAAAAATTCCCCAAAGGTAAAGCTAGTGTACCATCAGTTTTTATTTTATAGATTTGTTGTATACGTATCATATGCATATGTGCTGTATTTTCTGCAGTTGAAAAAGGAAGACAATGCATACTTTTGTCTTTCAGACCATTCAATGCTAAAGCCTGTTATTGAAAGAGTACTTTTGAATGCCCATGACACACATTCTGAGGTATGCTCCTATGTTTGTATGGTGCGGTGTGTTAAAGGCCCCTTTCACACGGGCGAGTTTTCCGTGCGGCGAATGTATGGCACCCGCACTAAATCCTGACCCATTCATTTCTATGGGGCTGTGCACATGAGCGTTGTTTTTAACGCATCACTTGTGCGTTCAGTTGAAATCGCAGCATGCTCTATATTGTCCGATTTCGACGTGACGCAGGCCCCATAGAAATGAATGGGGTGTGTGAAAATCGGATGGCATCCGCAAGCAAGTACGGATGCCGTGCGATTTGCACGCACGGTTGCTAGGAGACGATCGGGGTGGAGACCCGATCATTATTATTTTCCCTTATAACATGGTTATAAGGGAAAATAATAGCATTCTGAATACAGAATGCATAGTAAACCAGCACTAGAGGGGTTAAAAAAAATAAAAAAATAATTGAACTCACCTTAGTCCACTTGATCACGAAGCCCGGCATCTCCTTGTGTCTCCTGTGCGCTGAGCGGCTGAACAGGACCTGGGGTGAGCTGCTCCATTAAATATTGGTTAAGGACCTTCGATGACGTCACTCCGGTCATCACATGGTCTTTTACCATGGTGAATCACCATGGTAAAAGATCATGTGACGTACCATGTGATGACCGGAGTGACGTCATCATAGGTCCTTAACCTGTATTTAATGGAGCAGCTCACCCCAGGTCCTGTTCAGCCGCTTAGCGCAGAGGAGACACAAGGAGATGCCGGGCTTCGTGATCAAGTGGACTAAGGTGAGTTCAATTATTTTTTTATTTTTTTTAACCCCTCTAGTGCTGGTTTACTATGCATTCTGTATTCAGAATGCTATTATTTTCCCTTATAACCATGTTATAAGGGAAAATAATACAATCTTCAGAACATCAATCCCAAGCCCGAACTTCTATGAAGAAGTTCGGGTTTGGGTACCAAACATGCGCGATTTTTCTCACGCGAGTGCAACGCATGACAATGTTTTGCACTCGCACGGGAAAATCGCGCATTTTCCCGCAACGCACCCGGCTCTTATCCGGGCAAAAAAAATGACGCCCGTGTGAAAGAGGCCAAAATGTTCACTGTTTTGTTTGTATTTTTATTTTTTATCTCAGAAGTGCATTTCAGTGTAATGTTGGAAATGTGTTCCTCTGCTATGGACAGTTGTAGTTAGTACGATAAATATACTTTCTGGAAGGTCTATCTTGTACAGTCATGTGAAAAAATTAGGACACCCTTTGAAAGCATGTGGTTTTTTGTAACATTTTTAATAAAAGGTTATTTCATCTCCGTTTCAACAATACAGAGAGATTAAAGTAATCCAACTAAACAAAGAAAACTGAAGAAAAGTCTTTTCAAAATCTTCTGTAAATGTCATTCTACAAAAATGCCTATTCTAACTGAGGAAAAAGATAGGACACCCTCACATGTATTCCCTCTTAAATTGGCTCAGATCTCACACAGGTATATCACACCAGGTGCACATAATTAGTAGATCGTTACTCTGCATGTTGAATGAGGCTTGCCCTATTTAAACCTCAGACATTTAGTTTGGTGTGCTCCTGACTGTTGAAGTGAGAGTGAGCACCATGGTGAGAGCAAAAGAGCTGTCAGAGGACTTCAGAAAAAAGATTGTAGCAGCCTATGAGTCTGGGAAGGGATTTAAAAAGATCTCAAAAGATTTTGAAATCAGCCATTCCACTGTCCGGAAGATAGTCTACAAGTGGAGGGCTTTCAAAACAACTGCCAACATGCCCAGGACTGGTCGCCCCAGCATGTTCACCCCAAGAGCAGACCGCAAGATGCTAAAAGCGGTCTCCAAAAACCCTAAAGTGTCATCTCGAGAACTACAGCAGGCTCTGGCTACTGTTGATGTAGAAGTACATGCCTCTACAATCAGAAAGAGACTGTACAAGTTTAACTTGCATGGGAGGTGTGCAAGGAGGAAACCTTTGCTTTCCAAGAGAAACATCGAGGCCAGACTGACATTTGCCAGAGATAAAGTTGACAAAGACCAGGACTTCTGGAATAATGTTCTTTAAACAGATGAGTCCAAAATTGAATTATTTGGACACAACAGCAGAGGACATGTTTGGCGTAAACCAAACACAGCATTCCAAGAAAGGAACCTCATACCAACTGTGAAGCATGGAGGTGGAAGTGTCATGGTTTGGGGCTGCTTTGCTGCAGCAGGACCTGGTCAGCTCACCATCATAGAATCCACGATGAATTCTACTGTGTATCAGAAGGTGCTTGAAGAACATGTGAGACCATCAGTTAGAAAATTAAAGCTGAAGCGGAACTGGACCATGCAACATGACAATGACCCAAAACATACTAGTAAATCAACCAAAGATTGGCTGAAAAAGAAGAAATGGAGAGTCCTGGAATGGCCAAGTCAAAGTCCAGATTTGAATCCCATTGAGATGCTGTGGGGTGACTTGAAAAGGGCTGTACGTGCAAGAAACCCCTCAAACATCTCACAGCTGAAAAAGTTCTGCATTGAGGAGTGGGGTAAAATTTCCTCAGACCGATGTCGAAGACTGGTAGATGGCTACAAGAACCGTCTCACTGCAGTTATTTCAGCCAAAGGAGGTAACACTCGCTATTAGGGGCAAGGGTGTCCTATCTTTTTCCTCAGTTAGAATAGGCATTTTTGTAGAATGACATTTACAGAAGATCTTGAAAAGACTTTTCTTCAGTTTTCTTTGTTTAGTTGGATTACTTTAATCTCTCTGTATTGTTGAAACGGAGATGAAATAACCTTTTATTAAAAATGTTACAAAAAACCACATGCTTTCAAAGGGTGTCCTAATTTTTTCACATGACTGTATATAGTTAGCTAGTCGGCATTCAAGCAGAACACATAACTTGTATGAGATCTACAGTAGCCGCACATTTGCTGCATGACGGAGGGAGCCTAGAGCTCACGTCCATAGCGTTGCATACACAATGGTAGTTGGAGACTCGCTTATGCAATGTGCACGTTTTTTTTTGTTGTTTTTTTTTTCTTCAATTTTTAGGGGGCTTTGTTAACATTTTATGAAACAAATAAACTTCAACCATGAGTAACCAGGGAAAGGGGAGGACAAGTGGGAGGGGGAAATCCTCCAAGGCCAAAAAGTCCCTAGTTATCTGGTGTAAATACACAGAGAAATATGGGGGTCAGAATGAGTAGCATATTTATGAAGCACCAGTTTTTACGATTTTCAAGTCGGATAAAGTGTCTGAGGTGGAGGGTGACTATTTATTTATTTATTTATTTATTTATTTATTTTGAAAAAATAGTTTTTTTCCCTCTAAAAAAAAGAAAAAGAAATTTGTCAGAGATCTGGGGCACTGTGCTTTGCATTGCCTTAGAGTGATTGTCACACACCTGCTGGGGCCAAAATGCGGAACGCACATTGCCTGTGTCCGCAAAACACATACGGATGTGTGAATGGACCCTTACCCCGATTTTCTATCCAATGGCATGCATGGTCTAGTTTCTGAGACTCCTTGGATCCTTACCCTGTGTGGTTTCTTGACATACCTATAGATTTGGTATTTATTAAGTTGAGCTGAGTAGAGGTGAAGGTACTTCCATTTCCTCCCTTTTGTGTGTTCTCTGGTGTTTTGTCTTGCTTTTCTTTAGTCTTGTCAGTTTTTTTGTATTCTTTCACGTTTGTTTTTACAGAGGAAATCTGGCCTTGCAGACTGTTGTATTTTTATGGTGAGAATGTCTGATTTGTTTATTATTCTCATGTGATCTCTTGTGTGTTGTTTTTGGACATTTTCATTATAAATTGCTTAATTTTTGTTGACTACCATTTAAACTGGATTTATCCTAAAAATAGGTTTTCTTTAACTACCAGCTCTCATGGGTGGACCCCCTTTCTTCCTCTCATCTGACATTCAATATAGAGACTGTGCTGCACGTTGGGTGGGACAGTTGCCTTGGGTCCATCTGACACCAAGCAGGTATCGCGCACATGTCCAGTAGTACACATGAAGAATACTTGTTAGGTTTCTAAAGTTTGCCTCCGCAACTGTCCCACCCAATGTTTTAGGTTGGGCAGAAGATAGAGAGGCTGCAGTAACTAATTTATAACATTTGGACTGTAAAAGTTAGAGGTTACCACTGAATGAATCATACCTTCTATAAGGCTACATTCACACAACACTGAAAAATGGTAGTGCAGGCTGTTTTCAGAGCCATTGCAGTCTTATGGAGCTATTCACATGTGGGCGTCAAAATATATATATTTTTTCTTTCACTGCCAGGCGCACCCCATTGAAATCAGGTTAAAGTGCCATTTAAGGGGTTAAAAAAAAATACACTAGTTGAATATTTCATCTATTTCATTTAATGTTTGTGTGTGTCGTTAAAAGATATCAACAGTATCCACTATAACAGTGACATCTACAGCACCCCGCCCCTTAACACTGACCCCCCCCCCCCCCCACAATGCCCCTTCTCCTTAAAATGGGACCTCCACAGCAGCCCACCCTCTTAACTTTGACCTTCACAGCAGCCTGCCCCCTTAACAGTGAGTTCCACAGCATCCCACCCCCTTAACTGTGACACAGCGACTGCCCTTTTAACAGTGACTGCCACAGTACCCCACTACCTTAAAGGGTTTCTACCACTTAGGTGTCACATATTTAGCTGTCAGACCCTAGCGATCCGCTAGTGTCTGCTCTGCCCAACCATCCTAATATAATTACTTT
Source organism: Bufo gargarizans (assembly GCF_014858855.1). Taxonomy (NCBI): domain Eukaryota; kingdom Metazoa; phylum Chordata; class Amphibia; order Anura; family Bufonidae; genus Bufo; species Bufo gargarizans. The sequence continues at coordinate 488,301,890 of NC_058080.1, read as the reverse complement.
TGGGGCGGTGGTTTGGCTAAAAAAACTACTTTTATTAATATGCTAATGAGCCTCTAGGTGCTATGGGGGCGTCATTAGCACCTAGAGGCTCCGTCTACCTTCAGAAACTGCCGCCGCCCAGCGCGTCCCTCCAGCCCGCCCATCTCCTGCTGAATGCGATCCTCCTTGTGAGCGCCTGTATTCGGCGCATGCGCAGTGAATGTCTGACAGCTTCCCTGCTCAGACATCTCCACTGCGCCTGTTCCTCGGAGCACTATGGCGTCATCGCGCAGGCGCAGTGGAGATGTCTGAGCAAGGAAGCGGTCAGACATTCACTGCGCATGCGCAGAATACATACGCTCACAAGGAGGATCGCATTCAGGAGGAGATGGGCGGGCTGGAGGGACGCGCTCGGCGGCGGCAGTTTCTGAAGGTAGACGGAGCCTCTAGGTGCTAATGACGCCCCCATAGCACCTAGAGGCTCATTAGCATATTAATAAAAGTAGTTTTTTTAGCCAAACCACCGACCCAAAAGCAATTATATTAGGATGGTTGGCCAGAGCAGACACTAGCGGATCGCTAGTGTCTGACAGCTAAATATGTGACACCTAAGTGGTAGAAACCCTTTAAGTGACTTCACAGTACCCCGCTGCCCCTTTTAATAGTGGCCCCCATAGTCCCCTCCTCCCTTAACAGTGACCTCCATAGTTCCCGCCCTTTTAACATTGACCTCCACAGCGGTTTGCCCCATAACAGTAGCGTCCACAGCGCCTTACCCTTTAACAATGACCTCCACAGCGGCCGCCCCTTTATTAGTGACCTCCACAGTACCCCGTCTCCTTAACAGTGATTTACACATTAACCCACCCCCTTAACAGTGACCTCCACAGAGCTCCATTTCCTTAAAATGTGACCTCCACAACACACAAAACCCCGCCCCTTAACAGTGACCTCTACAGCACCCCCAGGCTTCTATTGGCTAATTCTTTTTTTTGGGGGGGGGGGGGGGGAATATCTCAGGAACGGTACGTGCTAGAGAACTGAGACCCAGTCTAAAACCTTCCTGGACACCTAATGTACCTGTGTGCCAAATTTCGTGATTGTAACTGCGACAGTGCGGATTCCTTTAGCGGACATAAATACACATACATACACTCAGCATTTTATATATATATATATATATATATATATATACACACACACAAACACACACACTTTAACACGCTGTGTAAGGTCATGACGCTGGGAGTGTCAGGTCCTTTCACTGCACAGGGAGTGTCAGCACATTCAAGTGGATAAGGTATTTTTTTTTAACTAGAAAAATTGGTGCTGGTATGGGAGCGGGCCTAACTTATACTGAAGGCATTTTTAGGGGCCTTTTTTATACTAAGGGCGCACTATTAGGGTGCATTGTATGTACAGGAGTGCACAATTGGGTGGGGTTTTATACTAGGGAAACACTATTGGGGATATTTTTTGTACAGGGTGGCACTGGAGGGCCTTTATATATACTAGAGCTACTTAAGGGGCAGACATTATAGACACTACTGGGGACAGTACAGTTGAGCCAATATAGATACTATGAGCACTGTGGCTGTGTCCTGAGGGCACTGCAGGGTTTTTTGGCTATTTTTAATAGCCATGAAAAGAAGAAAAAAGGCCAGAAAATGGATGCACAAATGGATTCATAATGGCCATGAAAACTGACAGCGAGTCTGTTTTTAATGGCCATTAATGTAGCATAACTGTTTCACACTACACATGTCTGAAGCAGAAATCACAGAGATTTAATGAACGTTTTGGTTTTGGATGCTGCCAGGGCTGTGCTGACTAACTTAGCCTAAAAGAAAATGCATGCTTTTGTTTGGACTTTTGGAGATTTACTATGTTAAGTTATCATCCTTTCTCATCAAACAAGGCAGAACACGAGGGATTTATTTCTGCAGGCTTTATATTCTTAACCTGTGGGGATTTGTAAAAGGGATTCGTGTTGCTCAGCTGTATAATACACGGCATGTTACTTGATACTATAAAAGGATTTGAGTGTTGAGTAGTAACTGGACAGAATCTTTAAGGTTAATTGGGCCATTGCTTCCAAAAAGACCCATCAGGCCAACTTTGCTGTATAGGCCAGTAAAATGTTTGAGTGTCCTACAAATCTTATGGAAGTCATCCAAACTTGTTGTTTATCTTATGTATACTGTATGGTTGATGTCCCAACTCTTCCCCTCATAGCCGTGTTGGATTTTAACATGGCTGGTCCTTTTCTTTTCTTTTTTTATCTCCTGCTGGTAAAAAAAAAAAAAAAGAGACTGCAGGAGACGTCTTGCATTGCACTAAAATATATATGCGTCTTTTGGGGCGAATACTAATGAAGCGCTTCCATTATGGAAGCGCTCATTAGGACCGGGAAGCGGTGAAGTCTCTGTACTCACCGCTTCCTGGTCTTAGGCTTTCGGCTGTGCGGGGCTGCGCACAGCTTGAGGAAGCACTGTGACCTCACACTGCGTGCAGGTTCACAGTACAGCTGCGACAGGATGAAGACACAGCACACGGGAGGTGAGGAGTGGCGGCGTCCAGGAGCAGAAGAGGTAAGTGGTTTTTTTTTTTTATTTTTTATTTTTTATTGCGCTGATGGTTGGGGGCTACATGAGGCTGATGGCTGACATGAAGCTGGGGGCCATATGAGGCTGATGGCTGACATGACGCTGGGGGCCATATGAGGCTGATGGCTGACATGAAGCTGGGGGCCATATGAGGCTGATGGCTGACATGAAGCTGGGGGCCATATGAGGCTGATGGCTGACATGAAGCTGGGGGCCATATGGCTGATAAGAAGCTGGGGGCCATATGAGGCTGATGGCTGACATGAAGCTGGGGGCCATATGAGGCTGATGGCTGACATGAAGCTGGGGGCCATATGAGGCTGATGGCTGACATGAAGCTGGGGGCCATATGAGGCTGATGGCTGACATGAAGCTGGGGGCCATATGAGGCTGATGGCTGACATGAAGCTGGGGGCCATATGAGGCTGATGGCTGACATGAAGCTGGGGGCCATATGAGGCTGATGGCTGACATGAAGCTGGGGGCCATATGAGGCTGATGGCTGACATGAAGCTGGGGGCCATATGAGGCTGATGGCTGACATGAAGCTGGGGGCCATATGAGGCTGATGGCTGACATGAAGCTGGGGGCCATATGAGGCTGATGGCTGACATGAAGCTGGGGGCCATATGAGGCTGATGGCTGACATGAAGCTGGGGGCCATATGAGGCTGATGGCTGACATGAAGCTGGGGGCCATATGAGGCTGATGGCTGACATGAAGCTGGGGGCCATATGAGGCTGATGGCTGACATGAAGCTGGGGGCCATATGAGGCTGATGGCTGACATGAAGCTGGGGGCCATATGAGGCTGATGGCTGACATGAAGCTGGGGGCCATATGAGGCTGATGGCTGACATGAAGCTGGGGGCCATATGAGGCTGATGGCTGACATGAAGCTGGGGGCCATATGAGGCTGATGGCTGACATGAAGCTGGGGGCCATATGAGGCTGATGGCTGACATGAAGCTGGGGGCCATATGAGGCTGATGGCTGACATGAAGCTGGGGGCCATATGAGGCTGATGGCTGACATGAAGCTGGGGGCCATATGAGGCTGATGGCTGACATGAAGCTGGGGGCCATATGAGGCTGATGGCTGACATGAAGCTGGGGGCCATATGAGGCTGATGGCTGACATGAAGCTGGGGGCCATATGAGGCTGATGGCTGACATGAAGCTGGGGGCCATATGAGGCTGATGGCTGACATGAAGCTGGGGGCCATATGAGGCTGATGGCTGACATGAAGCTGGGGGCCATATGAGGCTGATGGCTGACATGAAGCTGGGGGCCATATGAGGCTGATGGCTGACATGAAGCTGGGGGCCATATGAGGCTGATGGCTGACATGAAGCTGGGGGCCATATGAGGCTGATGGCTGACATGAAGCTGGGGGCCATATGAGGCTGATGGCTGACATGAAGCTGGGGGCCATATGAGGCTGATGGCTGACATGAAGCTGGGGGCCATATGAGGCTGATGGCTGACATGAAGCTGGGGGCCATATGAGGCTGATGGCTGACATGAAGCTGGGGGCCATATGAGGCTGATGGCTGACATGAAGCTGGGGGCCATATGAGGCTGATGGCTGACATGAAGCTGGGGGCCATATGAGGCTGATGGCTGACATGAAGCTGGGGGCCATATGAGGCTGATGGCTGACATGAAGCTGGGGGCCATATGAGGCTGATGGCTGACATGACGCTGGGGGCCATATGAGGCTGATGGCTGACATGAAGCTGGGGGCCATATGAGGCTGATGGCTGACATGAAGCTGGGGGCCATATGAGGCTGATGGCTGACATGAAGCTGGGGGCCATATGAGGCTGATGGCTGACATGAAGCTGGGGGCCATATGAGGCTGATGGCTGACATGAAGCTGGGGGCCATATGAGGCTGATGGCTGACATGAAGCTGGGGGCCATATGAGGCTGATGGCTGACATGAAGCTGGGGGCCATATGAGGCTGATGGCTGACATGAAGCTGGGGGCCATATGAGGCTGATGGCTGACATGACGCTGGGGGCCATATGAGGCTGATGGCTGACATGAAGCTGGGGGCCATATGAGGCTGATGGCTGACATGAAGCTGGGGGCCATATGAGGCTGATGGCTGACATGAAGCTGGGGGCCATATGAGGCTGATGGCTGACATGAAGCTGGGGGCCATATGAGGCTGATGGCTGACATGAAGCTGGGGGCCATATGAGGCTGATGGCTGACATGAAGCTGGGGGCCATATGAGGCTGATGGCTGACATGAAGCTGGGGGCCATATGAGGCTGATGGCTGACATGAAGCTGGGGGCCATATGAGGCTGATGGCTGACATGAAGCTGGGGGCCATATGAGGCTGATGGCTGACATGAAGCTGGGGGCCATATGAGGCTGATGGCTGACATGAAGCTGGGGGCCATATGAGGCTGATGGCTGACATGAAGCTGGGGGCCATATGAGGCTGATGGCTGACATGAAGCTGGGGGCCATATGAGGCTGATGGCTGACATGAAGCTGGGGGCCATATGAGGCTGATGGCTGACATGAAGCTGGGGGCCATATGAGGCTGATGGCTGACATGAAGCTGGGGGCCATATGAGGCTGATGGCTGACATGAAGCTGGGGGCCATATGAGGCTGATGGCTGACATGAAGCTGGGGGCTGATCTGAGGTCTGAATGAGGGTCTTATTAACATTGGGGTCTGATTGGGGCTGTAAGCTGAAGTCTGATTAACATTGGGCCTCTGTGAAGTAAAAGATGGCATTTTCAGTTGTCAGCGGCAGCTAATGCTGATTGACACTTTAAGCCTGCATTTGGACTGCTGGAGGCAGAACCGCCGACAAGGTGATGTTTGTTTGTCTTTTGTTTTTTTATCAACGAACTTTCTACTCTGTGTGAACAAACACCAACTTTGCAAAGAGTGTTTTTGTTTGACCTTATGTGTGAATAAACACGGACATTTGAATTGCGAACTAATACTTTGCCTCTGTACTACACCCACTTATCCCAACTACCAGAGCGAATCCCCACAATATATAGTTCTCTACTAAAGCATCTTCTGATGGAGCAGAAACAGAATTAATTAACCATGGCACTCTCTGAAGCCCATTGGAACAATAGTATAAAGCTGGTCATACACGGGAGAGAACTGTAGGACAACTATCTCTCTCTGATCCTTTTTATGTCCATCCTTAGCTTGACAAAGCATGCATATTTAGTGAATGGGGAAAGGGAAGCAAGCCACTAGCAGCGGCTTATCTACCTAAGATCAAAAGGATCGAGCAGTTGAAACATCAGACATTGGTGGAAAGTAAGGATGACACCATACACTTTAGATGTTTGGTTGAACCCGCCAAAATCAGGTTTGGCCTACCTACAGCAGATCTAATGTGTATGGTTAGTTTAACCAGAGATTTTTAGTAATGGAAATTTCAGACTAGTTCTAATTATTTATTTATTTTTTTTCAAATCTTTCTAATTTTTAGCCTAAATTTCAGTTCCTTTAAATGTTTTTTTTTCCCATTTTTATTATAATTTAAAATTGTATTTATAATTTAAAATTATCACAGAAAGCAAGCAATAACACTGCATATATAGATCTATATTCTGTATGTCCAAAGTTGGTTAAAAATGGGGTAGACTCAGCATTTAGGACTTCCAGGAACGGTCACATAAATAACTGCCAGTCTTCTGTTTTTAATAGTACAAATGGTTTGCCTCACCATCGTCAAAGGAAGGGTCAAAAATGAAACGGTCAACAGCATTACGAAATGGACTAAAGGGAAAGAACACCATTCGCATTGGTATGTGTGCCTTTGCTAATGTATAGAAATATGTCATTTTAATTTACCAACTTACAGTTGCTTAAAGGAGTATTTAATTCATTACATGTGTCAGCATATCACTGTTATATGCAGTGGGACCACATGTATCCCCATTGACAACATAAGGCCAGAAGTCCCTTTCACTTAAGTCGCGCTGCCACCCCATTCAGTTCAGTGACTGCACTGCTACACCGCAATCTCGCTGTATAGCCCCAGCCTTAAAGGGTTTTCCAGGATTTTGATACTGATGACCTTCACAGCACCTGGACCGGTAGTGGCAATGTGCAGGAAGAAATTTAGAAGGGACTGTAGCAGATGGAGGGAGTCTCATTGGTCATTCCCCCAGTGATCATATATCCTAGCAGTATGCCACCACTTTGTATGTGAATACATGTACGTACGTGATAAGAAATATTAGCAATTTTCAGGCCAAATGTGCAAGTAATAGCTCTGAATGTAGATAGGAAAGAGCCATTGCTCTGTTGTGTTAATTTTTCATGTATTCTGTTCTTTTGATTTTACTGTTTTTTTTTTATTATTATTTGCTTTTACATTTATTTATTTTATTTATTATTTTTTTTGCTCCAGTAATTTGGAGGCATTCAGGTAAAGTAATATTAATAATTTAATCACAATGATTTCCAGCAATATCAGTAGTGCACTGGCATCTACAGGATTCCTTCCATTTCACTGGCAGAAGCAAATAACCCCCTGCCCATAGGCTCTGTTCACACCTGTGAATTCAGTTATATTTTTTTACTACAAGAACAAAGCACTGTGCAGACGTCTAGAAAGTGACAGACCTTATTAATGTCAGTGGGGTTTGTGACCGATCGGTTTCTTAACATGATGCTAGTGTGAACAGAATCTTAGTAAGGAGCAAAAATTAAGATATCAAATTGCATATTTTATTGTCTGTTATGTGTATGGACTTGTATGTTTAAATGTTTTAATCAATGTTCCTTTTGTTAATGATCTCTTCAGAACCAAGCCTATTAAAGGGGTTGTCCAAGTTATTTTTATTGTTGACCTATCCTCAGGATAGGGCATCAATATCAGATCGGTGGGGGTCCGACAGCTGGCACCCCCGCCGATCAGCTGTTTAAAGAGAAGACGCACGCCGTTCCAGCGCTGCCTGCTCTTCATTGTTTACCCGATCTCCAAAAGAAAACAGCAGTCTCCACACAACCTTTTACCAAGCACCTCAGGTTGTGAGGAAAGTGCTCTGGTCATTAGTTTCCATGTTTGTGTCCCAGCAGCCTACAGTACATTAACCAATGAGCGCTTTCCTTGCTTATTGGACAACGCTTATTGGTTACTGCATGGCAGTTATGATTACCAATGAGTGCTTTTGTGTGAAGCTGTGGAATGAGCTTATATGTGAACAGGATGGCAGTCATAAAATACATTTTATCAGAGGTGTTGTTATTGAAGGGGTTTTCCGTTTACAAAAAAGTTATCATAGGGGATAATGATTAGATCAATGGGGGTCCTACTGCTGGGACCCCCACTGATTAAGAGTATGGGGGCAACGTACTCCGTGGAGCCCCCCTAAATGGACAGAGCAGCTGGTCAGATTGCATGCAGCCACACCATTCATTTGTATGGGAGACTTAGAGATAGCACAGCTCATCAGGTAGAGTGGCAGACTCCCATTCATCATAATAGATATCTGTTATGGTGAATGTGACAATGGATCAAAAGATCCCAGGTTCTAGCCCCTCAAAAAGTTATGTAAATAAATTACGCCCCCTCCCAATTTTACGTATAAAAATAAACAATTAAATAAACTTAAACGGGTATTGCTGCGTCCAAAAATCTCTGAACTATTAATATATACAAATATTTTCCCTGGGCTGTGTACACCGTAACGAAACAAAGATAAAAACAAGATTTGCCATTTTTGGTCACCTTATCTCTCCCCCAAAAAATGGAATAACAGTGATCAAAAAGTTGTATGCACCGAAATACGTTATCAATGCAAACTAGTTTGTCCCGCAAAAAACAAGCCCTCAAAGAGCTCTGTAGATGGAAATATAAAAAAGTTATTACTGTTATAAAATGGCGATTTAAAGAAAATGTTATTTCTTTCAAAACTTTTTATTTTTTAAAAGTAGTAAAAACAAAAAAAAACTATACTAATTTGGTATTGATGTATTCAGATTGAGCCGCAGAATAATGACATCATGTCATTTTTACAGCACAGTATCAGATCTGTAGGGGTGTGACACCACAGACCCCCGCCTATCAGCTGTTAGAGGTATTAAAGGGGTTTTGCCATCTCAGACAATGGGGCACCTACATTGAGAACAGAGCGGGGAAATGAACGGAGGGCGCACTGTGCATGCGCAGCCGCCCTCCATTTTTACAGGGCCGCTGAAAATAGCCGAGCACTGGGCTATTTCCATCTGCCCCATAGAAATGAATGGCAGCAGGGGCCGCACGTGTGCTGTGCGCTCCCATTTACTTCTATGGGAACAGCAGAGAGCAGCACTTGGTGGTGGATGGACCCCGGGAAATCTGGGGTCCCTTAGCCAAAGCTCTCCCCGCTCTGTTCTTGTTGTAGGTGTGGGTCCCAGAGGTGGGACCCGCACCTATTGGACAATGGGGGCATATCCTTTGTATGTGATGGGAATACCCCTTTTAAGCTCCGCAGCCTCTTCCTAGGTAATGTGACATCACTGAACATCGGTCACATGGATTAGTAGCGGCTCAGCCCCATTTTAGTCAATGAGGCTGAGCTGCAATACCAAGCACTACCACTATAAGATGAACCTGATGATAAGATGCACTTAGGATTTAGAAGAGGGGGAAAAATAAAAAAAATCTTTATCAGACCCCCCTATATCAAAGACCTCAACTCAGACCCACATACCACATTAGACCTACGATCAGACCCCCCCCCCCCCCATATCAGAGGCCTTTAGAAATAAAATAAATAAATTCACTTACCTCTCCTGCTCCGCTGCTACTCTCCAGGTCCAGTAATCTCTCCTGCAGTCACACTCCCTGATTCTCTCTGGGCTCACGCCACATGCAGCATCAGGTCATAGCGCGCACACTATTTTCTGGCGATTTGTACGCAGTCAGGACACAGAAGCGCAGCCCAGAATAGACTCACTGCTCCCCGCGACTCCTGCATACTAGTGAGCTCTTCCATAATGAAGCACTTACTAGTATTCGTTATATAAGACGCACATACATTTTCACTGACAAGTTGGGAGAAAAAAGTGCATCTTATAAAGCAGAAAATATGGTATATAAATTTGGTATCGCCAAAATTTGTACTGACCCAAATAAGGCTACTTTCCCCCCATTTTTGCTGGATCCGTCATGGATCAGTAAAAACACTTTTTTGTCATGATAATACAACCGTCTGCATCCGTTATGAACGGTTCCGGTTGTATTATCTTTAAAATAGCCAAGACGGATCCGTCATGAACTCCATTGAAAGTCAATGGGTGATGGATCCGTTTTCTATTGTGTCTGAGAAAGCGAATCTGTCCCCATTGACTTACATCCGTCTTGCTCCGCATCCCAAGACGCACTCAAAAACGCTGCTTGTTGCGCTTTTGTGTGCGTCATGGGAACACAATGAAATGGAACGGAATGCATTCTGGTGCACACAAATCCCTTTAGTTAAGTTTTGTCCCCATTAACAATGAATGGGGACTAAACAGAAGCGTTTTCCTCCAGTATTGAGCTGTGTGAAAGTAGCCTATTAAGGTTATAGTGTCATTTTTGGTGCACAGTTTAGGCTGAGTTCACACCAGCGTTCAGCCTTTCCGTTCTCCTGCTCCGTTATAGGAGCAGGAGAACGGAAAGGACGGATTGGGCACATAACTGAGGCGAGCGGAGCCTACGGACCCCATAGACTATAATGGGGTCCATTAGGCTTACGGTTAGAAGATGATTTTGGAGCGGAGACAAAAGTAGTGCATGCAGGACTTTTGTCTCCGCTCCAAAATTATCTTCTGAGCGTAAACCTAACGGACCCCATTATAGTCTATGGGGTCCGTAGGCTCCGCTCGCCTCAGTTATGTGCCCAATCCGTCCTTTCCGTTCTCCTGCTCCTATAACGGAGCAGGAGAACGGAAAGGCTGAACGCTGGTGTGAACGAGGCCTTAACCTTATCTGAAAGTCATTCTTTTAATTTCTTTTATTTGTGTAATATGTAGGGGCAGTGATACTGACCATTTTTGCTATTTTTCTCATTTCAATAATTAAAGTATATTACAAAAATGGTCAGTATCACTGCCCCTAACCATTACAAAAATAAAAAAAAAGAATGACAGTTAAACTTTAAAGTTTCTTGTTCACCAATCTATATGTGATCTGTTTTTCACAGATCTGAGACAGCTAAGTGTCTTTGCTGCACATACCTAAAATGAATGCTGCGGGTAGTGCAAAGAAGGGAAAATTGCAGATGAGACCTGAACAGAAAAATTCTTCTTTTTTGAAGAAAGAGGAAAGCTAGTTTGCTTAATTTGCAAAAGTGTAGTTGCAGTGCCAAAGGAATTCAATGTTAAGCGGCATTGCGAAACTAAACATTCCAATTTTGAGCAATTTAAGGGAGAATTGCAAAAACAAAAGATCTTACCTTTACAGCGCAGCCTAACTGTACAGCTGACTATGTTCACCAAGATATCTAAAGAAAGTGAAATGGTTGTGGAAGTTAGTTGTGAAATATCAGAATTGATTGCAAAGTCTTCTAGACCATTCATAGATGGTGACTTTGTAAAAAACTATGCCCAGAGTCTGTTAAAAAAAAAATTGGAATCTCAGTCGTATGACTGTTCAACGCAGGATTGCTGATATGGCTGAAGACGTTTCAGGACAGACAGAAGAAAGAAAGAAAGAAAAGGCAAAAAAAATGAGTTTCTTTTTTCTGGCAGCAGATGAGTCAACATAGATCTGTTCCACTGCTCAACTAATGTTTTTTATTCGGGGGGTCACCACAGAGTTTCACATTTTTGAGGGATTACTTGGAATGTCAAGGGCAAACAAAGGGAAGTGATTTGTTAAAGGGGTTGTCCGGGTTCAGAGCTGAACCCGGACATACCCTTATTTTCACCCCGGCAGCCCCCCTGAGCCTGGCATCGGAGCATCTCATGCTCCGATGCGCTCCCGTGCCCTGCGCTAGATCGCGCAGGGCACAGGCTCTTGTGTTTACAATAACACACTGCCGGGCGGTAACTTCCGCCCAGCAGTGTGTTCGGTGACGTCACCGGCTCTGAGGGGCGGGCTTTAGCTCTGCCCTAGCCGTTTTACTGGCTAGGGCAGAGCCAAATCCCGCCCATCAGTGCCGGTGACGTCACCGGGGTTCCTGTCAGCCCCATAGAGAGCCCCGGTACGTCACCGGAACTCAGAAAAATGCCTTTGCCCTGCGCGATTTAGCGCAGGGCAAAGGAGAGCATCGGAGCATGAACTGCTCCGATGCTCATGTCAGGGGGGCTGCCGGGGTGAAAATGGAGGGATGTCCAGGTTCAGCTCTGAACCTGGACAACCCCTTTAAGTGGTGTATTGGAATTATGTGCCAAGATGGATCTAGATTTAAGTAAGCTAGTTGGAATTGTTACTGATTGAGCTCCAGCCATGATGGGCTCCAAAAATTGTATGGTTTCTCTGTTAGGCCCCTTTCACACGGGAGAGTATTCCGCGCGGATGCGATGCGTAAGTTGAACACATTGAACCCACACTGAATCCCGACCCATTCATTTCTATGGGGCTGTTCACATGAGCGGTGATTTTCACGCATCACTTGTGCGTTGCATGAAAATCGCAGCATGCTCTATATTCTGCGTTTTTCACGTAACGCAGGCCCCATAGAAATGAATAGGGTTGCGTGAAAATCGCAAGCCAGTGCGGATGTGGTGCGATATTCACGCACGGTTGCTAGGAGACGATCGGGATGGAGACCCGATCATTATTATTTTCCCTTATAACATGGTTAAAAGGGAAAATAATAGCATTCTGAATACAGAATGCATAGTAAAATAGCGCTGGAGGGGTTAAAAATAATAATAATAATAATTTAACTCTCCTTAATCCGCTTGATCGCGCAGCCGGCATCTCTTCTGTCTTCATCTTAGCTGTGTGCAGTAACAGGACCTGTGGTGACATCACTCCGGTCATCACATGGTCCATCACATGATCCATCACCATGGTAAAAGCTGATTCAGTTTCATTGCATCATCCACCAACAATCCCTGTGTGGGAAAAGAGCTTGGATTTGAAAATGTAATGAAAGTTGTTGTCAACTTCATAAAATTGTATCGGCAGTTTAAATCTTTTCTAGAAGAGATTGATGCTAAATATCAGGACCAGTTTTTTTATACAGAAGTAAGGTGGATGAGCCGGGGGAAAACCTTGCAGTGTTTTTTTTGAATTGTTAGAAGAAATAAAATTATTTCTTGTTCGGAAGGATAAAATAGTTGAAGAACTAAAAGTCGCTGTGTGACCTTGCTTTCTTGGTAGACATCACACAACACCTGAATGCACTGAATTCAAAACTACAAGGGAAAAATCAGCTTGTTAGTAGTTTTTGTAACTATATCTTTGCTTTCCAATCCAAGCTAAAATGTGTTCCAATCTCACCTTGAAAATTGCAATCTTGTGCATTTCCCAGCATGTAGACAAAAATTTGTCAGTGACGCAAATGTGTTTGAGTATATAGAAAAACTTGCACATCTCCAGTCCATATTTGAGCACCACTTCACTGATTTAAAAAATGAGAAAAAGGGGTTTTGAAATGTTTGCAGACCTCTTTTCAATTACTCCTGATGAAGCACCCCCAGAATTCCAAACTCTGTGATCTTCAGTCATGTGACAGTCTACGAAACAAGTTTAAGGAAGAGGATTTACTTAACTTCTATAAATGTGTGCCAGGAGATGACTATCCAAAATTGTGTGAAAGAGCAGCTATTTATGCCTGCCTATTTGGGTCAACATACTCTTGCGAGCAGGCATTTTTTATTATAAACATTAGCAAATCAAAATTTAGGAGCAGACTTACTAATGAGAATCTTCAGTCAATTCTGAAACTAGCCACAACTGAGACCGAACATCCAAAAACTTGTGAAAAATATTAGGGATCGACCGATATAGATTTTTTTTTTTTTTAGGGCCGATACCGATAATTTGTGAACTTTCAGGCCGATAGCCAATAATTTATAACGATATTCTGGGAATTTTCATTTTTGAAAAAAAAAAAAAATTCCTACACAAATCTGCAGAAAATTAATATGTTCATTGTTAACGTGGATTTTTTTTTGTAAATCTTTAAATCTTTTTTTCATTCATACTTAATATTTTGTTTTTCTAGGGACTAGAACCATTGTCCTATTCAACCTGATAGAGCTCTATCAGGGTGAATAGGAGCTCACACTGTCCCTGCTGCTCTGTGCTTTGAGCACACAGCAGCATGAACTTACCATGGCAGCCAGGGCTTCAATAGCGTCCTGGCTGCCATGGTAACCGATCGGAGCCCCAGGATTACACTGCTGGGGCTCCGATCGGAGGAGCAGGGGAGAGGGGATCCTGTGGCCACTGCCACCAATGATTAATACTGGGGGGGGGGGGCGCACTGCGCCACCAATGTTTTTAATACTGGGGTGGGGGTGGGTGTAGCACTGCTCCACCAATGATTAATACTGGGGGCTTGGGGGGGGGGGGGGGGCGCACTGCGCCACCAATGAAGAGAAATCTCTCATTAATTCATATACAGGAGTCGGGAGCTGGCTGCAGAATCACATAGCCGGCTCCCGACCTCTATGTGCGGTAGCTGCGATCCGCGGCACCTGAGGGGTTAACTATCGCAGCTATTGCTCATAGAGGCCGGGAGCCGGCTATGTGATTCTGCAGCCAACTCCTGCCTCCTGTATATGAATTAATGAGAGAGGTATCTTCATTGGTGGCGCAGTAGCCACAGCCCCTCCCCTTCTCTTGTCCTCCTTCCTCTCATTGGCGGCAGCAGCACCACAGAGGGGAGGGAGACACTGCTTCCTTCTCCCCTGTGCTGCTGAGGGAACACGGAGAGCGTTGTCAGCAGCGCGATCTGTGTTCCCAATAAGTTATCGGAATATCTGCAAAATAGATGCCGATACCGATAACGGTCAAAATACATAATATCGATCGATCCCTTAAAAATATGCAACCGCAGAAATCACACTAGGTCCTCTTTCACATGTCAGTGAATTACACACATGTGCTGTCTGTGTTCTCCATGGATGGCACACTTACCCATTGACTTTAATGTACTTATTTACACATGAGTAGTTTTTTCCACTGGTCCATGGAACCACAGAGACAACACCCACATTTAAGTCTATGCGTCTATGAAAACCACTGATCATGAATGGCATCCATGTTCTGTCAGCGGTCTTCACAGACCACTAGTAGGAGATGCAGGGCTCCAGATGGCGACCAAAACGGTCGCCAATGCGCATGAAAATTTGCAGATGTTTGCGACTGGACCACCGCGCTGCTGCGCAGCCTAGTACCCGTTAAAGAACATGGCATGCGCCATGTTCTCTTTGCTAGCACAGTGGAGAAGGAGGGAGTCCCTCCCTCCCCACTGTGACGCGGCCACCAATGGGGAGATAGCAGGGAGGAGGAGGGGAGGAGCTGTGGCCACTGCGCCACCAATGAATGTAAAACATATTAATACAAGTATAGGCAGCGGTATCACAGACCCGGCCTCAATAACAGGGCATGGGATCTGCGGCAATTGTTATTGAGACCGGGTCTGTGATGCTGCAGCTGACACTTGTATAAATTAGTTAATTACATTCATTGTATTAGTATTAGTATCATTGGTGCTGCAGTGCACTCCCCCCCCCCCCTAGTATCATTGGTGGCACAGTGGCCACAGGCCCCCCCTCCATTGGTGGCAGTGGCAGATTACAATGTTGGGGCTCCGATTGGTTACCATGGCAGCCAGGACGCTACTGAAGCCATCCATGGTAATCTCCCTGCTGCTGTGTGTACTATGCACAGGGCAGCAGGGCTCGTGTGAAGTCCTAGTCACCCTAATACAGCTCTGTCGGGGTGAATAGGACAAGGGATGAAAAGATCCAGGTTATAGCCCCTAAGTGCGGAAATGGTTATTTAAAAGTTAAAAATAAGTTTAAAAACACCAAAATACTAAAAGTTTAAATTGCCCCCTTTCCTAATTGTATATATAAAATTTGCAAACAATAAAAAATAAAGATATAACATATCGCAACATCCCAAAAAGTGTGAGCTATTAAAATATAAAAAAATATTTCCGCTCTGGTGAAGGCCGTAACAGAAAAAATCAAAACCGTGCAATTCGCCATTTTTTGTCACCTTGTCCCCCAAAAGATGGCACTGGATGTGAGAGCTATGTGGTGCTGTATTCTGCTATATGTACTGCTGGCTCACTACTGTAACCTTCGTCTTATCTTCTCCTTTTTTTAATTATATGCATTTTAAATTTGGCGACAAATTTTTTTAATTTGGCTCCTAAATCTTTTAGTTTAGGAGCCAATGGCTCCTGGTTATTTTTTATTTAGTCTGGAGCACTGAGATGTTCTGGAAAAGTTTTTTCGGCCTACAATGAACGTGGAATACGGATGACACATGGAGGCCAGAAGGCACAGACCAAACACTTCACGGACAAACTACTGACCACCTTGTTATGGATGTCCTCATGAGTAGAAGATCTTGTTGGCACTCGGTCTTGTGGTGGTGCACGTGGAAGGGATGCTTTGCCAGTCTTTTGAGAGCAGATAATCCTGGCACTCGCTTTTTTCAATATGCTTTCATCACAGCATCTGTTACGTGGGACGCATTTTGGCCCATCCAGAGCCTTTGTCAACTATAGTTGTCATCAAGGACATGGAAGTGTGAAATACTACGCATCTTTCATATTTCACATGTGCATAGCACACTTAACCATTGATTTTAATTTGTTAATTCACACAGCCTTGTTTTTAACATTTTTTTTTTTTTGTATTTTTTTTTTTTTAATGTTTTTGCAGAAAAAAATACCAGCTGCATAAGCTGGATGAAAGTCTATGGAAATTTTTGAATAAAGGATACACGTGCATTTTATTTCAACTGGGGTATGTTTTTGAAATACAGCATTTTGTAGAAGTTCTCTGCAGGGAAAAATACCTCAAAAATGTATTTCAGAAATTTTTGTTTAACATTGAATGTTAATGTTCAATTTGATTTTATTAGCGTTTCTTAACCACTTCAGCCCCGCTAGCTGAAACCCCCTTCATGACCAGAGCACTTTTTACACTTCGGCACTACACTCCTTTCACCGTTTATCGCTCGGTCATGCAACTTACCACCCAAATGAATTTTACCTCCTTTTCTTCTCACTAATAGAGCTTTCATTTGGTGGTATTTCATTGCTGCTGACATTTTTACTTTTTTTGTTATTAATCAAAATGTAACGATTTTTTTTGCAAAAAAATGAAATTTTTCACTTTCAGCTGTAAAATTTTGCAAAAAAAACGACATCCATATATAAATTTTTCGCCAAATTTATTGTTCTACATGTCTTTGATAAAAAAAAAATGTTTGGGCAAAAAAAAAAATGGTTTGGGTAAAAGTTATAGCGTTTACAAACTATGGTACAAAAATGTGAATTTCCGCTTTTTGAAGCAGCTCTGACTTTCTGAGCACCTGTCATGATTCCTGAGGTTCTACAATGCCCAAACAGTAGAAAAACCCCACAAATGACCCCATTTCAGAAAGTAGACACCCTAAGGTATTCGCTGATGGGCATAGTGAGTTCATAGAACTTTTTATTTTTTGTCACAAGTTAGCGGAAAATGATAATGATTTTTTATTATTTTTTTTTTCTTACAAAGTCTCATATTCCACTAACTTGCGACAAAAAATAAAAAATTCTAGGAACTCACCATGCCCCTCACGGAATACCTTGGGGTGTCTTCTTTCCAAAATGGGGTCACTTGTGGCGTAGTTATACTGCCCTGGCAATTTAGGGGCCCATATGTGTGAGAAGTACTTTGCAATCAAAATCTGTAAAAAATGACCGGTGAAATCCGAAAGGTGCACTTTGGAATATGTGCCCCTTTGCCCACCTTGGCATCAAAAAAGTGTCACATATCTGGTATCGCCGTACTCAGGAGAAGTTGGGGAATGTGGTTTGGGGTGTCATTTTACATATACCCATGCTGGGTGAGAGAAATATCTTGGCAAAAGACAACTTTTCCCATTTTTTTTATACAAAGTTGGCATTTGACCAAGATATTTTTCTCACCCAGCATGGGTATATGTAAAATGACACCCCAAAACACATTCCCCAACTTCTCCTGAGTACGGCGATACCAGATGTGTCACACTTTTTTGCTGCCAAGGTGGGCAAAGGGGCCCAAATTCCTTTTAGGAGGGCATTTTTAGACATTTGGATCCCAGACTTCTTCTCACGCTTTAGGGCCCCTAAAAAGCCAGGGCAGTATAAATACCCCACATGTGACCCCACTTTGGAAAGAAGACACCCCAAGGTATCCAATGAGGGGCATGGCAAGTTCATAGAATTTTTTTTTTTTCGCATAAGTTAGCGTAAATTGATTTTTTGTTTTTGTTTTTTTCTCACAAAGTCTCACGTTCCGCTAACTTAGGACAAAAATGTAAATCTTTCATGGACTCAATATGCCCCTCAGCGAATACCTTGGGGTGTCTTCTTTCCAAAATGGGGTCAGTTGTGGGGTGTTTGTACTGCCCTGGCATTTGAGGGTCTCCGCAATCATTACATGTATGGCCAGCATTAGGAGTTTCTGCTATTCTCCTTAGGCCTCATGCACACGACCGTTGTGTGCATCCGTGGCCGTTGTGCCGTTTTCCGTTTTTTTTCGCGGACCCATTGACTTTCAATGGGTCCGTGGAGAAATCGGAAAATGCACTGTTTTGCAGCCGAGGCCGTGATCCGTGTATCCTGTCCGTCAAAAAAATATGACCTGTCCTATTTTTTTGACGGACAACGGTTCACGGACCCATTCAAGTCAATGGGTCCGTGAAAGAACACGGATGCATACAAGATTGGCATCCGTGTCCGTGATCCGTGGCCGTAGGTTGCTTTCATACAGACGGATCCGAAGATCCGTCTGCATAAAAGCTTTTTCTGATCTAAGTTTTCACTTCGTGAAAACTCCTTTCCGACAGTATATTCTAACACAGAAGCGTTCCCATGGTGATGGGGACGCTTCTAGTTAGAATACACTGCAAACTTTGTACAAGACTGCCCCCTGCTGCCTGGCACCACCCGATCTCTTACAGGGGGATATGATGGCACAATTAACCCCTTCAGGTGCGGCACCTAAAGGGGTTAATTGTACTATCATATTCCCCTGTAAGAGATCAGGGCTGCCAGGCAGCAGGGGGCAGACCCCCCCCCCCCCCCCTCCCCAGTTTGAATATCGTTGGTGGCACAGTGTGCGCCCACCATCGCCCCCCCCCCTTCCTCCCTCTATAGTTAAAAATCGTTGGTGGCACAGTGTGCGCCCACCATCGGCCCCCCCTCTCTCTATAGTAGTAACAACCATTGGTGGCAGTGTGCGGCCTCCCATTCCCCCCCCCCCCCCATCATTGGTGGCAGCGGAGTTCCGATCGGAGTCCCAGTTTAATCGCTGGGGCTCCGATCGGTAACCATGGCAACCAGGAAGCTACTGCAGCCCTGGTTGCCATGTTTACTTAGCAATAGTACAACAGTAGAAGATTCATACTTACCTGCTTGCTGCTGCGATGTCTGTGACCGGCCGGGAGCTCCTCCTACTGGTAAGGGACAGTTCTTTAGCAATGCGCCGCACAGACCTTTCACTTACCAGTAGGTGGAGCTCCCGGCCGGTCACAGACATCGCAGCAGCAAGCAGGTAAGTATGGTGCGGCACCTGAGGAGTTAATTGTGCTGATCACGGCCCCCTGTATGAGATCGGGTGCTGCCAGGCAGCAGGGGGCAGTCATGTACACAGTTTTTCAGTATATTCTAACCTAAAGCGTCCCCATCACCATGGGAACGCCTCTGTGTTAGAATATACTGTCGGAAATGAGTTTCACGATGTAGCTCATATCCGACAGTATATTCTAACGTAGAGGCGTTCCCATGGTGATGGGGACGCTTAAAGTTACGTTCGGGTGTCCGCCTGGCCGTGCGGAGGCAAGCGGATCCGTCCAGACTTATAATGTAAGTCAATGGGGACGGATCCGTTTGAAGATGACACACTGTGGCTCAATTTTCAAACGGATCCGTCCCCCATTGACTTTCAATGTAAAGTCTGGATGGATCCGTCTGAGGCTATTTTCACACTTAGAAATGTTTTAACAATATAATGCAGACGGATCCGTTCTGAACGGAGCCACCGTCTGCATTATGAACACAAGTGTGAAAGTAAAGGGACTCCTGACTTTACATTGAAAGTCAATGGGGACGGATCCGTTTGCAATTGCACAATATTGTGTCAACGTCAAACGGATCCGTCCCCATTGACTTGCATTGTAATTCAGGACGGATCCGTTTGGCTCCGCACGGCCAGGCGGACGCCAAAACGACTTTTTTTTTCATGTCCGTGGATCCTCCAAAAATCAAGGAAGACCCACGGACGAAAAAAAGGTCACGGATCACGGACCCCGTTTTTGCGGACCGTGAAAAAAAACTGTCGTGTGCATGAGGCCTTATATTGAGCATACAGGTAATGAGATTTTTTTTTCCGTTCAGCCTCTGGGCTGAAAGAAAAAAATGAACGGCACAGATTTCTTCATTCGCATCGATCAATGTGGATGAAAAAATCTCTGCCAAAAAAAAAAAAAAAGGAGGGGAAAGGCGTCTGCCAGGACATAGGAGCTCCGCCCAACATCCATACCCACTTAGCTCGTATGCCCTGGCAAACCAGATTTCTCCATTCGCATCAATCGATGTGGATGAATAAATCATTGCCGGGATTTTTTTTTTTTTTTTTTTTTTTATATATATATATATATATATATATATATATATATATATATATATATATATATATATATATATATATACAAAGTGTTTGCCAAAGCATAGGAACGCCGCCTCCTCCTCCTCAGCTCGTATGCCTTGGCAAACGTATCTGTCACTGCAGAGGAGAAAATCTCGTCTTGCAGCGCCGCATACATCGACTTGCGTGTAATCTGACAGCAGCGCAATGCTTCTGTCAGAATGCACATCGGTGCTGCAGCTAGTAGATCGGTTGGTCCACCTGGAAGGTAAAAAAAGAAAGAAAAAACCAGGCCACAACGCAATAATTTTATTAACTTTGGAACAGAACATGTAAACTTTAACTTTTTGAACTAAACATTAACGTGTTTGCTTACTGGTGTTTTTTTTTTTTTTTTACCTTTATAGAACAAACCTCTCCTTCCCCATGGGTCAATGTGCAAAGCGCAAATCGTCCAAAGATGTGGCGAAGTGCGTTATGCACTTTGTCCCATGTGAAAGGAGACGTTTGCAGCAGCAGTGAGTGAATGGGCCCTAATAGCCCTGTGTGCCTATCCTGGTGAGATGTGATCCCTATGCTAGGTGTACCTGTGTGTGGTACTTTCGGAAACACTCCCCTAAGCATAGGGCAGGGTGGTCAGGACAGTCAGGACAGAAATAGCGGGTGTCACGCCTTATTCCACTCCTGCTACAGACACGACATCTTTTTCGGGGTGACGGGTGGGTTGAGGTACCAGCAACGACATTGGGGAAATGTCGCTCGTGTAGACTGCTAACTACACTGGTGGATGGGGCCACGGAACCTCCTGGATACAGGAGGTTCTCGATGATCTCTTCCTGAAATTTGAGGAAGGATCCAGTTCTCCCAGCCTTACTGTAGAGAACAAAACTATTATACAGAGCCAATTGAATTAAATATACAGACACCTTCTTATACCAGCGTCTGGTTCTGCGGGAAACTAAATACGGAGACAACATCTGGTCATTGAAGTCCACCCCTCCCATGTGAAGGTTATAGTCGTGGACTGAGAGGGGCTTTTCAATGACACGGGTTGCTCGCTCAATTTGTATTGTCGTGTCTGCGTGAATGGAGGAGAGAATGTAAACGTCACGCTTGTCTCTCCATTTCACCGCGAGCAGTTCTTCGTTACACAGTGCGGCCCTCTGCCCCCTTGCAAGACGGGTGCTAACGAGCCGTTGGGGGAAGCCCGCGCGACTAGTTCGCGCGGTACCACAGGCGCCAATCCGTTCTAGAAACAAATGCCTAAAGAGGGCCACACTTGTGTAAAAATTGTCCACAGAAAGATGGTACCCCTTGCCGAATAAGGGTGACACCAAGTCCCAGACTATCTTCCCACTGCTCCCCAGGTAGTCAGGGCAACTGACCGGCTCCAGGGTCTGATCTTTTCCCTCATAGACACGAAATTTGTGTGTATAGCCTGTGGCCCTTTCACAGAGCTTATACAATTTGACCCCATACCGGGCGCGCTTGCTTGGGATGTATTGTTTGAAGCCAAGGCGCCCGGTAAAATGTATAAGGGACTCGTCTACGCAGATGTTTTGCTCTGGGGTATATATATCTGCAAATTTCAGGTTGAAATGGTCTATGAGGGGCCGAATTTTGTGGAGCCGGTCAAAAGCAGGGTGGCCTCTGGGACGGGAGGTGCTGTTATCACTAAAGTGCAGGAAACGCAGGATGGTCTCAAATCGTGTCCTGGACATAGCAGCAGAGAACATGGGCATGTGATGAATCGGGTTCGTGGACCAATATGACCGCAATTCATGCTTTTTAGTTAGACCCATGTTGAGGAGGCGGCCCAAAAAAGTTTTAATTTCGGAAACTTGGACTGGTTTCCACCGGAAAGGCTGGGCATAAAAGCTTCCCGGGTTAGCGGTTATAAATTGTGTGGCATACCGGTTTGTCTCTGCCACAACTAAGTCTAAGAGCTCCGCAGTCAAGAACAGCTCAAAAAATCCCAGGGCCGAACCGATCTGAGCTGTCTCAACCCGAACTCCAGACTGGGCGGTGAAAGGGGGAACTACAGGTGCGGCTGAAGTTGGGGACTGCCAATCAGGGTTTGCCAGCACCTCTGGGATTCTAGGGGCTCTACGGGCACGTCTTTGCGGTGGCTGCGACGGGGTCACTACTGCACGTGCCACCGTACCAGCTTCAACTGCCCTTCTGGTGCTCGCTACTTCACCATGTTCTACGGCAGTGCTGGTACTAGGTCCAGGAAGGGCTGGGCTGCTGGTGTATGCCTCACCACGTAATCCGACAGCACCAGCCCCACTCTGCTGCTCTTGAAGCGGATCCTGCGCAACCTGCGGTCTAGCGACACGGGGCCGGGTACGCCTGCTGCTATCAGGGACCTCAGCCTCCTCGTCCGAACTTTGGGTCAGAGAGCCACTGCTTTCTACAGGTTCGTATTCTGACCCGCTGGATTCATCAGATGAGGGTTCCCACTCCTCATCCGACTGGGTCAGAAGCCTGTAGGCCTCTTCAGAGGAATACCCCCTGTTTGACATGTGGGCAACTAAATTTAGGGGTATTCCCTGAGACTACCCAAGAAAAAAAAAAGCAAGCCTGTCTTACAAAGGGGAGGCTAGCGAAGTACCGGAGGCCGCTGCGGTTGATAAAAAATATCAAAACAGGCCTGATCGGGCAAACACTGCGTTTTGGGTGGAGGGAGAACTAAAGTGACACAAATACAATTATAGATCTGACCGTGATCAGTTTTGATCACTTCCAGATACTATAAAAGTACAAATGCTGATTAGCGATACGCTAATCAGCGAATAACGGACTGCGGTGCGGTGGGCTGGGAGCTAACCGATCCCTAAACTACCTAACCAAGGGGC
Organism: Bufo gargarizans; assembly: GCF_014858855.1. Classification (NCBI taxonomy): domain Eukaryota; kingdom Metazoa; phylum Chordata; class Amphibia; order Anura; family Bufonidae; genus Bufo; species Bufo gargarizans. Next base: position 488,278,667 of record NC_058080.1, on the reverse strand, counting down.
CTAAACTATACTGAAACCTAACGGTCAATACCAGTGGGAAAAAAAAGTGAGTTTGCACTGATCACTTTTTTCCTTTCACTAGTGATTGACAGGGGCAAGAAGGGGGTGATCAAAGGGTTAATAGGGGTGATCTGGGGGCTAAGTGTGGTGTAGTGGGTACTCACAGTGATGTGTGCTCCTCTGCTGGAACCAACCGACCAAAAGAAGGAGCAGAGGAGCACAGCAGCCATATAACCCCATCATATTTACTAATATGATGGGTTAAATGGCTGCTGATTGGTTTTTTTTTTAAAATCAGCAACCTGCCAGCCAATGATCGTGGCCGGCAGGCTGCTGACGAAATACTCTGCTGCGAAATGCCGGCCCGCGATGCGCATGCGCGGGCCGGCTGTGACGTAATCTCGCGTCTCGCGACATGACGCGCCGATGCGTCCAGGAGGAACAAATCAACCACCTCCCGGACGCATCGGCGCGTTAGGCGGTCGGGAGGTGGTTAAAGTGAACCTGTCATCAACTTTATGCTGACCTCACTGAGGGCAGTATAAAATAGTGACAGACATGCTGATGTCAGCGATGTGTCACACATCAGCTAAAAGTAAGTGGTTGCCGAGAACCAGCATCATAAACATTGTAGCCCAGGCCAGGGGTCAAGTCCTGGGAAAAAAAGTGTGGGAACTCACCCAAGATCCACTGCAACCCCCCCCCCCCCCCCTCCAAAAAATAAAAAAGCACAGAAAATCTAGCATGCTGTAATTTGTGTCGCTGCGGACTAAAAAATAAATTAAAAAAATAGCACTTTTAGAAAAGTTTGTCCTGGGATTCGATCTCATGACCTCTACACAGCAGAAGCAAGGCATATGCCCTCACAGCTATGAAAGCTGTCTAGCTTGCTACTTAAAAAAAAATATATATAAGACTTCTACTGTAGGTAACTTTGCCCACTGTGTATGGATGTAGCAGAGCTGGGTGTGTTGGGGCAGCTGTCATGTGTATGGTTGTACACTAGGTATCAGTACACAAGGTATCAGTAGAAGTATCAGAAAAAGAAAAAAAAACACTTTTAGTTTGTCCTGGGATTCGAACTCATGACCTCTACACATTACAGGCAAGGCATTTACCCTCACAGCCATAAAAGCTGTTGAGGTAGTTGCTTAAAAAAAAAAAACTAAGACTTCTACTTATACCTAGTGTACTGATACCTAGTGTACAACCATACACATGACAGCTGCCCCAACACACCCAGCTCTGCTACATCCATACACAGTGGGCAGCTGTCATGTGTATGGTTGTACACTTGGTATCAGTAAACTAGGTATCAGTAGAAGTCTTATAAAAAAAAAAAAACACTTTTAGAAAAGTTTGTCCTGGGATTCGAACTCATGACCTCTACACATTACAGGCAAGGCATTTACCCTCACAGCCATAAAAGCTGTTGAGGTAGTTGCTTAAAAAAAAAAAACTAAGACTTCTACTTATACCTAGTGTACTGATACCTAGTGTACAACCATACACATGACAGCTGCCCCAACACACCCAGCCCTGCTACATCCATACACAGTGGGCAGCTGTCATGTGTATGGTTGTACACTTGGTATCAGTAAACTAGGTATCAGTAGAAGTCTTATAAAAAAAAAAAAACACTTTTAGAAAAGTTTGTCCTGGGATTCGAACTCATGACCTCTACACATCAGAGGCAAGGCATTTACCCTCACAGCCATAAAAGCTGTCAAGGTAGCTGTTTAAAAAAAAAAAAATAAGACTTCTACTTATACCTAGTGTACTGATACCTAGTGTACAACCATACACATGACAGCTGCCCCAACACACCCAGCTCTGCTACATCCATACACAGTGGGCAGCTGTCATGTGTATGGTTGTACACTAGATATCAGTACACTAGGTACAATTAGAAGTCTTATATTTTTTTTTTTTTTTAAGCATTTACCTAGATGGCTTTCATGGCTGTGAGGGTAAATGAGGTTTTTAAGCATTTACCTAGATGGCTTTCATGGCTCTGATGTGTAGAGGTCGTGAGTTCGAATCCCAGGACAAACTTTTCTAAAAGACATTCTAAATGATCTTGTAGTGAAGGAGATGATGTCATTAGGGGGCAGGGCGCCATGAGAGGAGTCGCAGGCAGCGGCACCGCACAGACAGCTTCCTCTCAACTGAAGCCGCCCCTCCTCCCTTAACCTGCCCTGCACAGTGCGCTCCGTCTCCCCCTGTGAATCTGATTCAGCCGTGTTCTCCTGGCTTGAGGCTGAAAGGGAACGGCGTTCCTGCCATGAAAAAAGTGCAGGAACGCCGTTCCCATGCGTTCCCCCTCCACTCGACCCCTGGCCCAGGCCTTGAGAAGAGTCAGATCTACTTGAGAGGAGTCATGGTTATTTATAATTTCTTGCACTCTCACCCATCTGCTGATGGTTTGCAGTTCTCTCCTAGATAGAAAGGGAGACAACTAGGTAGAAGACTGTCAGTCATCAGCAGGTGGGCAGGAGAGCAGGAATACATGAATAACCACGACTCTTCTCAGGTGTCCGTGACTCTTTTCCAGGCCCAGTCTGCAATGGTTGTGATGTTGGTTCTCGGCAACCACTTACTTTTAACTTATAAATGACAAACCGCTGAAATCAGCTCACCTGTCTCTACTTTATACTGATGTTAGTATGGGCAGCATAAGGCCTCTTTCACACGGGCGTTGCGGATTAGGTCCGGATGCGTTCAGGGTGCGTTCAGTGAAACTCGCACCATTTTGCAAGCAAGTTCAGTCAGTTTGATCTGCGATTGAGTTCAGTTGTTCAGTTTTTTCTGCGCGGGTGTAATGTGTTTTGATGCGTTTTTCACGCGCATGATAAAAAACTGAAGGTTTACAAACAACATCTCTTAGCAACCATCAGTGAAAAACGCATTGCACTCGCACTTGCTTGCGGATGTAATGCGTTTTTCACGCAGCCCCATTCACTTCTATGGGGCCAGGGCTGCGTGAAAAACACAGAATATAGAACATGCTGCGATTTTCACGCAACGCAGAACTGATGCGTGAAAAACAACGCTCATGTGCACAGACCCATTCAAATGAATGGGTCAGGATTCAGTGCGGGTGCAATGCGTTCACATCACGCATTGCACCCGCGTGGAAAACTCGCTCGTGTGAAAGGGGCCTTAGGCCTCTTTCACACGGGCGTCATGTTTTTTGCCCGGATAAGAGGCGGGTGCGTTGCGGGAAAATGCACGATTTTTCCGCGCGAGTGCAAAACATTGTCATGCGTTTTGCACTCGCGTGAGAAAAGTCGCGCATGTTTGGTACCCAGACCCGAACTTCTTCACAGAAGTTCGGGCTTGGGATTGATGTTCTGAAGATTGTATTATTTTCCCTTATAACATGGTTATAAGGGAAAATAATAGCATTCTGACTACAGAATGCTTAGTATAATAGTGCTGGAAGGGTTAAAAATAATAAAAAAAGTTAACTCACCTTCTCCTCTTGTTACCGTAGATCCCGGTCTGTTCTTTAGCTGTGGACTGAATGACCTGAGGTGACGTCAGATCACATGCTCCAATCACATGGTCCATCACCGTGGTGATGGAGCATGTGATCTGACGTCATCAAAGGTCCTTTAGCCACAGCTAAAGAACAGACCGGCATCTACGCTAACAAGAGGAGAAGGTGAGTTAACTTTTTTATTATTTTTAACCCTTCCAGCACTATTATACTAAGCATTCTGTATTCAGAATGCTATTATTTTCCCTTATAACCATGTTATAAGGGAAAATAATACAGTGAATAGACTGTCACCTAGAACCCATGCGTGAAAATCGCACCGCATCCGCACTTGCTTGCGGATGCATGCGATTTTCACGCAACCCCATTCATTTCTATAGGGCCTGCGTTACGTGAAAAACGCACAAAGAGGAGCATGCTGCGATTTTCACGCAACGCACAAGTGATGCGTGAAAATCACCGCTCGTGTGCACTGTCCCATAGAAATGAATGGGTCAGGATTCAGTGCGGGTGCAGTGCGTTCACCGCACGCATCGCACCCGCACGGAAAACTCGCCCGTGTGAAAGGGGCCTTAAGGTGATGACAGGTTCCCTTTAACTAAAACGTTGCTGAAATCAACACCTAGTTTCTTTTGCATTTGCAGTCCTAAAGTTGATTTTACTAATTACTAATTGCTAATTAACATTTATGTAGTACTGTATTGTGCAGTATGTTATTTAACTGTTACTGGTATGTAAACCTAGTTCTGTTTATTGTGAGCAGGATACATAAATACACTGCATATATTTGTACTCCCAATCCTGTCATGAAGAACTTTCTCGTATTTTTCATGATTATTATTCTATCTTTTTAGTAGGCCTCTGTGCCATTCAAAACATGCAGTGTTGCATGGAAATTGTAGTATGAATTAATTGGCAATTCAATGGCGGGTTTACACAGCCTGATTGTCGGTACGAACGTTACTATGAATGCTTGTTCCTGATAATCGGCCTATGTACGGTAAGTGTGCTGCCGATTGAGTGAAATGATCTGTCATGCAGTACAGTCCAGAAACAATGAATGGGTATGAGGATGAGAGATGGGAGTAGCAAGGTAAATGAAGCTCGTCACCTCAACTGGTGAGCAGGCGGTTATTGGGAAGGAACCGTTCATAATCACTGCTCCATCTGCTCCTGTGTGGTATAGCTATATGAATGCATCAACGTATAAACTAAATATTAATCACAATGTGGCCCTCAGACCAAAATAGGTTATGCACCCCTGATGTAGAGTATAGTAATTTTTGTTTTAACTATTGGACAAGCCCTTTAAATTTTCAGTGCTTCTGGTGCTACAATTCATTCATTTTAGTTTGAAAACCTATACATTGTTTGAATGAAAGTGGTTGTGCAGTGTTAGATATTGATGACCCATCCTGAGGAGAGATCACCAATATCGGAAACTGCACAGCCCCTTTAATGCCATAGTGTATCTTCTCACGTAGTGCTGCAAGACGTTCTACATTCATTTTCTGTGACAATTTTGTAACTCTTATGGCAAGTCTAAATGGCAATAGAGAAATCGTAAAGTTTTCTTACTTTTGATATTTTCCACAGGTTTGGCAACTAAGAAGACATTTGTTTCTAGAAGAAAATGTACATCTAAGGAACTCTATGCCCCTGAACCAAAGACGCCAGGAGAGAAAGATTTCCTCCCATGGAGAACTGCAGAGAGAGCCAACAGACACAGGTACTGTAAAATCACAATATATAACTATGTGCTATGCGGTATAAAGAGCGTAGTGGGCCCTGTAGAAGAAAAGAGGAGCGTGGCAGAACCATAACCAGCTGATGCCTATGTCACAAGGGAAACTCCCGTGTCATACACTAAGCTTGCCTTCAGCTCCATCGCTTATGTAAAGCTAGCCAGGTTACAATTTTGGAGGGAGGGAGATAGCAGTAGGAAAACAATAGGATTGGCCTGTCTATTATCGACATGACAACATATGGTAAGTGCTGCCTTTGTAATATGTTAATATGTGACCTTGGCATTATATAAAGCAGGCATGCTCAACCTGTGGCCCTCCAGCTGTTGTAAAACTACAACTCCCACAATACCCTGCTGTAAGCTGATAGATGTAGGCTGTTCGGGCATGCTGGGAATTGTAGTTTTGCAACAGCCGGAGGGCTGCAGGTTAAGCATGCTTGATTTAAAGGATTATTCCCATCTTATAAAAATAAAGCCCATCGCTAGGATATGCCTTCACTTCCCCCCGAGGAAGCTGCAGTCAGAGGGTTTTGTGGGTTTTGTATTATTTAGCAATGTATCAGGTGTGACTGCCATGGATGAGGATTTAGAAGATCTTGTACTCCATGGATTTGTGTATTGCTGTTTAAATGTGTTGTCTTTGATCTCATTGTGCAGTCGGCTCATTGAAGTGGTGCCCGCCTTTCTCTCTTTTTTTTTTTTGGCCATCATGTGCTGTCTTTTCTTTTTCTTTTTCTTTTTCTTTTTTGCTTAATTTGTTTTGTTTTCTTCCCCAGAGAAATTTCGGTAGTCTCTACTCCTGAGCAGGTAAAGTATTGGCTTATCTGTTTGCATACACTTGGGTGACAAACTTTTTATTTGTGAGTCTTTGTCGCACCAGCCTTCCTTCTTGTATCAGCTGTTTAATATATAGGAGATATTGCAGCACCTACATACTATTACTTTGTTTCCTAATCTAAGGCTTGTAGGGACGCTATTTGTTTGACCACCACATCTATAGGGTGTCAGTTGTCATGAAGTGGATTGGGCTATTTTTCCCAGGTCACCTCAGCATGGCTTAGTGTAGCTTGGGTGTACACATAGCGGTACTGTGCTCTGTGGGCAATTACTGCCACAAATGTCCACAATTTAGCAATGTGGCTGTTGGCTTGGTTTTCACAGTTGAAACATGTTAAAAATAAGTATTTAAAATCTAAAAAAACACCCAACCTAAAAGCCACATCGCAAGACCGTAGCAATTTGTAGTTAAAAATTAGGAAGCTAGGCTGTGTAGCAGACTAGCTACAGCACAGTGAATCCAGCCTTAGGCCTCATACACACGGCCATTCAATGGGGCCGCAACAGATGCAGACAGCACTCCATGTGCTGTCCGCATCCGTTGCTCCGTTCCGTGGTCTGCCAAAAAAAATATAACCTGTCCTATTCTTGTCCGCGTTTCGCGGAAAATAATAGGCAGTTATATTAAAGGCTGTCTGTGCCGTTCTGCAAAATTGCGAAATGCACACGGACGCCATCCGTGTTTTGCGGATCTGCGGTTTGTGGACTGCAAAACACACAGCGGTCGTGTGCATGAGGCCTTACAAACATGTTCACAACTCCATTCTTAAACTCTTTCTAGTATCCATCAAGGATTTGATGATAACATTGTTGTTCTCCACCAGAGGGCAGCACCACCACAGAATACACTGCTTGTGAGAGGATCTCACTAGTATAAGATAAACATGCTTGTATAAAAAGAACTGGCAGAAACAAATGAATCGCCTTCTGTGTAGCAGACAGGAGTTTTGTCATGTATAGTATTGGTGACACAGGTAAAGAGTCGTGCAGTACATATAGAATGTATTTTAGACATGTGCCTTCAGATAAATAAAATATTAAGACAATTAACAGAATTACCTTTTAGATTAAAGGGGTATCTTGGACATTTACGGCCTATTCTATAAACATCTGATAGATGCAGTTCCCCTTTGCCTGTTTTTAATGGCGTGGTAGCTTCATTCATTTCAGTGGGGAAGATTTATCAAAACTTGCCCATAGCAACCAATCGCCAACCACCTTTCACTTTTCAACTCTTGTTTGGAAAATCAATGGTGGAATATGATTATTCGGTGTGGGAAACTAAGCCAGTTTTACATTACACCAGTTATGAAAATTCTCCCACTTTATGTGCAGAGGGATGATAGAAGAGCAGCCTGAACCAATGATAAGACATATTTTTTAATAAAATTTTTTAATTCCACTTTTATTCTTTTTACAAAATGATTTTATACTTATAATGTATTCCAAAACTACTGTATGCTAATACATTATTGCTCTGTGTCTGTGTGGCACAAGCTGTGGTTAGGGCAAAACCACTGTGTCCTCTGGATAGGCCATCAGTATTTGATAGATGAAGGTCTGACACCCAGGACCCCCGCCGATCAACTGCTTGAGAAGGCACGTTCCTGTGAGTTCCCCGGCCTTCTCCGTGCTCGCCAAGCACAGTGCCGTACATTGTACAGCGGCTGTGCTTGGTTTCACAGCTTAGCCCTATTCATTTCTATGGGGATGAGCTGCTCTTAGGCCAAATGACAGATGATTGTGTCTTCACTGGCCTAGGCAAAGCTGCAAGAAGGTTGCAGCACTCACAGGAGTGCCTTCTCAAACGGCTGATCGGTGCGGGTCCCGGATGTCAGACACCCACCAATCAGATACAGAAGATCTATCAAGAGGATAGGCTTGTTCCGTCTTATGGTATCTCTTTGGCATCCCAGTCATATTTGGTGGGAATATCCCCACATTTAAAGTGTAACCATCATGTTTTTATCAAAAGATCAATTTCAACATATGTTACTGCTGCAGCAGCATTATGCATTAAGCAATCTTTAGTTTCTTCACATACCACTGTTTTCTTTGATTTTTTTTTGTTACCTTAGTTACAGCTGTTTTAACCTCTACAATATGAGGACCTTCTCAAGATGGCCCCTCTGCCAGTTCTCTGAGGCCAAAACTGCATTCCCTCAGGTCACATACAACCTTGCTGTAGCCAGCAGCTTCCTGCCATCCAATCAGATTGGATTACTGAGAGACACGCCTCCTCACTCTGAAGCCTAGTGCAGGCATGCAGTGTGAAGGACCGCCCCTCTGCCTTCCTAGCCAGAGACAGATGAGCCATAGCAACGGTCTTTTAAGGGACCAGTGGAAAGGGACAGGAGACATTAATGAAAGCTGTTATTATAAGGTAATTACACGCAATCATTGACAGAGTAACTCAGGTATACATGCCTAGCTCTAATAAACTAGCAAATAAATACAAAATATGACAGTTACACTTTAATGATTATTTATTTTGAAGTGCCTTTAATTCCACGGTGCTGTATATCGAGAGGGTTACACATACATAACCTAAAAAATACTAATACAATTAAAAAATAAAATAAACTATTAACCCCTTAATGACAGGGCAATTTTGCTCCTTCGTGACCAGGCTTATTTTTGAAAATCTGACATGTATCACTTTGTGGTAATAGTTTTGGAACACTTTTACCTATCCAAGCCATTCTGAGATTGTTTTCTCATGACACATTGTACTTCATATATAGCGTATAAGGACCAGCACTCACTTTCTTGATGATATGAAGAGACGTTTATTCAAGGCATAATAGCATCATCAGTGACTAGTTTCTGCTCAAGCCTGAGCCTTTTTCAAACTGCAGTTTTTTTGCACAGTTTTTTTTTTTTCCTGGTGTTCACCTGAAATGTTAGGTCATGTTTAGAGTATTTTTTTTTCTTCTTCATTTTTACCGAATTATAAATGTGTGTATATGCAGTGTGTTTACTGCAGTGTATTTTCTTTCACAGTAAGCCTGATCAGGCTCCTGCCTCTGTCAGGAGCCTGTCAGGCTTACATACTATGGCAAGCATGGATGCCTGTATAAGGCGTCCAGTTGCCATGGTAACCACCGGGATGCTGCACAGCAGAGCAGCACCTGGTGGGAGGGGGGAAGGGGGAGTGATCAACACAGTAGCGCAGCCCAGATCATCTCTACACTCACTGAGCTGCTCGGAGCTGCGGTGCTGAACGCTGCCATTGGTCAGTCAAATCTAACTGACCAATTGCAGCGATTTAAAGGCAAGGAACACGCTGATTGGTCCCCGCCGGGTGCCCGGGAAGCTCTGCTGTCCGTGACACCCGTTTGCAAGTGTACTTTGATCTCATGACTTACTGTGTACGTCAAGATGCAGTAACTAACACCACATCATGACGTACACAGTACATCATTGTTCATTAAGGGGTTACAGGGGTTGTCTCACTTCACCAAGTGGCATTTATCATGTAGCTAAAGTTAATACAAGACACTTTCTAATGTATTGTGATTGTCCACATTGCTTCCTTTGGCTGGATTCATTTTTCCATCACATTATACACTGCTTGTTTCCATGGTTACGACTCTCCTGTAATCCTTCAGCTGTGGCCGTGCTTGCACACTATAGGAAAAAGCGCTGGCCTATTTGGTGGCAGGGACCATGGTAGCACACATAGGCTGGTGGCTTTTCCGATACAAGCACAACCACCACTGATGGATTGCAGGGTGGTTGTAACCATAAATACGAGCAGTGTATAATGTAATGGAAAAATGAATCCAGCCAGCAAAGGAGGCAATATGGACAATCACAGTACATTAGTAAGTGCCTTATATTATTTTTCTCTACATGATAAATGCCACTTGCTGAAGTGAGAGAGCCCCTTTAGCAAATTCGTAGAGAGGGGGAGAGGACCCTGCCCATAAGAATTTTCTGGGAGCGGGTTCTGACCATTTATGTCTCATTTTACACACCTGTTGAGATATTTCTTGATAGCAGCTACAATGGTAATCCCATGGCACTGGAGGTCTAGGGTACTTCCCTTTCTCGGTGAGTGGGTCTCTGAATTACTTCATATGATGAGAATAAAGGAACTGATTGCAGAATAGTATAATTGCTCTGAAGCTTTTATTGCCTGGCAGCCTTGGGAATCCTTCAGAGTCATCTAAGTTCCCTAGTTGAGCTCACTTCGATTGTAGAAAGATATCTTCCCTGTAACTCCCCACCCCACTGTCAATTGTGTTGTGAGCCTTTTATATATTTTGTTTCTGCTTTACATATTTGTAGGTTCCCATATAGTTTCCTTTGGGCTAGCATTGTCACTGTTTATTCGTGTGTTTTGCTAGAGGACATGATGGGGTTGGTGGTTTTCCTAGCCTTTAGTACTTGTGCCTTTTTTCTATATCTTTCCTCTTTGGAGATTAATACATATTTTGAAATTCGTTTACGCTTTGTTTACCGGTAAAAGGTGAATTGTGTTATGGATTCCATCATAATAGAAGTCTATGGGCTGCAAAACAGATCTTTCCCGTTTCCATTATGCAGGGCAGTCTTCTCCTGCATAACGGAAACGGGACGGGTCCGTTTTGCAGCCCATGGACTTCCATTATGACGGAATGCCTCTGAAGGCATTCCGTTATGCATTCCGTCATAGAATTGCGTTATGGTCCATGGTAACGGAATTTATAATGCAATTTACCGTTTACCAGTAAACAAAGCGTGACTGAATTTCATAACCTGAAATTCACTCATCTCTAATTTTGATCATTATAAATGCATTGCCTATGTCTTTATTCCCACAGGAGTAGTTCGGGCTACTGGTAGGCAGTGTTTATTTTATTTTTAGTGTTTATTTTATTTTTTTATTTTATTCTTATTTGTATGCTATCTGATTTATTATAACTTGCCGTGAGACACAAGTAGCCATTGTTATTGGGCTACTAAAAGTTGAAAGTTGTCTTTTTATTTTTATGAATCTTAAGTAGAGATCAATGACCTTTTCTTTTATAACAGACCACCTACAAAGTTTCTTTATTTTATCATGTGTGAGTGAATACTCACAACATAAATTTTTGTCATTAGAAAGGAACCCCATTAAATGTCTTGATGCACAGCGGGAGCTCTACAGACAGTGATGAATCCGAGAGTTCATCAGACCTCATTATTGAAGAACCTGTTGTGTGTGGCCTTCACATGAAAAGCAGCACAACGGACTACAAGCGCCTGCAGGTAACATGGGCTCGTGCACTGTTAACAAACCCATCTTTCCCACAGGCTTTATTAGTGCAATATATATGCGGAACCTGAATTCATTTGAGGCCTGTTGGCACAAGGAGAGTATCATACAGAGTCGTTTCCTATTCTAAGGAGTTCCCCTTACACAGATAATTTCGATCAAGATGTATTTGCTAAGTCCCACTTATGCATTTATATAGTGAACATAGCATTGCTGTTTGCATTTTTTATTTTCGTATTTTAGTATTTTCAGCCACGGCGACGCGCACATATGTCATTTTAAAGAATGTGCTGACTAAGGCCCCATGCACACAACAGTGTTTTTGTTCCGCATCTCATCAGCATTTTTTGCAGATTGGCTGCGGGCCCATTTAGGTCAATGGTGCTGCACAGAACACAGACAGCACACCGCGTGCCTTCTGCATCTGTATGTCCATTCCACTGCCCCACAAAAGAGATAGAACATGTCCTATTTTTGTCAGTTTTGCAGCCAAGAATAAGCATTTTCCACATAGGGAGGGATGTGTGCACAGCTGGTATCCTTTTTTTCCGGATCCGCGATTTGCAGACCATTAAACAGATACAGTCATATGCATGGTGTCTGAACCCGCTGCTGTCTCGAAAATGGGGCCTCTTCTCATGCTGATGCATGCGCATAACGGAGAGAGACTGACAGTAGTGCGAGACGGGGTCCCATTCTTGAGACAGGTGTTCGTTCCACCGCTGGTGCATCAAAAAATTTAAGCTTTTCCACCCAGAATATCTTTTTGCAGCAGAATAAATGCATCATGCCTACTTTCAAGGGGTTCTCTGACCTTTTCTTACTGATAATCTATTCTTTGGATGCTGATGACCTATCCAATCAGCGGGGGTCCGACACCTGGGACCCCCGCCGATCAGCTGATTGAAAAGGCAGCCGTGCTCACAGTAGCACTGCAGCCTTCTCACTGCTTCCCCCAGGCCAGTGACGTCATGATTGTGGCGTGGGCTGGGCCAAGTGAATGGGGCTGAGCTGCGCCCAGACCGTGTGACAGAGTCGTGACGACACTGGCCTGCAAGAAGCACCGCTGCCTTCACAAACAGCTGATGACCTGTCCAAAGGATAGATCATCAGTAAGAAAAAGGAGGAGAACCCCCTTTAATCTGGACAGGAATGTGCTTTTTTTTCTGCTGTGCTGTTATTCACGTAATGATTTATTCTGGCTTGCAGTTGTCACAATAGGTCAAGTACAAGATGTGACTTGACTGTGAGAAGTACTTGACTGTGAGAAGTGCCTTACTAATATACTGTAAGCACTGTCTAAAGTGTTACCTCTCTGGTTGACAGGTTGCATTTCAGGAATGCCAGCTGAGGTTGGAGCAGGAAAGAAAAACAAGATTAAGAGCTGATGACAGGATAATGGAGGTAATCAAGTAATGCATTTAATCCAGTTAGAACTTTAATCCCCATACACACAAGAGTACATGCACAGTGGTTTTACTTTGTCCATCTCCTGTCATTATAACCTAAATCAAATGGTAAGGGTCCATTCACACGTCCGTATGTGTTTTGCAGATCCGCAAATTGAGGATCCACAAAACACGGACACCGGCAATGTGCGTTCTGCATTTTGAGGACCGCACATCGCCGGCACTCTCATAGAAAATGCCTGAATATCCGGAAGTGCGAATCCTCAAATGCGGATGCGGACAGCACATTCCGGCCCCATTGAACATGGATGTGTCCGCACCTGTTCCGCAAAATTTCTGAACGGATGCGGACCCATTTTGCGGACGTGTGAATGGACCCTAAAGTTGGTAGACTGAGATGGCTTTTTAAATAGAAAGGGCAGGAACACTGGTGTATGTTGTGCATGTCTCGAAATGTTTTTTTGTATTTTGTTTTTGGCCTGGGATAGGAGAGAGGAGAGCAAAATTGCTCTGCCATGCGTTGTCCTCACAGGCCCTACACTGGGTGTAACACAGTTTGCCTTAAAGGTAGCCTGTCACTTTAAATATTGTGTTTGAGCTGCAGGCAGCACGATATAGAGCAGGAGGAGCTGAGCAGATTGATATATATTGTGGGAAAAGTTTCAGTATAACTTGTATTTCATTCATTTAAATTCCTGCTCATTCTGGGCTGTGAAGTCAAGGGGGCAGTCCTATCAGTGATTGACAGCTATCTCTGTATACACAGTCATAGAGGAAAGGCTGTCAGTCACAGATAGGATCGCCTCCATGATGTCAAATCCCCGAATGAGCAGAAATTTAGATCAATGAAAAACAAGCTTTTCCGAATCTTTTTCCACAAAACTATATAACAATCTGCTCCTATAAAATGCTGCCTGCAGCTCGGACACCTTGTTCAATGTGACAGGTTTCCTTTAAGTGTCACTTTATTGAAACTAGAGCTAAGGTGCAGGCTTTAACGCGTGCAGTGGAGGCAGCGGAAGCTAACTACAGGTCCTTCTAAAAAAAATTAGCATATTGTGATAAAGTTCATTATTTTCTGTAATGTACTGATAAACATTAGACTTTCATATATTTTAGATTCATTACACACCAACTGAAGTAGTTCAAGCCTTTTATTGTTTTAATATTGATGATTTTGGCATACAGCTCATGAAAACCCAAATCTAAAAGAATTAGCATATTTCATCCGACCAATAAAAGAAAAGTGTTTTTAATACAAAAAAAGTCAACCTTCAAATAATTATGTTCAGTTCTGCACTCAATACTTGGTCGGGAATCCTTTTGCAGAAATGACTGCTTCAATGCGGCGTGGCATGGAGGCAATCAGCCTGTGGCACTGCTGAGGTGTTATGGAGGCCCAGAATGCTTCGATAGCGGCCTTAAGCTCATCCAGAGTGTTGGGTCTTGCGTCTCTCAACTTTCTCTTCCCAATATCCCACAGATTCTCTATGGGGCTCAGGTCAGGAGAGTTGGCAGGCCAATTGAGCACAGTAATACCATGGTCAGTAAACCATTTACCAGTGGTTTTGGCACTGTGAGCAGGTGCCAGGTCGTGCTGAAAAATGAAATCTTCATCTCCATAAAGCTTTTCAGCAGATGGAAGCATGAAGTGCTCCAAAATCTCCTGATAGCTAGCTGCATTGACCCTGCCCTTGATAAAACACAGTGGACCAACACCAGCAGCTGACATGGCACCCCAGACCATCACTGACTGTGGGTACTTGACACTGGACTTCAGGCATTTTGGCATTTCCCTCTCCCCAGTCTTCCTCCAGACTCTGGCACCTTGATTTCTGAATGACATGCAACAGTCCAGTGCTGCTTCTCTGTAGCCCAGGTCAGGCGCTTCTGCCGCTGTTTCTGGTTCAAAAGTGGCTTGACCTGGGGAATGCGGCACCTGTAGCCCATTTCCTGCACACGCCTGTACACGGTGGCTCTGGATGTTTCTACTCCAGACTCAGTCCACTGCTTCCGCAGGTCCCCCAAGGTCTGGAATCGGTCCTTCTCCACAATCTTCCTCAGGGTCCGGTCACCTCTTCTCGTTGTGCAGCGTTTTCTGCCACACTTTTTCCTTCCCACAGACTTCCCACTGAGGTGCCTTGATACAGCACTCTGGGAACAGCCTATTCGTTCAGAAATTTCTTTCTGTGTCTTACCCTCTTGCTTGAGGGTGTCAATGATGGCCTTCTGGACAGCAGTCAGGTCGGCAGTCTTACCCATGATTGCGGTTTTGAGTAATGAACCAGGCTGGGAGTTTTTAAAAGCCTCAGGAATCTTTTGCAGGTGTTTAGAGTTAATTAGTTGATTCAGGTGATTAGGTTAATAGCTCGTTTAGAGAACCTTTTCATGATATGCTAATTTTTTTAGATAGGAATTTTGGGTTTTCATGAGCTGTATGCCAAAATCATCAATATTAAAACAATAAAAGGCTTGAACTACTTCAGTTGGTGTGTAATGAATCTAAAATATATGAAAGTCTAATGTTTATCAGTACATTACAGAAAATAATGAACTTTATCACAATATGCTAATTTTTTGAGAAGGACCTGTATATAAATGAACCAATTGATAGGCATAGAGAATTATGGAAGGGGGCACAGAAAGAGCTGAATGATAGGCTATTACTTAATGCTAGGAACAAGCAGTTCTTCCAAAAACAAATGTATTATGAGGAAGGAGAAAGGACAGGAAGGATGCTTTCTTTGATCTCAAGGGCTCAGCGTCCGTCTAATTATATAGCAACTCTCAGGGATTCAGCTGGAGATCTATGTACTGCTCAGGAGCGAATACTGGAGATTATGAGGGGATTCTACTCCGATCTGTATGTGTCTCGTTTATCCGCTTCTGATGAAGACATGGACTTCTTCCTTGAGGGATTGCGTATGCCTACACTCACTTCAGATCAGCGTGTTAAGTTAGACTCCCCTATAACGATCACTGAGATGGAATTGGCACTGTCCAGTATGTCTAATAATAAAGCCCCGGGTGGAGATGGCTTGCCGGTGGAGATTTACAGACGTTTTGCCTCAGTTATGCTACCCCAATTATTGGAGGTTTTTAAGGAGGCAATGACAAGGAAAAGACTACCTTCTAGTATGACTGAGGCAACAATTGTGGTTCTCCCGAAGCCGGGTAAAGATATTTTGGAGGCTGAATCATATAGGCCAATCACATTACTTCAGGTAGACATTAAAATACTGGCAAAAGTTCTAGCGAACCGTTTGAACTCGGTTATAGCTTCTCTTATTCACCCTGATCAGGCTGGCTTTATGCCAAATATGTCTACGGCGGTCAATATGAGGCGCTTATACCTAAATATCCAGAGACAAGCTTCGGAGGCGGCGGTCGCATCTCTAGATGCGGCCAAAGCCTTTGATAGCGTAGAATGGAGATACTTGTGGAAGATATTAAAGAAGTTAGGGTTTGGCCAGTCATTTATAGGGTGGATCCAGCTCTTATATAATAAACCATCAGCTAGGATTAGGGTAAATGGCAATATTGTCAGATAGCTTCACACTCCATAGGGGAACGAGGCAGGGGTGTCCTCTGTCACCTCTGCTATTTGCGATAGCCATTGAGCCTCTAGCGGAAGCTATAAGATCGTCGGTGGGGATAAAAGGCTTCACATATGGTTCATTAGAGGAGAAAGTGGCACTATATGCCGATGATTTGTTATTATTTATGGATAATTGGAGGGGGTCTCTCCCGGTGGCAATGGAAGTGATCAATGGGTTTGGGAAAATGTCAGGCCTCTGCATCAACTGGACTAAGTCAGTGCTGATGCCATTGAAGGTAGATGTCACTAACACCAGTTCATGTGTGGAGGGTTTACAGGTTGTCCACTCTTTCAAATATCTGGGTATTCAGGTTTCACGCAGTGAGCTAGAGTTTGAGAAATTGAACATTACCCCGCTGTTACAGAAGTTTAGACAGAAGGTTAATGCTTGGACAAAACTAACACTATCAATCATAGGCAGGACGAAACTGATAAAACTGATACTGATGCCACAACTTCTCTATGTGCTACATAATGCCCCTGTATGGCTTCCTCTTAGGATCTTCTATGTAGTTAATGCAATATTCAGGGACCTTATCTGGTACCCCCCGCATTAAATTGGAAACTCTGTGCAGGCCAAAGACAGGGGGAGGTTTGGGGGTTCCTGATCCAAGGATGTATTATCTGGCGGCACAATTGCAGCATATGAGAGGATGGGAGTCGACGGATGACTTGGGTACAGCCAGCAAAATTATTCAGTCTCTCGTGGGCTGTCAAAACCTGAAGTCTGCTCTGGAGGAGGGTACTTTTCATGCAAAGGGTAATGCATTCAAGGCACTTCATTCCATTCACAACACATGGTGGAAGGCCAAAGAAATCATAGGTATTCAAGGCTACTCAGATGTCACTCCTATATGTCCGAATTTTATGTATACTGAAGTAAACAAGGTTAGTGGGGTAAAGGTATGGAATACTTTAGGACTGAAATATATGGGTCAATTGTTTGATAATAATGTACTTAAAGAATTCTCTAGCCTGCAGCAGGAGTTTGGGCTGCAGAAGTCCCAATTCTATTTATATCTGCAACTTAGACACGCGTTACGTGCTCAGGACCAGGTGATAGCGGTCTGCCCTGCGCAGAAAAATTTGGTAATAGACCTGGTGAAATCTAGTGGAGGTACAAAAGGAGTGATATCTTATGTCTTATGGAAGCGCAATTTAAGAAGCAACAATTTCAGCTGTATGATAAATGGAAGAGGGATGCCCCTGACTTAACGGAGGAACAATGGGATACTGTCCTAGAGGATTTTACTCAGGTTGCGGTTAGTGAGGCTCAAAGGGTATCTCAACTCTTGTTACTACACAGAGTATACAAAACTCCGGTCCTGATGAAAAGAATGGGGTACAGGAGTGACGATTGCTGCCCGAGGTGCGATGTAGCGAACGCAGATCTCATTCACTTGATGTGGAATTGCCCTAGGCTGAGGAGATATTGGGTTGGGGTAGGTGAATTGGTGAAAACTGTTTTTGATGTTGAACTCAGTATGAAAGTGACGGAATGTATGTTAGGATGTGTGAATATACCATATTCACTGCCTGAGAAAAGATTGGCTGTCATTAGAGTATTGTGTCAGGCTAGGAAAGTAATAGCATTTCACTGGTTAAGTAGACAACCGCCATCAAGGGGAGAACTGGAAAAAAGAATACACGTGCTGATTAGTTTGGAGAACTATGTATACCAGAAAAGGAACTGTTTAAAAAAGTTTGAAAAGATATGGTCACTATGGATTCAACACTACAATCTACAGATGTAAAGGAATGAGAGAGGGAGTGAGTGAATGAGGGAGGGATGTATAGGAATGAGTGGAAAGAGGGGGGCGGAGAGAATACTTGAAAGTACGTAGGATAACTAACTTTAAGGGTCTCAGGAAAAAAGGAGGATCTTTTGTATACTTTTGTATGTCCACATACTCCTCTAGAACGTAACACATTGTTCACAACTGCACGATTCTGAGTTACAGTAATGTGATATGTAAAACTAAGGCAATGATTTGTCGGATATTATGATGCGATGATGTACACTTGCTCTTGTCCCATGGGATATGTTGGGGGGAGGGGGACTGGGGGGGACAGTGGGGGACAGTGTTCTGTCTGTTGTTAAATTGGAAAATCTTAAATAAAAAGAATCTGATTTAAAAAAAGTGTCACTTTATAATAGTTGGCTTGCTTTTTACAGATGAAGATTTTATTTAACAGGGAAACACAATTATATTAGGTTTAAAACATGCTTGACTAGCATTTTAGGATTCATAATATTAAAAACCGGCATATATTTTGAAAATGATTGGACTAAAAGTGGCATTTCTTACTCCAACATGCGCATCTTGAGCAAATTCTGGAGCCTGTCAAAATGATGTAAAGTTGGCAGAAGTGTTGTATTTTTAGTCATACTAGGAAACCTATACAAAACTCTTGTGTTTCTGGTGAAGAAAAGTTGTTGAGATATATATTTAAGAAAGCTAACATATAGGCTCCATTCACACGTCCGCAAATGGGTCCGCATCCGTTCCGCAATTTTGCGGAACGGGTGCGGACCTATTCATTCTCTATGGGGACAGAAAAGATGCGGACAGCACACAGTGTGCTGTCCGCATCCGCATTTCCATGCCACGGCCCCGAACTTCCGATCCACGGCCCTGCAAAAAATAGAACATGTCCTAATCTTGTCCGCAAAAGGCAGTTCTATGGGGGGTGCCGGCCGGGTGTATTGCGGATCCGCAATACACTACGGACGTGTGAATGGACCCTTATTCCGATTTAATTTGTGGGGCAGACAATAACAATTATTTGATTAAAGAGCAATACAAGCTTATTGGCACAAGGATAGCAGCAAGAGAAATGCTACTATTTAACCATTTCATGTTATGCTCTTTCTTCTAGCTGGAAGTTGAAAATGCTCGATTACGACAAATAAATCAAACTCTCTCTGAGGCCCTTGAAGCACGCAATGTAACTTCCGTACTCCTTGAGGATGATGGTGTTCTTGACAGCATAGAAAAATCATTTAATAAATTCCATGCTTTCCTGGATCTTTTAAAAGATGCTGGGTATGTATGGGGAGCTGCCCACAATGGAATGAGTGATTTCTTTCCTTTCCCCTTCAATCAGTATGGTAATCGGCACAGAGAAATGCACACATGGATTTCCTATGATGTATGACTTTTTTCAAAGGAAAATGGCATTTTAAGAAATACTGAGCGTTTGCAATGTCAGCGTATCATGGATTATAGTGAATGCTACTTTTGTAGCATTTACACTTAGGCTGATTTAAAAGGTTATGTATATTATCATATTGAAAACTTATTGGAGGGGATCAGACACCTCGCACCCCTGCCGGTCAGATTATTTGTGTAGCTCCATTGACGTTGACAAAGCTACACTACACCTTAATCGTCAATCTTTTCCCACAAAACTATATATCAAGCTGCTCTGCGTCTTCTGCTCTATAACATGCTGCCTGCAGATTGCACTGCACTTTGTGGTGCAATAGTTTGCTGCTTTTATATGTGCAGATTGTCCTATGAAGTCTTTCAACAGTTCATACTTTTAATACTTACTAAGGGCTCTTTCACACTTGCGTTGTCCGGATCTGTCGTGTACTCCATTTGCCGGAAGTTCCCGCCGGATCCGTAACACCGCAAGTGAACTGAAAGCGTTTGAAGACGGATCCGTCTTCAAAATGCGTTCAGTGTTACTATGGCAGCCAGGACGCTATTAAAGTCCTGGTTGCCATAGTAGTAGTGGGGAGCGGGGGAGCGGGGGAGCAGTATACTTATCGTCCGCGCGGCTCCCGGGGCGCTCCAGAATGACGTCAGAGCGCACCATGCGCATGGATGACGTGATCCATGCGATCACGTCATCCATGCGCGTGGGGAGCCCTGACGTCACTCTGAAGCGCCCCGGGAGCCGCACGGACGGCAAGTATACTGCTCCCCCGCTCCCCACCACACTTTACCATGGCAAACAGGACTTTAGCGTCCTGGCAGCCATGGTAACCATTCAGAAAAAGCTGAACGTCGTATCCGGTAATGCGCCGAAACGCTGTTTAGCTTAAGGCCGGATCCGGATTAATGCCTTTCAATGGGCATTAATTCCAGATCCGGCCTTGCGGCAAGTGTTCAGGATTTTTTGGCCGGAGCAAAAAGCGCAGCATGCTGCGGTATTTTCTCCGGCCAAAAAACGTTCCGGTCCTGAACTGAAGACATCCTGAACGTATTTCTCTCCATTCAGAATGCATTAGGATAATCCTGATCAGGATTCTTCCGGCATAGAGCCCCGACGACGGAACTCTATGCCGGAAAAGAACAACGCAAGTGTGAAAGAGCCCTAAGACTTTTATCAATTCACATAAGTCACATCTGGTGTTTTATTAGAAATGAAGACAGGTGTGGATTGTGGGTTATGTTTTTTCCAAATTGTAGTTTATAGTAAAACTAAAGCATACTAATCAGCCATGAGAGGTGATATTTCACTTTAACCCTTTCGCTACTAGTGCCGTACATGAACAGCGCTGATGCGGTCTGTAAACATAGCGCATTCAGCAGCCGCCGTAGCTGGCAGGTCTCTGCTGTTTTTAACAGCAGATGCCTGTGGCTAATCTCAGTGACCAGCAATAATGCCAAATGCCAATCACGGACATTACAGCCTTTAGATGCCATGATCAAGTGTGATGCCGTGTGGTGCAGTCGGGGATGACGGTAATTCATTCTAATAGGCTTGGTCTCTCTGAAGAGACCCACCATATTACAGCAGCAGTTCCTATGTTGGCCAGCCGGTGGCAGGCCAACATAGGAAATCAGTAATCTATGTTTTTCTATATTCCCTATGGGAGTATAGAAATATTCAATAAAAAACAAAGTAGTGGATATTGTAGCCTCCTAAAGAGGCTACAAATTAATTTATTTTAAAAAAACAATATAAAAAAAATATAAAAATTTAAATCAGCCCCCTTTCCTTAGAATAAAAAAGTAAATACATAAATAATAACAAAAATAAACATCATGGGTATCATCGCATCAGAAAACGCCTGTACTATTAAAATATAAAAATATTTTTCAGATACGATGAAGTATAAAACTGGCCTATTTGCCATTTTTTTTAATCTTTTCTCTTACCCCCAAAAATTGTATAACGTGTGATCAAAAAGACACACACACTCCACAATAAAAACTACAGATCATCCCGCAAAATTGAGCCCTCACACAGCTCAGTATACATAATTATACAAAAGTTATGGGGGTCAGAATATGATGATTTGTCCCCAAAAAAATGTTTTCAAGGTTTTATTTATTTTTTCAGTATTTATACATATGTGGTATTGTTGTACTCGTACTGACCCAGAGAATAAAGGGCACAGGTCAGTTTTGCCGCAAAAGGAATACTGTAGGGACAAAACCAGTCAAACTGTGGCGGAATAGCGTTTTTTTTCCTCCAATTTCACTCCATTTGAACTTTTTTCTTGCTTCCCACTACATGGTATTAGTGATGAGCGGCAGGTGCCATATTCGATTTCGACGAAATTCGCGAATATTCAATAGAATATTCGTTTTATATTAGCCGAAATCGAATATTCGTCATTATTCTTGTTATCGCGATTAATATGCGATTTAAATAATCGAATTTCGATTTTAACTTAAAGGCTACTCTCCTATTGAAATAGCAATTCGATTTTTTCAAGTTATAATAATCGAATTTCGATTTTAACTTAGCACTGCTATATGCCATATTAGGCTAACTAATATGGCATATAGCAGTGCTAAGTTAAAATCGAAATTCGATTATTATAACTTGAAAAAATCGAATTGCGATTTCAACGTAATTCTCAAATCCGACAGTACATTCTAGTATATGGAGTCGTTCCCATGGTGATGGGGACGCTCCATAAGCATGGAATATGGCTTCAATGGCTTGGTAGAATTAGCGAATTGACGAATATATTCGTTATATTCCACAAAACGAATATAACGAATGTATTCGTCATATTCCACAAAACGAAGATAACGAAGTATTCGTCATATTCCACAAAACGAAGATAACGAAGTATTCTGCATCTTCATTTTAGCTACCTATTCATCAATTTCGCTAATTCTAGCAATGATATAGGAAAGTTGACTATAGAGACAGCTAAGTTTAATTCGCTATGCGATTATATTACTGCTTTTTTTAAAAATAAATAGAATAATTATAATACCTGATAATTATTATAATTATACTATTTATAAAAAAAAAGCAGTCATATAATCGCATAGCGAATTAAACTTAGCTGTCTCTATAGTCAACTTTCCTATATCATTGCTATAATTAGCGAAATTGATGAATAGGTAGCTAAAATGAAGATGCAGAATACTTCGTTATCTTCGTTTTGTGGAATATGACGAATACATTCGTTATATTCGTTTTGTGGAATATAACGAATATATTCGTCAATTCGCTAATTCTACCAAGCCATTGAAGCCATATTCCATGCTTATGGAGCGTCCCCATCACCATGGGAACGACTCCATATACTAGAATGTACTGTCGGATTTGAGAATTACGTTGAAATCGCAATTCGATTTTTTCAAGTTATAATAATCGAATTTCGATTTTAACTTAGCACTGCTATATGCCATATTAGTTAGCCTAATATGGCATATAGCAGTGCTAAGTTAAAATCGAAATTCGATTATTATAACTTGAAAAAATCGAATTGCGATTTCAACGTAATTCTCAAATCCGACAGTACATTCTAGTATATGGAGATGTTCCCATGGTGATGGGGACGCTCCATGAGCATGGAAGTCGGCAGAAGCGGCAACGGGCACTGACTGGAGCAGCCAGGAATCCAAAGGACAGGTAAGAACAACTTTAGGGAAGTGGGAAAGAAAAAAATATATAAAAAAAAAAAAAAAAACGAATATTCGAAATATCGAATTTATATCACTATATTCGAAATATTCGCGAATTAGCGAAGTGCCGATATTCGCGAAAAAAATTCGATATTCGAATATTCGCGCTCAACACTACATGGTATGCCATATTACATGGGGGCATTGGAAAGTACAACTTGTCCCCCAAAATAAACAAGCCCTCATATGTATATGTGAATGGAAAAATAAAAAAGTTATGGCTTCAGGAAGACGGGGAAGAAAAATGAAAACACAAAAGCCAGAAAACTTCCCGTAACCTAAGGGTTAAAATTAGAAGCAGGACATGGAAATGTTGAGGAATACAAACAGACTTTGCGTGGTTAGAGTCTGCAGCAGAGCAGCGCCAAGTAAACACTTGGCCGCAGTATGTACACTAGCAGTGTCAGGCCTACTTTATTGTTATGCACACCACCTAATTTTGGTATTCATTAACTATCCTGGTGGCCGACCGACGGTGCATATCAGGTCATCCCTGTAATTTGTTTATATGAATGTTTGATGTCTGCAGTGTTACTAAGGCAAGATGTCATCTCTTCAGGACACTGGCAAATATTTCTAGGATAGAAAAGCTCAACTCAGATAATTCAGATTGCAAATAAAATGTAGTCTGCTCTCTCTGCTTGTATTGATTTAGTGTTGGAATATATATTAGCATTTGCTTCATCACCGGTCTGAGGCATACATTTAGCAGTAATTGAGGAGTTATTCTAGTATCCGTACTGAGTGGCACCGTTCAAAGGGAGTCTGTCACCAGATTGTGACCTAATAGACCGCTTACATAGTGCTCTAGCATGGCAGTCTATGATTCTAATGGTACCTTTGATGTTTGCTTGTGAAGTTCCCCCAAGGCAAAAACGGACTTTTATTCATATGTAAATTAGGGCTCGCAAGTGTCCAGGGAGGGGTTCACCTCGTTGGAGCCCAGGCTGTTCTGCCTCTTTTCGTCATATCCCCGCCCCAGCCTCTTCCTCTGCCCGCCCCGCTCTTCCTTTGCGTCCTCCTTCTCTGCAGCGAGATCTCGCGCCTGGATTATCCATTGCTTGGCCGGGGCATGCGCACTGCGATGCCCATTGTGGGTGTCTCTGGTCTGCCTCCTCGCTGCTATTTCTCGCCTTTGGCCGGCGCATGCGTAGTAGCTACTGCGATGCCGTGCCCACAATGGGCATCGCAGTGCGCATGCCCCAGCCAAGCAATGGATAGCGCAGGCGCGGGATCTCGCTGCAGAGAAGGAGGACGCAAAGGAAGAGCGGGGCGGGCAGAGGAAGAGGCTGGGGCGGGGATATGACGAAAATAGGCAGAACAGCCTGGGCTCCAACGAGGTGAACCCCTCCCTGGGCACTTGCGATCCCTTGAATAAAAGTCTGTTTTTGCCTTGGGGGAACATCACAAGCAAACATCAAAGGTACCATTAGAATCATAGACTGCCATGCTAGAGCGCTATGTAAGCGATCTATTAGGTCACAATCTGGTGACAGACTCCCTTTAACTTTGCTTCTCTATTCCTATGCATTTACATGTAGGTTTGCTCGTTCATCAAGTGATTGGTGGCACATTTACACAAGCCAATTATTGGGAATGCTCATAACTGATAATTGCCCATATCCTCGGCCCATGTAAAATGGCCTTTACCTATGAAACCCGAGTGCCATTCAAATCTATTTAAATAGCTAGTTAACACTTTTCTCTAGTATCATATAATGTTGGTGTGAACACATGTACATGTAGCTGTAAAACATACCCTTATCTTTTCCAGCCTGTGATTATGAAAAGGTAATATTTAACTGCAGTGGGCACATTAGAACATTCCTTATTATCAGTGACACCGTGTCACTGAAATTAGCCTCCAGGTTACCTCCTTTTATCTGTTTATCACTCACATGCCAGGTCCACACAATCTCACAGAATGGTTATTAGAAATAGTTTTTAATGTTGATCTATAGGTTTATCAATTAAAACCCAAACTGATTGCAACATATTTGAGGGGGACTTTGTCAATATGGTGTCCTCATGTGCAGCCAGCTGAAAACACATGATCAAAAGCATCTTGAGGACAGCGCTGTGACTTGTCATAAGAGGACTTGTCATCAAAATCTTGACACTCCTTCAGATGGGTGCTGTCTGAGGGCAACATAACCTGGTGACAGAGACCCTGATTGAAACACTGGCCCTGTAGATATATTATTGAGCACCTCCAGAGTGAGCCAAGTGCTGGAGTCCTCTCGGTACAGTCCACAACCTCAGGAGTCCTTATATTCATGAGCTCCTGACTCTTGACAGGCAACCCCATGGACAGCTTGTAACTTTGTTCCTATACTGTTGGAGGCTTCATCTGATTTTTTGATGTTTGATAGAATAAATAGCACACCCTATAGCACTATTCTTCCCGCCAAATGATGGCCTCCAGTATAAGTCAGTGCTTTCTGTTGTGTGTGTGTCGGAATTGACACTGCTTTGTGGTTCCTTTTTCATTACAGAAACGACAACTCAGATGTTAATGGAGACTAAAAGAACACATACTTTAAAGGCAATATGTCACCACGATCTTGGAGTGTTAATTGCAGTACCACATGAGTAGTATTGGAAATAAAGAGCCTGGATCGCTATTTATTTTTTTACTGCCCACGGTTTCCCTGCTGTCAGTGCTTAAAGCTGTGCGCATGCACAGCAGTCCTGACAATATATTTCAGTGCAGCTTTGAACGCTGACAGCTGAAGAACAGGGGGCAGTAGAAAGAAAAATAACAATCTGAATTCCTTCTCCGCAGTAGTACTGATATAGTATTGCAGACAATAGTCACACATTTGTCTTTAAATGACATTAAACATTTAATTTTATTTTTTGCATGTCTCCTTTTAAGTATATATTTTTTTTTTAGTTCTTTTTGGCTTGGTACAGATTAATTTTGATAACCATTAAGCTGTTTGTTTTTTTAGGTTGGGACAGCTTGCAAGTTTGGCTGGCATTGATCAGTCAGACTTTGCCATACCCGGAGAGCCTCAATTGTCTTCTACAATTGAAAGAACTCGACAACCTTCATCTGAGATATTCCATAACCTACAAAGAACCTACTTGGTTGACCAGGTAATTCTAAACATAGAAGTAGTTTGTCACTATTAAAGGGGTATCCTTGTTACATTCAAGTTATCCTCTAGCCACAATATAGGCAATAGCTATTAGATCAGTGGGGGTCCAAATGCTTCCACCTCTACCAGTCACAAGAATGGGGGCCCTGCACCCTGTCGGAACCCCCGATATGAATGGAACGGCAGTTTGAACTTGTGCACTGCTGCTCTACAGGACTAATGGAAATAGTCAATTGCTTGTATGCTCTTATCTCCAGCAGTCCTACAGAGATGACTGGAACAGCAGTTCTCATGCTTGACCGACCAACAAATCCATTTCAGGGGTTCCTGTTTTCATGATCAATGGGTGTTCGGTATGATGGCATTATTAATTGCACTGTGTTTCAGGTCATTGTTTTGTACGCTGACTGACCGCTATCTCGATATGCGTAATCATGCAGAGTTAGCTGACCGTCACTGATTATGACCAACCCACATCATTCCTAACCATAGAAATAGCAGAAGGTGTCCTGCTTGTTTGCCCCTCTGCTGTCAACTGTAATTTGTATTGGGGCCCTTGACAGCAAGTGTTCAGTTTTCTTTTCCACTTCCTATTGAAGTCAGTGGGTAGGAACATGACAGATCCTCCAGAGCTAGGTAATAGATGATGATCCTATATTGGGGCTGTTATCTGTTGGCAATTATTTATTTATTTTCACACATTTAGCTGCTTTCAGTATTCTTCTGCTTGCAGTTAAAAACGGTCAGCCTCTTAACACCTCCTTTGCTGAGCTCCCACAATGCATTGTTCTCTGGTAGCAATCCACATCATTTTGAATGTAACTTTAGACATGATTGGAGGAGAAAATATATAACAGCAACATTATTAGTTCAAGATGAGTAAAGCAAGTTTAAGTGAGGTACGTAGAAGTTGATATACCCAGGATCATCCTTGCACTGAGGATCAGGAAGGAACATGGGTGCTCATATGGACACGGCAGTGAGCTGATTATTTCTTTATTTGTGTTGCAACTTTAAGTGACTCACCATTAAGGGTATAACTGCACTGCGCAGTCGTGTTCTAGTGTGGCAGGCCAGTATCATGTAGCCAGACAAGCGGCAACAGGCTCTAATTAAACTAGTCCGCACTGTTTAAAGGGAATCTGTCATGTTAAACATGGTGTTTGAGCAGGGAGCATGTTATAGAGCAGGAGGAGCAAAGCAGACTAATATACAGTTTTATGGAAAAATATTCAGTATAACCTGTCATTTATTCCTTTTATATTCTTGCTCCTTCCATGAGGCGGTTCTATCGGTGATTGATAGCTATTTCTGTATACACAGTCATAGAGGAAAGGCTGTCAATCACTGATAGAACCGCCGCCTGCACTTCAAAGCCCAGAATGAGCAGGAATTTACATGAATGAAATACAAGTTATACTGAATCTTATCCCATAAAACTATGGGGTCATGTATTAAGACCGGCATTCTTAATAAAGCCCCTGCTCTGGCAGTTGATCACCGAAGTTATGTAGAGGCGCATCCAGCGCCGGTTCTAAATACAAGCCAGAAACCAGAAAATGATAAATGAGATGGGCCAGAGTGCCCTTCCCTCCCACGCAGCGCCCACTTTTTTACACCTGGCTTGAGCAGGGAAAGTTGCAGATTGCAGCGCGACTGATATATAATTGACCCCCTATATATTATTCTGCTCTGCTCCTCCTGCTTTATAATATGATGCCTGTAGCTTACAGGTTCCCTTTAATTGGTCTGCATTGTTAATGGCCATGAGGTATTGCAGACCAACTAAACGGTGCAGACCTCATTAGTTTAATTAGAGCCCGTTGTGCATCATACAGGCCACAACCGCGCCATGTTGTCATACCCTTATAGATGAGGCTCTTAAAGGGTTTCTATCACCTCATTTTGACCTAATTAGCTCTCAGACACTAGCGATCTGCTAGTGTCTGATCTACCTAACAATGCTATTCTCATACCTTTGTGTGGATCCGTTTCCCTAAAAAACGAACTTTTATTGATATGCTAATGAGCCTCTAGGTTCTATGGGGGCGTCTTTTCAGCACCTAGAGGCTCAGTCTACTCACATTCTGCCGCCCAGTTCGTCTGTCCAGCCCGCCCATCTCCTCTGAAATGCGATCCTCTTTCTCAGCCAGCGGACTAATTCTGGCGCCTGCGCTGTGAGCGTCTGTATTCGGCGCAGGCTCAATGAATGTCTGACCGCTCCCTGGACAGACATCTTCACTGCGCCTGTGCCGATTACGTCAGAGCGCTCCGAGGAACAGATGGCGCAGTCGCAGTGGAGATGCCGGCGAAGGGAGCATTCAGACAGTCACTGCGCCTGCGCCGAATACAGACGCACACGGCGCAGGCGCGAGAATTCGTCCGCTGGCTGAGATGGAGGATGGCATTCCAGAGGAGATGGGCGGGCTGGACAGACGAGCTGGGCGGCATAGAGTGTGAGTAGACCGAGCCTCTAGGTGCTGAAAAGACTCCCCCATAGCACCTAGAGGCTCATTAGCATATCAATAAACGTTCGTTTTTTAGGGAAATGGATCCACACAAAGGTCTGATAATAGCATGGTTAGGTAGATCAGACACTAGCAGATCGTTAGTGTCTGAGAGCTAATTAGGTCAAAATGACAAAAAATACCAAGATTAAACCAGGCACTCAGTATGGAGAAATTGGTCAAACTATTTAATAAGGGATGGTTCCCACGATAACAATAAAATATACCGATATAATAAAACAATATAAAATACTATAAAATCACATAAATGCACATGAGAGAAACACTGATCAATAGCAGCAATGTGATTCATATCATTATAGCAGCGATCTATGCGGCTTGGATTTCAAGAAACCGCAACCCTTATTTCGGTCTGAAAAAACTGCAGTTCCATGTGATGTGGAAAGTCTTATGATCCACTTTAAATGTTTGCCGGTCTTGGATCGGTAGTCACAAAGTGCAGCCGTGCACCAAGGTGGCGTCCCACCTGTTTAAGCAACTATGTTGATTTATTTTACCTGGCCGGTATAACCTTATCCTTTGTCCGGACCTAGGAGGATACGCTGTGGACACGACGTCACCTGGATATCCGCTCGCGAAACTGTGTTTGTGGCTATTTGTGCAGGGATTCCTCCGGTGTTCGTCATTCTCAGTCACAGCTATTCGATTCCAAAATCCAGGGGAACTACTGTCCCAGCATGCCTGTACAAGGTATTAACCATACGCGTTTCGGGGTTGTCTGGATGACCCCTTCCTAGGTCAAAATGAGGTGATAGAAACCCTTTAACTGCTGAAGATTGTTAATCTTTTTTTAAACACTTGAGCTTCGACTATAAATGTCATTTGTGAGTTAGGCTTTGTTCACACTTGCATTTTGGTCAGTATCCAGAAGAGGATGCAAAAAGCAATATACATATGTGTATTTCGGTTTCCCTTCTGGTTTTGATTTAAATAATAAAAATAAATCCTGAAGATACTGTCCAAATACTCAAGTGTAAATTGAGGCCTTGATTTTTTTTTCATGTGTCTTCTGTTTAAATTTGTCATTTTCAGGTTGACATTAGCGATAATAAGATTGCTCCTGCAGATTCATTAGAGAGATCCTTTACAGCGGATGCAACAACTAACCCTCCACCTTGTGCATCTGATGAAATTCCTACCAACAGCGAGAAGAGCAAAGGAGAAGTGGGCCTTGATCTTTCTATAAAGGATGTGGAGGCATGCAGGAACAGCAGGGTTGCTGCTGAACAGCAAAATACCAAAGATGCACACGTTTTGAAAAAAGCTATCCTGTCTGACAGTAAAAGGGCCGATAGTGAATGCTCAGCATCAGATTCTAGCAGAAGTAGAAAAAGTCATGCCAGTAGCAGTTCTAAGGAATCCGCCAGCAGTAAGCTTCGAAAACAGTCTTCAAAAAGGCGCAACAAGCAGAGCTCATCCCCATGACTTAGGAAATCAAAATACTTACAAAACTTCAAATTTTTTCTGATACCAGTGTAGAATCGGAGATCCTAGATAACCTTGAGTGGATAGGGGGTAAACACAGGGGGTCAAATTAGAGAGCTGAGGTCTAACAAGATGTTATGCCAAAAATCTGGAAATATAAAGTGACTCAAATTGCATAAACAACAATTAAGCTACATAATTTAATCAAAATTTCAGCTTTTAGCAGCAGAAAAGTTTTAGGAATACACTACAATGATGTAGGGAAACTTCCCAAAATCCCAACTTCTGCCCCCTCAAACCTATTGGTATGTATAATTTTGCTATATTCTGCAAATCGTAATATTAAGAGGAAAAATGAAAGGGTCCGGCATA
This sequence comes from Bufo gargarizans, assembly GCF_014858855.1. NCBI lineage: Eukaryota > Metazoa > Chordata > Amphibia > Anura > Bufonidae > Bufo > Bufo gargarizans. The sequence goes on along the minus strand of NC_058080.1, from coordinate 488,248,016 downwards.
CATTACAGTCTTTCACTATGAAGGACAGTTCTTATGTTATAAAACACATAAGCGTCATTTGGCATCAGCAACCGCATGTAACAAGTTTATTTGTGCCTGAATAAAGCTATGAAAGAATTTAACATATGCTGGACCCTTTTATTTGTCCACTGTTGGACACAATGGAGGCCCTTGCATCCTTGATCATTGGAGCAGGATACAGGAGGCCTGTCAACAGTTTTTTCAATAGTAGTGTTTACAATAAAAACATAAACTACCAGAAAATGGGAAAAGACCACCTGGAAAATGTAACGCATTTGAGCTGAGATTGACAAAATCTGCAGGTGATGCTTGGTCAATATTCACACAGCCAAGGTGGTGGACCCTTTTGCTTTCTGCAGCAGGGCATATATCTGGACAGAGTACACTACTTTCTTTTTAAATCAAGATAGTTTTTATTGAAAGAGTAAAACACAGTGTACGACATATACACATACTATATAATTCAGCATCCAACGGCATGTACAATAAAATAAATTTGTTCCCTTTTTTAAATATAAATACATTGTTGTTGTGTTATTATTTCCAAGGAGTACACATTAATCACAATGTATCCAGGGCGTACATACATCATAATAAAACCCAATCATTAAACCAAACTAGTATGTACCTAACTTAGAACAATCCCAGAACATATGTACCAGAGAGGCATTCTCAGCCCCGCAGCGAGGGCAACAGGAGTTAGGGCGAAGACCAATTTTATAGAGGAAGGCAGGGGCCCTTTAGACCCTATGTAATAGATACAGCTGAGACAGGCGCTGCGCTTCATTAAGAGTCAGGCTGGGTATTAAGGCTAAGGTATCATTCCATTGCTCTTGGGAGATAGCACCCAGATCTCTTTCCCATTTGTCTTTAACTGGAAGGGATCCACCAGGAGTAGCCCCCCCCCCCCCCATGCAAGAGTACACTACTTTCAACTTGGACCCATATTTTAGCCAGGATGGTTGTTGGCAGCTGTGCATGCTGGAGAGGTCTTGTGATCAAGCTTACCAAGGGAGCTGCTGGATACCCCGAAGAGCATGTTGTTTAGTGCGAGCATTGTCTAGTTTGAAGACCACCTAACTCGGTCTACAAAGGCGATAGGACTGGTTACACAATGTCCTGGACATACCAAAGGCTGCTCAATGTTCCCTCCACAAATACTATACTGGAATGGCAATGGTAGCTAATGGCACCCCACACCATACCTGTTTTTTGTGCTGTGCGTCTCTTCACTATACATGAGGGCAGTAGAAGCTGTGATATGTACTCGGTATGTCTAGGACATCGTGGAACTAGTCCCACTGCCTTTTTTTTTACTTAGGATACATGGTATTCCAACGCCATAACACACATTGTCTGCACTATACAACATGCTCTGCAGGGTATCCAGCAGCCCCTCTGGCCAGCTTGATCACCAGACCACCTTCCATCGATCTGAGACTGGATGAGGTGACAGATCTCCCATGCACAGCAGCCATCAACTACCTTGGCTAAACTACAGTTCCAAGTTAAAAAAAGCCTGAATTTACACACCACAGGAGGATATCCAGCACCTGTATGACTGTTACCATGCTAGTGTGGCAGCACGAGGAGATGCCACCCTGTGTTAATATGACCCTGCCTCACCATATACCCTGTTGCAGAACCCCCAAAAAAGGGTGCACTGCCTAGGCTTTGTTAATCTGAGCTCAATTGCATTACATTTTCCAGTTATTTTTTTCATTTTCTGCTACTGTACTAGGAAAACCGAACCAAATGTATAAAAAAAAATGGAAATAGAATAAAACTTTTATAAGATGCTGTGAATATATTTAAATTCAATTTGTTTGGTACATTGTGTGTTCTTTTTTTACCTTATGAAATGTTTAATGCAATATGTTTCTAAGTTGTCAACTTAAATAAAACTGTTTTTATAGTTTTTGTATTTTTTTAACATTTCTTCACTGCATATTCAGGAAAGTACAATATAGAAAAGAATATGGATGAGGAAAATGACATTTAAATCACAAAGCACAATTATGCATTATACCAATGGGATGCTTTATATTTTAAGTACAATGTTGTCACCTCACCATTAAATATTCTAAAGACAGTATATTGTCTTTAGAATATTCAGCTAAATGGCGTCACTTTTTCTTGTCACTTTTTTTTTTTTTAGGACATTTTACATTGGAGTAGATCAGATCAGTGAATGAAGCTTGAGCATCAGAGAGTACTCTGTTGTGTAGCTGAGGACTTATGATTGGTTGGGTAGGTAGCATGTAGGTCCTGAAATATGAATATATAAAGAAACTTGCAAAAATATGTGTAAAAATGTTTGAGTGGAGTGGGGCATTTTTAGTGGGCATTTTTATGGCCACACAGGTCAGATTTTGTTGCATTTATGCAGCAAAGGCTGCAACAAATCGGCATCAAGACCTGTGAAAAACCCAATTGTAGCGCATGCAGATTTTTTAGAAAATCAGCTGTGGATTTGCCACACATTTTGCCCTATGCATTGCAAAGGGTGAAATCCAGAGTGACGTGTTGCAGATTTCAAGTCAGTTTATGCTGCTGATTTTTTTATGCAGTGTGTTGCTGTCCCTTTCCCGTTCTTGTCACGTCTCCTTTTGGGCGGCATAAAACCTCACACACTGCTTACGACTTTTTAATACCACTTTTCTGGCGTGGGGGAGATGATAAATCTCCCTGTTTTATGCTACTTTACAATGCTACGGATTGTCTTCCCTTAGCGTGTCTGATTAGGTCCAGGTGCGTTCAGTGAAACTCGCACCATTTTGCAAGCAAGTTCAGTCAGTTTTGTCTGCAATTGCGTTCAGTTTTTTCCGCGAGAGTGCAATGCGTTTTGATGCGTTAACGCCGTGATAAATAACTGAAGGTTTACAAACAACATATAGCAACTATCAGTGAAAAACGCATTGCATCCGCACTTGCTTCCGGATGCAATGCGTTTTTCACTGAAGCCCTGTTCACTTTTATGGGGCCAGGACTGCGTGAAAAAGGCAGAATATAGAACATGCTGCGTTTTTCACACAACGCAGAACTGATGCGTGAAAAAACACTCATGTACACAGACCCATTGAAATGAATGGGTCAGGATTTAGTGCGGGTGCTATGCATTCACGGAACGCATTGCACCCGGACGGAAAACTCACTTGTGTGAAAGGGGCCTTAGAGTAGCACTTGTATTTTCTAACTGACTGTAAGAATTAACTTTTGTGTGGATACGAAGTGTATTATACAGGTGTGTTTTAAATTCTTCATCCAAAAGCAAAAAACGTAGTCGGGCTAATCCAACCCTAAAAATGCTCCTCTAAATGTCAGGCACCTGCGATAGATCATACTTACCCCGCTCCCAGACACCCGCGTCAAGTATGATCTATAGTAGGGATAACCCCCTAAGAAAAGGAGATCCTCCACAGCAGCTTGCCCCCTTAGCAGTAACATCCAGAGCTCCCTCCCCTTTAACAGTAACCTCCACAGCGGCTGCCCCTTTATTAGTGACCTCCACAGTACACCGTCTCATTAACAGTGATTTTCACAATAACCTGCCCCCGTAACAGTGACCTCCACAGAGCTCGGTTCCCTTTAAAATGTGACCTCCACAACACCCTGCCCCCTTAACGGTGACCTCTACAGCACCCCCGCCCCTTAACACTGACCTCCATAGTGGACCGTCCCCTTAACTGTGACCTCCACCGTTCCTTGCCCCCCTTAACAGTGACCTCTACAGCATCCCGCCCCCCTTAACAGTGACCTCTACAGCATCCCGCCCCCTTAACAGTGACCTCTACAGCATCCCGCCCCCCTTAACAGTGACCTCTACAGCATCCCGCCCCCCTTAACAGTGACCTCTACAGCATCCCGCCCCCCTTAACAGTGACCTCTACAGCATCCCGCCCCCCTTAACAGTGACCTCTACAGCATCCCGCCTCCCTTAACAGTGACCTCTACAGCATCCCGCCTCCCTTAACAGTGACCTCTACAGCATCCCGCCTCCCTTAACAGTGACCTCTACAGCATCCCGCCTCCCTTAACAGTGACCTCTACAGCATCCCGCCTCCCTTAACAGTGACCTCTACAGCATCCCGCCCCCCTTAACAGTGACCTCTACAGCATCCCGCCCCCTTAACAGTGACCTCCACAGTACCCTATCTTTTTAACAGGGATTCCCACCACTCCCCGTCCCCTTAACAGTGGCCTCTACAGCAATCTGCCACTTAACATTGATCTCCACAGCAACCTGCCCCTAGGGTGGCTGGAGGTCCAGTTTTAGGCCGGACAGTCCTGCTTTAAGACTCACTGTGCTGTCTGAGCGTGAGCTGTAGGGAGAAAGTCACCCTCCCTCCCACCCCTGCAGCTGACAGAAGTTGATTTTTACCTTCATTTTTTAATCCCTGTCAGCTGCGTAGGGTTTTTTTAAGTTTGTCATTTGAGGGTGGCCTGAATGGCCACCCTACCTGCCCCCTGAACTATGACCTCCACAGCACTCCACTCCCTTAAGAGTGTCATCCACAGCGCCCTGGCCCTTTAAAGCTTGCCTACAGCAGTGAAGAAAAATGGCTGGGTTGTTATGTAAACCTGGTGTAAAACTGTGTGTATGTGGAGACTGAGGGCCTGTGAGCTTCTATTGGCTGATAAGGGTCATGTGACCAGGCTTCTATTGGCTAATGCATTTTTCGGGGAATATCTCAGGAAAGGTACGTGCTAGAGAGCTGAGACCCGGTCTAAAACCTTCCCGGACACCTGATGTACCCGTGTGCCAAATTTCGTGACTATAAATGCGACGGTGCGGATTCCTTTAGCGGACATACACTCAAGCTTTATATATTAGATAATTTTGTTTTATATATTATAAAGGAAAAATGGGAGGCAGCACCGATCCAAATTGGAAATGGCAGGGTGCACGCTCTGGGTAAAAAAAGCTTACCCAAATGTATAATGTCCAAAAAAGAGCAGTACTCCAACACAAGATAAAATAAATAACAAAAGTTTATTCACCCATAATAATTTTTTATATGTATTTTTATGATGACTTATTCCTATACAGTATTTGAATTGTGTGTATATATGGTATGTACATTACTAATAAGTTGTAACACTTGATTAATGGCACAGAGACACTTTATTCATTTTGTTGATGTATCAAATGGTTAAAAATTTTATGTTTTGCAATGATCATGTGACACTTTGTTAATGATGTGGGGGTATATATTCTGTTCACTGAGTCCCTTTTATTGCTTGAGAAAGGCTCAATTGTGGAGCCGAAACGTCGCTACACCATGGGTGAATAAACTTTTGTTATTTATTTTATCCTGTGTTGGAGTGCTTCTCTTTTTCGGATATTATATATACATATACAGTCAGGTCCATAAATATTGGGACATCGACACAATACACATTTTTTTTTGGCTCTATACACCACCACAATGGATTTGAAATGAAATGAACAAGATATGCTTTAACTGCAGTCAGCTTTAATTTAAAAATCTTTACATCAAAATCAGGTGAACGGTGTAGGAATTAGAACAGTTTGCATACGTGCCTCCCACTTGTTAAGGGACCAAAAGTAATGGGACAGAATAATAATTATAAACTTTCACTTTTTAATACTTGGTTACAAATCCTTTGCAGTCAATTACAGCCTGAAGTCTGGAACGCATAGACCTCACCAGACGCTGGGTTTCATCCCTGGTGATGCTCTGCCAGGCCTCTACTGCAACTGTTCCTGCTTGTTCTTGGGGCATTTTCTTCAGTTTTGTCTTCAGCAAGTGAAATGCATGCTCAATCGGATTCCGGTCAGGTGATTGACTTGGCCATTGCATAACATTCCACTCATTACAACTTTCCCTTAAAAAAACTCTTTGGTTGCTTTTGCAGTATGCTTTGGGTCATTGTCCATCTGCACTGTGAAGCGCCGTCCAATGAGTTCTGAAGCCTTTGGCTGAATATGAGCAGATAATATTGCCCGAAACACTTCAGAATTCATCCTGCTGCTTTTCTCAGCAGTCACATAATCAATAAATACAAGAGAACCAGTTCCATTGGCAGCCATACATACCCACGCCATGACACTACCACCACCATGCATCACTGATGAGGTGGTATGCTTAGGATCATGAGCAGTTCCTTTCCTTCTCTATACTCTTCTCTTCCCATCACTCTGGTACAAGTTGATCTTGGTCTCATCTGTCGATAGGATGTTGTTCCAGAACTGTGAAGGCTTTTTTAGATGTCGTTTGGCAAACTCTAATCTGGCCTTCCTGTTTTTGAGGCTCACCAATGGTTTACATCTTGTGGTGAACCCTCTGTATTCACTCTGGTGAAGTCTTCTCTTGATTGTTGGCTTTGACACACATACACCTACCTCCTGGAGAGTGTTCTTGATCTGGCCAACTGTTGTGAAGGGTGTTTTCTTCACCAAAGAAAGAATTCTTCGGTCATCCACCACAGTTGTTTTCCGTGGTCTTTCAGGTCTTTTGGTGTTGCTGAGCTCACAGGTGCGTTCCTTCTTTTTAAGAATGTTCCAAACAGTTGTTTTGGCTATACCTAATGTTTTTGCTATCTCTCTGATGGGTTTGTTTTGTTTTTTCAGCCTAATGATGGCTTGCTTCACTGATGGTGACAGCTCTTTGGATCTCATATTGAGACTTGACAGCAACAGATTCAAAATGAAATTTGCACACTTTAAATTAACTCTGGACCTTTTATCTGCTCACTGTAATTGGGATAATGAGGGAATAACACACGCCTGGCCATGGAACAGCTTAGAAGCCAATTGTCCCATTACTTTTGGTCCCTTAACAAGTGGGAGGCACATATGCAAACTGTTGTAATTCCTACACCTTTCACCTGATTTGGATGTAAATACCCTCAAATTAAAAGTGACAGTCTAGTCTTAAAGCACATCTTGTTCATTTCATTTCAAATCCATTGTGGTGGTGTATAGAGCCAAAAATGATAGAATTGTGTTGATGTCCCAATATTTATGGACCTAACTGTATATATGATCCAATTTATCTTGTCCCTCTGTTCAGGAAAAAAAGTACCAAATAAGGGTATGGTCACAAAATTTTACATGGTTTTCCGTTACATGAATTTAGCCTCATACAATGGTGCTTATCATCAAGCGCCCACTTGTTGCGGTTTCTGTGCAGAAATAATAAAGGAATAAACAAACTCCTTTTATTTCCCTTGATGTTCATTCCACTACATCAAAGATCCCATTTTAATCAATGGACAAATTATGTTGGGCAGCTTTTTGCTTTGTGTGAAACTTACCCCAAATCTCTACGTCATTATGTATGTTTTAGTTTTTGGAAAGTAATGCTCAGGCAGGGAAATAGTAGAGTGTCTTATAGTCAGCTGTAACATGGACATAAATAAAGCAACAGTTTTATTTACACATATCAGAAGAACAGTGTGCAGTTTTGAATGCTACTTTTGTTGTATTTTTCTTCAGTCAAGATAGACTTCCAGGTATTAGAAACATAGAACATAGAATGTGTCGGCAGATAAGAACCATTTGGCCCATCTAGTCTGCCCAATATACTGAATACTATGAATAGCCCTTGGCCCTATCTTATATGAAGGATGGCCTTATGCCTATCCCATGCATCCTTAAACTCCTTCACTGTATTTGCATCTGCCACTTCTGCAGGAAGGCTATTCCATGCATCCACTACTCTCTCAGTAAAGTAATACTTCCTGATATTACTTTTAAACCTTTGCCCCTCTAATTTAAAACAATGTTCTCTTGTAGCAGCAGTTTTTCTTCTTTTAAATATTCGCTACTCTTTTACCTTGTTGATTCCCTTTTATGTATTTAAAAGTTTCTATCATATCCCCTCTGTCTCATCTTTCTTCCACGCTATACATGTTAAGGTCCTTTAATCTTTCCTGGTAAGTTTTATCCTGCAATCCATGTACTAGTTTAGTAGCTCTTCTCTGAACTCTCTCCAAAGTATCAATATCCTTCTGGAGATATGGTCTCCAGTACTGCGCACAATACTCCAAATTAGGTCTCACTAGTGCTCTGTAGAGCGGCATGAGCACCTCCCTCTTTCTACTGGTAATGCCTCTCCCTATACACCCAAGCATTCTGCTAGCATTTCCTGCTGCTCTATGACATTGTCTGCCTACCTTTAAGTCTTCTGAAATAATGATCCCTAAATCCCTTTCCTCAGATACTGAGGTTAGGACTGTATCACAGATTTTATATTCTGCTCTTGGGTTTTTACGCCCCAGGTGCATTATCTTGCACTTATCAACATTAAATTTTAGTTGCCAGATTTTTGACCATTCCTCTAGTTTTCCTAAATCGTTTTCCATTTGGTGTATCCCTCCAGGAACATCAACCCTGTTACAAATCTTTGTGTCATCAGCGAAAAGACACACTTTACCATCGAGGCCTTCTGCAATTTCGCTGATAAAGATATTAAACAATATGGGTCCCAGAACAGATCCCTGACGTACCCCACTGGTAACAAGACCTTGGTCTGAATATACTCCATTGACTACAACCCTCTGTTGTCTGTCCCTCAGCCACTGCCTAATCCATTCAACAATATGGGAGTCTATGCACAAAGACTGCAATTTATTGATAAGCCTTCTATGTGGGACAGTATGAAAAGCCTTACTAAAGTCCAGATAAGCAATGTCTACTGCACCTCTGCCATCTATTATTTTAGTCACCCAATCAAAAAAATCAATAATATGAGTTTGACATGATCTCCCTGAAGTAATCCCATGCTGTTTTTCATCTTTCAATCCATGGGATTTTAGATGTTCCACAATCCTCTCCTTAAGTATGGTTTCCATTAATTTCCCCACTATTGATTTCAGGCTTACTGGCCTATAGTTGCCCGATTTCTCCCTACTACCTTTCTTGTGAATGGGCACAACATTTGCCAATTTCCAATCTTCTGGGACGACTCCTGTTGCCAGTGATTGGTTAAATAAATCTTTTAATAGTTTTGCTAGTTCGCCGCTGAGCTCTTTTAATAGCTTTGGGTGTATCCCATCAGGCCCCTGTGACTTATTTGTATTAATTTTAGACAGCTGACTTAGAACCTCTTCCTCTGTAAAGACACATGCATCAAAAGATTCATTAGTCTTCTTTCCTAACTGAGGTCTCCTTAATTTTCCTTTCTAAAAACTGAACAGAAGTTTTCATTGAGGCAGTCAGCTAGTTCTTTATCTTCTTCCATATACCTTCCTTCTTTTGTTTTTAATTTTGTAATTCCTTTTTTCATTTATGTATCTGAAGAATGTCTTATCCCCTTTTTTTCACTGACTGAGCTAATTCCTCTTCTGCCTGTGCTTTAGAAGCTCTTATAACTTGTTTGGCCTCTTTCTGCCTAATCTTATAAATTTGCCTGTCATCCTTGTTTTTTATTTTTTATAATTACTAAATGCTATCTTTTTGTTTTGTTTTTAATGATTTTGGCCACTTCTGCTGTCTACCACAGTGGCCTCTTCCTTGTTTTGCTTTTACTGACTAGCCTAATGCAATTATCTGGTGCCTTCAATAGTGCCACTTTTAAGTAGACCCATTTCTCCTGGACTCCATTGAAACTGTTCCAATCTGATAGGGACTCGTATACCACTAATCTAATTTTAGAAAAGTCAGTTTTTCTAAAATGTAAAACTTTAGTTTTTGTGTGGTGTGACTCAGTCACTGTACTTATAGTAAACCACACTGACTGGTGATCACTAGATCCCAAGCTTTCCCCTACAGTAATATCAGATACCAAATTCCCATTTGTGAATACTAAATCTAAAATGGCCTCCTTCCGGGTTGGCTCCTCAACTACTTGCTGTAGAGATAATCCCAGTAGGGTATTTAGAACATCTGTACTCCTGGCAGAACTAGCTTTTTTGGTTTCCCAGTTTACATCAGGAAGATGATAACTTCCTCCTTCAATGTAATTTTAGCTATTTCCTCAACTAGTAGATCATCTAATTCTTTGACTTGGCTAGATGGTCTATATATCACACCTACACGAGTTATGCTCTCGCTAACTTGTATCAAATTAGATTTCATGCTATCTTTCACATACATCTAAACATCTAAAACATACAAAAACATCTAAAAATTGAAAAACCCCCATATTAAATACAGACAAAAGGCAACAGTAATTGCTGCTGGCTACTTAGTTTTGGTATCTATAGGTCACCAATATACAGGTCCTTCTAAAAAAATTAGCATATTGTGATAAAGTTCATTATTTTCTGTAATGTGCTGATAAACATTAGACTTTCATATATTTTAGATTCATTACACACAACTGAAGTAGTTCAAGCCTTTTATTGTTTTAATATTGATGATTTTGGCATACAGCTCATGAAAACCCCAAATTCCTATCTAAAAAAATTAGCATATTTCATCCGACCAATAAAAGAAAAGTGTTTTTAATACAAAAAAAGTCAACCTTCAAATAATTATGTTCAGTTATGCACTCAATACTTGGTCGGGAATCCTTTTGCAGAAATGACTGCTTCAATGCGGCGTGGCATGGAGGCAATCAGCCTGTGGCACTGCTGAGGTGTTATGGAGGCCCAGGATGGTTCGATAGCGGCCTTAAGCTCATCCAGAGTGTTGCGTCTTGCGTCTCTCAACTTTCTGTTCCCAATATCCCACAGATTCTCTATGGGGTTCAGGTCAGGAGAGTTGGCAGGCCAATTGAGCACAGTAATACCATGGTCAGTAAACCATTTACCAGTGGTTTTGGCACTGTGAGCAGGTGCCAGGTCGTGCTGAAAAATGAAATCTTCATCTCCATAAAGCTTTTCAGCAGATGGAAGCATGAAGTGCTCCAAAATCTCCTGATAGCTAGCTGCATTGACCCTGCCCTTGATAAAACACAGTGGACCAACACCAGCAGCTGACATGGCACCCCAGACCATCACTGACTGTGGGTATTTGACACTGGACTTCAGGCATTTTGGCATTTCCCTCTCCCCAGTCTTCCTCCAGACTCTGGCACATTGATTTCCGAATGACATGCAAAATTTGCTTTCATCCGAAAAAAGTACTTTGGACCACTGAGCAACAGTCCAGTGCTGCTTCTCTGTAGCCCAGGTCAGGCGCTTCTGCCGCTGTTTCTGGTTCAAAAGTGGCTTGAACTGGAGAATGCGGCACCTGTAGCTCATTTCCTGCAAACGCCTGTACACGGTGGCTCTGGATGTTTCTACTCCAGACTCAGTCCACTGCTTCCGCAGGTCCCCCGAGGTCTGGAATCGGTCCTTCTCCACAATCTTCCTCAGGGTCCGGTCACCTCTTCTCGTTGTGTAGCGTTTTCTGCCACACTTTTTCCTTCCCACAGACTTCCCACTGAGGTGCCTTGATTACCCTCTTGCTTCAGGGTGTCAATGATGGCCTTCTGGACAGCAGTCAGGTCGGCAGTCTTACCCATGATTGCGGTTTTGAGTAATGAACCAGGCTGGGAGTTTTTAAAAGCCTCAGGAATCTTTTGCAGGTGTTTAGAGTTAATTAGTTGATTCAGATGATTAGGTTAATAGCTCGTTTAGAGAACCTTTTCATGATATGCTAATTTTTTGAGATAGGAATTTTGGGTTTTCATGAGCTGTATGCCAAAATCATCAATATTAAAACAATAAAAGGCTTGAACTACTTCAGTTGGTGTGTAATGAATCTAAAATATATGAAAGTCTAATGTTTATCAGTACATTACAGAAAATAATGAACTTTATCACAATATGCTAATTTTTTTAGAAGGACCTGTATATAGTCAGCATAAAATAAATTTTTCAATGTATTTTCCTTTTTGGCTACTTTCACACTCGCGTTTTGGCTTTCTGCTTTTGTGAGATCCGTTCAGGGCTCTCACAAGCGGTCCAAAATGGATCAGTTTTGCTCTAATGCATTCTGAATGGAAAAGGATCCGCTCAGAATGCATCAGTTTGCCTCCGATCAGTCTCCATTCCGCTCTGGAAGCGGACACCAAAACGCTGCCTACAGCATTTTGCTGTCCGCTTTACTAAAACTGAGCCAAACGTGCCAGATTGTGTAAGAGAAAATGAATCTGTCCCCATTGACTTGCATTGTGTGCCAGGACGGATCCTTTTTCTCTGACACAATCTGGCACAATAGAAAATGGATCCGTTCCCATTGACTTTAAATGGAGTTCATGACGGACCCGTTTTAGCTATGTTACAGATAATACAAACGGATCCGTTCATGACGGATGCATGCGGTTGTATTATTGTAACGGATCCGCCCAAAACGCGAATGTAAAAAGTAGCCTCACAAAGGCAAAAAAGAGCAGTTTCCTTTTTATCATAATTACACAAATGAATGTGCATACTGAGGTGTTTTCATGAACTTTAGTAGCTAGACTGTGCTCGGTTTTGCTGTAAGTAATGTTCAACCTTTAGACCACAGGTAGTATCTCGTGCTTAATAGAGTTTTGGGTTCATGTGGTTCATGTCTGCCTGTGCACATCTTGCTTGCTGGTTTATTTCCTGAACATTAGAAAATAAAAAAAGTTCTACAATCTTTCATCTTTCCTATATAGCTATTATGTTTTGACTTATGTTTCAGAGTTTCTGACCCCTGCCTATCTGATATTAACCCTTTCATGACCAAGGGTCATTGATGCCCCAGTGTCCAGGTCAAAATTTACAAATCTGACATGCGTCACTTTATGTGGTAATAGCTTTGGAACACTTTTACTTTTCCATGCCATTCTGAGATTGTTTTCTCGTGACACATTGTACTTCATGATAGTCATATATTTGAGTCAATATATTTCACCTTTATTTATGAAAAAATTCCAAATTTACCAAAAAGTTTGAAAAATTCACAATTTTCCAAATTTCAATTTCTCTGCTTCTAAAACAGAAAGTCATACCTAATAAAATATTTATTACTTAACATTCCCCATATGTCTACTTTATGTTGGCATCATTTTTGAAATGTCATTTTATTTTTTTTAGGACGTTAGAAGGCTTAGAAGTTTAGAAGCAATTCTTAAAATTTTTAAGAAAATTTCCAAAACCCACTTTTTAAGGACCAGTTCAGGTCTGAAGTCATTTTGTGGGGCTTACATAGTGGAAACCCCCCATAAATGACCCCATTGTAGAAACTACACCCCTCAAGTTACTCAAAACTGATTTTACAAACTTTGTTAACCCTTTAGGCGTTCCACAAGAATTAAAGGAAAATGGAGATGAAATTTCTAAATTTCACATTTTTGGCAGATTTTCCATTTTCTAAAAAAAAAATCTTTAACACATTGAGGGTTAACAGCCAAACAAAACTCAATATTTATTACTCTGATTCCGCGGTTTACATAAACACCCCACATGTGGTCGTAAACTGCTGTACGGGCACACGGCAGGGCGCAGAAGGGAAGGAATGCCATACGTTTTTTTTTACAGTTTTTTTTTTTATGCTGTTTATCGGACGGGGTCTATCATGTGATATCTTTATAGAGACGGTCGTTACGGACGCGGTGATATGTTTTATGTGTAGTTTTTTAATTTTTCATATTTTTTTTTATAGGAAAAGGCAATTTTTTTTAATTTTACATTTTTATTTATTTTTATTTTTTTTCTCATTTTTTATCAAGTCCCTCTTGGATCATGAAGATCCAGTGGGGCTGATGGCTGTACTATACTTTGCAATGCTCTTGCAAAGTAAAGTGTAATACATTCAGATGCCCTGTAGGTGGCAACAGCGGACGCTTTTGCAAAGCGTCCGGTTGCCAGGGCAACCATCGGGGCTACCATCGCAGTGCAGCAGCCCCGATGGTGGAGAGAGGGAGCCCCCTCCCTCTATTAACCCCATGGATGCCACTGCCGCGGCATCTATGGGGTTACAGAACTTACAGCAGAGTGTCAGCATAGAGCTGACACTCTGATGATGGCGGCGGCTCAGGAATAGAGCCGCCGCCATCAAACAGCAGGGGGCAGACGGGGGTCAGCGCTGGAAGTGGGGGGGGGGGGGGGGGAGGAGGTATGTCACGCCGGCAGGGGGCGGACTCAAGGAGGGGGCAGCGCCGCAGCACTGGGAACACATGCAGGGGGCACAGATTGGCTGCACAGATCGGAGGGGGGGGGATTTGGTGTCTGCACGCACAGATCGGGGGCGGGGGGGGCGCTGCACAGATGGGGGGGGCTGCATGGATCGTGGGGGGGGGGCCCACGAGGACACTGATTTCAGAGCGCAGATCAGAGCCTGAAACCGGCATTTTAACACTGCTTTAACACTAACTAACCAATCGGATCGATTGCCGGCAAGGGACCACTCTGATTGGTCCCTTGCCGGCATTACTGCACTGTATGCTGTCCGTGACAGCATAGAGGGCAGGGGCAGAAGCTTTGCAGCGCTTGGATTAAAGAGCTGCCTGAACATATATATACGTGGTAGCTGCACGGAGTATGTGCAGCTATCACGTATATATACAGATTGCGGTCGGAAAGGGGTTAATGATCTATCCTGAGGGTCAATATTAAAATACCGGAAAACCACTTTAAAATTATGGTTGCAGGAATTGGAGGCACATATTCAGAAAAAACTTAGAGATCAATTATTGTCTGTTTTTCCTACTATTTTTAAATTGGTAGATTTTATCTCGGATGCGTCAGGCTGACACCTTGAGATTAACCTGAGTTAGAGAGTCTTCACCTAACTGCTTTGAACTTGAGAGGAGGATTTTGAAGGAGAGGGGTTTGTCAGATTAAGTTATTTCTACCCTTCTATCCAGCAGGAAGCCAGTTATGGTACTTCTAGTATCTACCTTAGAATTTGGATGGCTTTCCTTTGTTTTTCCAAAGGTACAGTTGTGTTCAAAATAATAGCAGTCAGACATCACTAACCTGATCAATCACTGTGTTTGGTAGAAATTAGATTTTTACATGGCAAATAATTTACTAGCAGATGTAGTAGAGTAATAGAAATCCAACAGTCCCGACATGCATGCTGCCGATTCTGTGTAATTTAATCACTAATTGAAAGGGGCATGTTCAAAATAATAGCATTGTGGAGTTCAATTAGTTAGGTCATTTATTCTTTGAAAAACAGGTGATAATTACTACCCTTATTTAAGGAAGGAAGGCAGCAAATGTTGTACATGGTGGTTACAGTGCATTTCTCTATGCTGAGGAAAAGGGGCCGTTCCAGGACATTGTTTAGAAGAACAGCATACCTTGATTAAAAAGTTGATTGGACAGGGGATAACATATAAAGAAGTGCAGTAAATGATAGGCTGCTCAGCTAAAATGATCGCAAATGCTTTAAAATGGCAACCAAAACCTGAAAGACGTGGAAGAAAGCGAAAAACTACCATTTGAATGGATAGAAGAATAGCCAAAATGGCAAGGAGTCAGCCAACAATCAGCTCCAGGAAGATCAAAGACGGTCTAAAGTTACCTGTGAGTACTGTTACAATTAGAAGACACCTATGTAAAGCCAAGCTATCTGCAAGAAGCCCCCGCAAAGTCCCACTGTTGAAAAAAAGACATGTGCTGAAGAGGTTACAATTTGCCAAAGAGCACATTGACTGGCCTAAAGAGACATTTTTTGGACTGATGAAAGTAAGATTGTTCTTTTTGGGTCTAGTGGCCGGAGACAGTTTGTCAGATGACCCCCAAACACTGAATTTAAGCCACAGTGCACTGTGAAGACAGTGAAGCATGGTGGCGCTAGCATCATGATATGTGGATGTTTCTCATACTACGGTGTTGGGCCTATTTATCGCATACCAGGGATCATGGAGCAGTCTGAATACATCAGAATACTTGAAGAGGTCATGCTGCCTTATGCTGAAGAGGAAATGCCCTTGAAATGGGTGTTCCAACAAGACAACGACCCCAAACACCAGTAAATGTGCAACATCTTGGTTCCAGACAAACAAGCCCAATCCCCGGATCTTAATCCAATAGAAAACTTGTGGGGTGACATCAAAAATGCAGTTTCTGAGGCAAAACCAAGAAAGAACTGTGGAATGTAGTCCAATCATCCTGGGCTGGAATACCTGTTCACAGGTGCCAGAAGTTGGTTGACTCCATGCAACACAGATGTACAGCAGTTCTCAGAAACAGCGGTTATACAACTACATATTAGTTAAGTGATTCAAAGGAAAGCAAAATCTTCAAACATTCTTCAAACACTGCTATTTGTTTGAACAGTCTAATATTCACTTTTCTTCAAATTTTTTTTTTAGAAGAACAACACAAATTTGATATATTTTCTTCATGTTTTGATTTGGAATAGAATGTGTAGTGTTCCCAATGCATTTGTGTGTGTGGAAATAAAAGCTATTAGAAGGATTTTTTGAGCTTTGTTCAACACACTGCTATTATTTTGAAAACGACTGTACTAGTAATTCTCTTAGTACCCAACCTATGTCCAAGATCCTAGATTTCCTTCAGGAGGGTTTAAAGAGTTTGTCACCAGAAATACCTAAATCAAACTGGCTGACATTAGCGATGTGCTAATGTCAGCTGAACCTAACTATCATATTCCTAGTTTTATCCATGCCCCCGTTACTCCATAAATGTAACTTTTATAATATGCTAATTATCCTCTAGGAGCCAAGGGGGGCATTGCTCCTGCTCCTAGAGGCTCAGTTCTCCCACCTCTGTCACCTCCCTCCAAGTCTTGATTGACAGGGCCAGGCAGTGTTCGCATCCTCCTGCCGGCCCTGTGTGCATGGTAAATCTTGTGCCTGCGCCGTGCCGTTCAGTATTTGGCGCAGGCATAGTGAAGGAAGGACGCTCACTTGCTGCCGACTTCCTTACTGCGCCTGCCTGGCACGGTGCGGGCGTGAGATTTACCATGCACTCAGTGCCGGTAGGAGGATGCAAATGCTGCCTGGCCCTGTCAATCAAGACTTGGGGGGAGGTGACAGAGGTTGGAGTTCGGAGCCTCTAGGAGCAGCAGCAACGCCCCCCGTGCTCCTAGAGGATAATTAGCATATTATAAAAGTTACATTTATGGAGTAACGGGGGCATGGATAAAACTAGGAATAGGCTATTTAGGTTCAGCTGACATCGATAATGTCAGCCAGTTTAATTCAGGTATTTCTGGTGACAGAAACCCTTTAATGCCCTTACAGAACACCGGTGTTCTGCCAAATCTCTATGCCTTGCCAAAAGTCTATATAGGAAGTGACGCGGCCACCAGAAGTGAGGAGATCGTCAAGGAATCGGCTAGAGGAGGGTGTGCACGGCGCTGCGCAAGCGCACATCCACCAGCTTAGCAAAGAATTATTGCAGCGCCGCGATAGAAGTACTTCGTACACTGCGCGTGTGCACTTAGGGGCATAGAAATTTTGCAGCGCAAAATGTTGCATCAGATATCCCTACCCCTGAGTGCACAGGTGCCCACAAATCATCAGTCAGCAGCCTCTGTAGAGGGGAGTGAGTCTGTTAGCGCTGGAGAGGTGGATGTAACTACTGGGGAGGGTCTGAGGATTGTATGCTGGGGAGGCTGTGTGGGATTATATACTGGGGGGCTGCTGTATGGGATTATATACTGGGGGGCTGCTGTATGAGATTATATACTGGGGGGGGCTGCTGTATGGGATTATATACTGGGGGGGCTGCTGTATGGGATTATATACTGGGGGGCTGTATATTGTAACATAGTACATAAGGCCGAAAAAAGACACCTGTCCATCCAGTTCGGCCTGTCATCCTGCAAGTTGATCCAGAGGAAGGCAAAAAAAAACCTGTGAGGTAGAAGCCAATTTTCCTCACTTTAGGGGAATAAAAATTCCTTCCCGACTCCAATCAGGCAATCAGAATAATTCCCTGGATCAACGATATCTCTCTAGTAGCTATAGCCTGTAATATTATTACGCTCCAGAAATACATCCAGGCCCCTCTTGAATTCCTTTATTGTACTCACCATCACCACCTCCTCCTCAGGCAGAGAGTTCCATATCACTATGGGAACGCCTCTGTGTTAGAATATACTGTCGGATCTGAGTTTTTTTGACAGACAGGATACACGGATCACGGAGGCGGATGACAAACGGTGCATTTTCAGAGTTTTCAACAGACCCATTGAAAGTCAATGGATCCGCAGAAAATCACGGAAAACTGAACAACGGCCACGGGTGCACACAACGGTCGTGTGCATGAGGCCTAACTCCCTGGATCAACGACCCCTCTCTAGTAGCTATAGTCTGTAATATTATTACACTCCAGAAATACATCCAGGCCCCTCTTTTGAATTCCTTTATTGTACTCACCATCACCACCTCCTCATGCAGAGAGTTCCATAGTCTCATTGCTCTTACCGTAAAGAATCCTCTTCTATGTTTGTGTACAAACCTTCTTTCCTCCAGACGCACAGGATGTCCCCTCGTCACAGTCACAGTTCCTGGGAATGAATAGATGATGGGATAGAGCTCTGTACTGACCCCTGATATATTTATACATATTAATTAGATCTCCTCTCAGTCGTATTTTTTCTAAAGTGAATAACCCTAATTTTGATAATCTTTCAGGGTACTGTAGTTGCCCCATTCCAGTTATTACTTTAGTTGCCCTCCTCTGGACCCTCTCCAGCTCTGCTATGTCTGCCTTGTTCACTGGAGCCCAGAACTGTACACAGTACTCCATGTGTGGTCTGACTAATGATTTGTAAAGTGGTAGGACTATGTTCTCATCACGGGCATCTATGCCCCTTTTGATGCAACCCATTATCTTATTGGCCTTGGCAGCAGCTGCCTGACACAGTTTTTTGCAGCTTAGTTTGCTGTTTATTAAAATTCCTAGGTCCTTTTCCATGTCAGTGTTACCGAGCGTTTTACCATTTAATAAGTATGGGTGACTTGCATTATTCCTTCCCATGTGCATAACTTTACATTTGTCAGTGTTAAACCTCATCTGCCACTTATCTGCCCAAGCCTCCAATCTATCCAGATCCCTCTGTAGTAGTATACTGTCCTCTTCAGTGTTAATTACTTTACACAGTTTAGTGTCATCTGCGAAAATTGATACTTTACTATGCAAGCCTTCTACAAGATCATTAATAAATATATTGAAGAGAATAGGGCCCAATACTGACCCCTGAGGTACCCCACTAGTGACAGTGACCCAATCTGAGTATTTACCATTAATAACCACCCTCTGTTTTCTATCACTCAGCCAGTTACTTACCCACATACAGATGTTTTCTCCCAGTCCGAGCATTCTCATTTTATATACTAACCTTTTATGTGGTACAGTGTCAAATGCTTTGGAGAAGTCCAGATACACGACATCCATTGATTCGCCGCTGTCAAGTCTAGAACTTACCTCCTCATAGAAACTGATTAAATTTGTTTGACATGATCGATCCCTCACGAAGCCATGCTGATATGGCGTGTTTTGCTTATTTCCGTTAAGATGAGTGGTGCTATACTGCTCTACTGTATACTGTGGGG
Organism: Bufo gargarizans; assembly: GCF_014858855.1. Taxonomy (NCBI): domain Eukaryota; kingdom Metazoa; phylum Chordata; class Amphibia; order Anura; family Bufonidae; genus Bufo; species Bufo gargarizans. The sequence continues at coordinate 488,228,592 of NC_058080.1, read as the reverse complement.
TGCTGTATACTATAGGGTGCTATACTGCATACTGTGGGGTGCTATACATTATAGGGTGCTATACTGCATATTGTGGGGTGCACTGTAACGCTAGGGTGAGCCGAGCCCCAGTCTTATTCCTGAACTGCAGAGAGGTGCCCACTTCCAGCCTGAGCCCAGCTGCCCAGAGCACTGACCCTGACCCTGCTGGAGTCTTCAGAACTGTAAGTATTTACAGTCATTCACTGTAAGCTATATTATATACAGTGGTAGAGGGCATGATTGCCTGCTAGGGTGTGGGAAGGCGGGATCCAGGGAGCCCAAGTAAATTGTCGCCCAGGGTCCAATCAATATTAAGGACGGCCCTGCCCAAGCTGATCCACTACAGGCGCGCCACGAGTCCGCACGCACCCCCCTCCATCCCGCCGGCGGCAGCGCAATTTATTCACGATTTAATTTATTCACCAGTCCGCCCCTCTCACCAGTGCAGGGTCAGGGTGACAGGGTCCTTTAGGCTAGCGCAGGGCTGCCTGGATAGTGGACATGCGTGACGCACGTCTGCTACGTCATGTGACCCCCCCAGCGGGATTAATGCAGGGGAGCGAGCGCTGGCCTGTGTGACTCCATCTGCTGCCTAAGTTCCTTTAGTACCTGTCTGCCCTCAGTGCCCGCCCTGGTAATATATTGTATATAATTTAAAGTCCAGGAACAAAACAAGTATGCAAAGGAACAATAGTTGTAGTGCTTTGTCCCTTTGCATACTGGGGGTTGTAGTGCTTTGTCTCTTTGCATATTAGAGTCTTGTAATGACATCACTCATTTTACCATAATATGCACGGTGAAACCCAAAAAGTCATATTTGGGGATTCTGTTGTGTTTACAATTACCGTTTTAAAAAATTCATGGAGAACAAGGTAGGACTTATAGAAAAGTTACCTTCGTGGTACAAACATTTTTAGAAATTATACAAGTGCCCTTTTTATTTTATTTTATTTTTTTACTTAAGCCCCTGCCCTTCAAAATGTCTGTGCACGTCCCTGGCTCATGTACAAGACCGTTGGATGTTTTGCAGTCTGCAAATTGCGAATCCGCAAAACATGGATACCGGGTGTGTGCACTCCACATTGTGAGGAACAGAACCGCCTGCCTCTAATAGAACAGTCCTATCCTTGTCTGTAATGTGGACAATAATAGGACATGCAGAACGGCCATGCGGACATACAGACAGATTTATTTTTTCTCCCGGCCCCACTGAAGTGAAGGGAACGGTACAGACATGAAAAAAAAAAAAAAAAAAAAAAGTTAGTGTGCAGGAGCCCTAAGGTGCGCCCCCAGGATCAGTTACACTGGTGGGCCCCAAGTACCCCAGTCCGACACTGGCTGGATGTATATATAATGTAGGTGTCAGCAGGGCCGTTTGAAGGAATTTGGGGGCCCCAAGCAAAATAGACATGGAGGCCCCCCCCCCCCCCCCATCCACAGTGCAAATACTGTGGATGGCACTGTTTAGGGGGGATCTGTGGATGGCACTGTTTAGGGGGGAGATCTGTGGATGGCACTGTTTAGGGGAGGTCTGTGGATGGCACTGTAGAGGGATCTGTGGATGGCACTGTTTAGGGGAGGGGAGATCTGTGGATGGCACTGTTTAGGGGAGGGGAGATCTGTGGATGGCACTGTTTAGGGGAGGGGAGATCTGTGGATGGCACTGTTTAGGGGAGGGGGGATCTGTGGATGGCACTGTTTAGGGGAGGGGGGATCTGTGGATGGCACTGTTTAGGGGGGATCTGTGGATGGCACTGTTTAGGGGGGATCTGTGGATGGCACTGTTTAGGGGAGATCTGTGGATGGCACTGTTTAGGGGGATCTGTGGATGGCACTGTAGGGGGATCTGTGGATGGCACTGTTTAGGGGAGGGGAGATCTGTGGATGGCACTGTTTAGGGGAGGGGAGATCTGTGGATGGCACTGTTTAGGGGAGGGGGGATCTGTGGATGGCACTGTTTAGGGGAGGGGGGATCTGTGGATGGCACTGTTTAGGGGAGGGGGGATCTGTGGATGGCACTGTTTAGGGGAGGGGGGATCTGTGGATGGCACTGTTTAGGGGGGATCTGTGGATGGCACTGTTTAGGGGGGATCTGTGGATGGCACTGTTTACGGGGGATCTGTGGATGGCACTGTTTAGGGGGGAGATCTGTGGATGGCACTGTAGGGGGATCTGTGGATGGCACTGTAGGGGGATCTGTGGATGGCACTGTTTAGGGGAGGGGGGGATCTGTGGATGGCACTGTTTAGGGATCTGTGGATGGCACTGTTTAGGGGGGATCTGTGGATGGCACTGTTTAGGGGGGAATCTGTGGATGGCACTGTTTAGGGGGGAGATCTGTGGGTGGCACTGTTTAGGGGGGAGATCTATGGATGGCACTGTTTAGGGGAGGGGGATCTGTGGATGGCACTGTAGGGGGATCTGTGGATGGCACTGTTTAGGGGAGGGGGGGATCTGTGGATGGCACTGTAGGGGGATCTGTGGATGGCACTGTTTAGGGGAGGGGGGGATCTGTGGATGGCACTGTAGGGGGATCTGTGGATGGCACTGTAGGGGGATCTGTGGATGGCACTGTAGGGGGATCTGTGGATGGCACTGTTTAGGGGAGGGGGGGTCTGTGGATTGCACTGTAGGGGGATTTGTGGATGGCACTGTAGGGGGATCTGTGGATGGCACTGTTTAGGGGGGGGGGGATCTGTGGATGGCACTGTTTAGGGGAGGGGGGGATCTGTGGATGGCACTGTTTAGGGGACGGGGGGATCGGTGGATGGCACTGTAGGGGGATCTGTGGATGGCACTGTAGGGGGATCTGTGGATGGCACTGTTTAGGGGAGGGGGGGATCTGTGGATGGCACTGTAGGGGGATCTGTGGATGGCACTGTTTAGGGGAGGGGGGGGGTCTGTGGATTGCACTGTAGGGGGATTTGTGGATGGCACTGTAGGGGGATCTGTGGATGGCACTGTTTAGGGGAGGGGGGGATCTGTGGATGGCACTGTAGGGGGATCTGTGGATGGCACTGTTTAGAGGAGGGGGGGATCTGTGGATGGCACTGTAGGGGGATTTGTGGATGGCACTGTAGGGGGATCTGTGGATGGCACTGTTTAGGGGAGGGGGGATCTGTGGATGGCACTGTAGGGGGATCTGTGGATGGCAGGTCCCCCTACAGTGCCATCCACAGATCCCCCTCCCCGACGCTCACAGCAGTATATTTATAAACTAATCAGTAACTACTTTAACTTTATTCATTGCTCATTGCTGAGCTCTTAACTTGGATTATTTGGATATCTCTTACTTTGTCTTCGCTCCGGTAACTAACAGCAGGCAGTGCAGGCGGCGCTCACTCACTGACGTCACACGCCTGCGCCGCCTAGTGGGAGGAGCAGGCGCCTGACGTCAGTGACAGTGAGTGAGCGCCGCCCTTCGCTGCCTGCTGTTAGTTACCGGAGCGAAGACAAAGTAAGAGATATCCAAATAATCCAAGTTAAGAGCTCAGCAATGAGCAATGAATAAAGTTAAAGTAGTTACTGATTGGTTTAAAATATACTGCTGTAAGCGGCGTGGCCCTGTCTGTATATTCTAACCCCCAGGCAAGCGTCCCCGTCACCATGGGAACGCCTGGGGGTTAGAATATACCATTGGATTTGAGTTTTTGCGATCTCACTGAGCTCGTAAAACTCAGATCCGATGGTATATTCTAACCCCCAGGCAAGGGGTTAGAATATACCATCGAATCTTCTGAGTTACTCTGTTTGGCCCCGTCCAGCTCGGGGCCCCAAGCAATTGCTTGTTTTGCCTGTCCCTTAGCGACGGGCCTGGGTGTCAGCCCCCTCCCTCCACATGCAGATTATTGCTGGATCTATATATAATGTATATTCTCGGCTGTGTTCAGGTGTCAGACCCCTCCCTCCACATGCAGGTTATTGCAGGATGTATATATAATGTATATTCCCGGCTATGTTCAGGTGTCAGACCCCTCCCTCCACACGTAGGTTATTGCAGGATGTATATATAATGTACAGGTCCTTCTCAAATAATTAGCATATTGTGATAAAGTTCATTATTTTCTGTAATGTACTGATAAACATTAGACTTTCATATATTTTAGATTCATTACACACAACTGAAGTAGTTCAAGCCTTTTATTGTTTTAATATTGATGATTTTGGCATACAGCTCATGAAAACCCAAAATTCCTATCTAAAAAAATTAGCATATCATGAAAAGGTTCTCTAAACGAGCTATTAACCTAATCATCTGAATCAACTAATTAACTCTAAACACCTGCAAAAGATTCTTGAGGCTTTTAAAAACTCCCAGCCTGGTTCATTACTCAAAACCGCAATCATGGGTAAGACTGCCGACCTGACTGCTGTCCAGAAGGCCATCATTGACACCCTCAAGCAAGAGGGTAAGACACAGAAAGAAATTTCTGAACGAATAGGCTGTTCCCGGAGTTCTGTATCAAGGCACCTCAGTGGGAAGTCTGTGGGAAGGAAAAAGTGTGGCAGAAAACGCTGCACAACGAGAAGAGGTGACTGGACCCTGAGGAAGATTGTGGAGAAGGACCGATTCCAGACCTTGGGGGACCTGTGGAAGCAGTGGACTGAGTCTGGAGTAGAAACATCCAGAGCCACCGTGTACAGGCGTGTGCAGGAAATGGGCTACAGGTGCCGCATTCCCCAGGTCAAGCCACTTTTGAACCAGAAACAGCGGCAGAAGCGCCTGACCTGGGCTACAGAGAAGCAGCACTGGACTGTTGCTCAGTGGTCCAAAGTACTTTTTTCGGATGAAAGCAAATTTTGCATGTCATTCGGAAATCAAGGTGCCAGAGCTGCCATGTCAGCTGCTGGTGTTGGTCCACTGTGTTTTATCAAGGGCAGGGTCAATGCAGCTAGCTATCAGGAGATTTTGGAGCACTTTATGCTTCCATCTGCTGAAAAGCTTTATGGAGATGAAGATTTCATTTTTCAGCACGACTTGGCACCTGCTCACAGTGCCAAAACCACTGGTAAATGGTTTACTGACCATGGTATTACTGTGCTCAATTGGCCTGCCAACTCTCCTGACCTGAACCCCATAGAGAATCTGTGGGATATTGGGAAGAGAAAGTTGAGAAACGCAAGACCCAACACTCTGGATGAGCTTAAGGCCGCTATCGAAGCATCCTGGGCCTCCATAACACCTCAGCAGTGCCACAGGCTGATTGCCTCCATGCCACGCCGCATTGAAGCAGTCATTTCTGCTAAAGGATTCCCGACCAAGTATTGAATGCATAACTGAACATCATTATTTGAAGGTTGACTTTTTTTGTATTAAAAACACTTTTCTTTTATTGGTCGGATGAAATATGCTAATTTTTTTTTAGATTTTGGGTTTTCATGAGCTGTATGCCAAAATCATCAATATTAAAACAATAAAAGGCTTGAACTACTTCAGTTGTGTAGAAAACAAAAAAATAAAATATATAGTGGCAATTCTGGAGGAGCTGCCAAACCCCTGACACTGTGGCGTGTCTTCAATTGGGGGAGCAGCCCGACCGCATGTGGACCGCAGTAATCGACTAACCCCAGAAAAATATGCATACAATGGAGGATATCGGCGCGGTCCACATGCACCACAAGAGCAAACTACACAAAATGTAGCAATCATATGAAACACAGAGAGAGAATGCACCAAACAGATATAACACTGACTATGCTGGCAAGACATGAATGAAGGTATTAAAAGCTGAGACTTTTGCCAATATATTCCAGTCATGGAGATATTGGAGCCCCTCATGCACCACGTCACGGTTCTCAGCATGGCAAGGGGTCCTAACCGCTGCTCTAACTATGGTGTGAACACGGTCTAAAGGTGATATGGTTCAGCTCGCAGCCAAGCTTCCCACAAACGCCCAGCATGAATACTGCGGTTGTACAATGTGAATGAAGCCAGGCCGCGAGCCACACCCACACCAGACCATGTGATGGAGGTTACCAGGTGCAAAAGAGTGTTTGAATGCCAGGTAAAGGCAAACGCACTCAAATCTAACAAGGCAGAAACCAAAAAACAAAAAAATAAAATATATAGTGGCAATTCTGGAGGAGCTGCCAAACCCTTGACACTGTGGCGTGTCTTTTATTGGGGGAGCAGCCCGACCGCATGTGGACTTCAGTTGTGTGTAATGAATCTAAAATATATGAAAGTCTAATGTTTATCAGTACATTACAGAAAATAATGAACTTTATCACAATATGCTATTTTTTTTTTTTTTGAAGGACCTGTATATCCCCGCTCTGTTCAGGTGTCAGGTCCCTCCCTCCACATGCAGGTTATTGCAGGATGTATATATAATGTATATTCCCGGCTGTGTTCAGGTGTCAGACATGGACTCCTCCCTCCATATGCAGGTTACTGCTGGATGTACAGTGGATATAAAAAGTCTACACACCCCTGTTAAAATGTCAGGTTTCTGTGCTGTAAAAAAAATTAGACAAAGATAAATCATTAGCACCTTTTGATTTTATTACAGCACTCAGTCTTTTTGGGTATGAGTCTATCAGCATGGCACATTTTGACTTGGCAAGATTTACCCACTCTTCTTTGCAAAAACACTCCAAATCTGTCAGATTGCAATGGCATCTCCTGTGCACAGCCCTCTTTAGATCACCCCACAGATTTTCAATCGGATTCAGGTCTGGGCTCTGGCTGGGCCATTCCAAAACTTTAATCTTCTTCTGGTGAAGCCATTCCTTTGTTGATTTGGATGTATGCTTTGGGTTGTTGTCATGCTGAAAGATGAAGTTCCTCTTTATGTTCAGCTTTCTAGCAGAAGCCTGAAGGTTTTGTGCCAATATTGACTGATATTTGGAACTGTTCATAATTCCCTCTAGCTTAACTAATGCCCCATTTCCAGCTGAAGAAAAACGGCCCCAAAGCATGATACTGCCACCACCATGCTACACTGTGGGTATGGTGTTCTTTTGGTGATGTCGAGTGTTGTTTTTGCGCCAAACATATCTTTTGGAATTATGTCCAAAAAGTTCAATCTTGATTTCATCAGACCATAACACCTTTTCCCACATGCTTTTGGGAGACTTCAGGTGTGTTTTTGCAGAATGTAGCCTGGCTTGGATGTTTTCCTTAGTAAGAAAAGGATTTCGTCTTGCCACTCTACCCCATAGCCTAGACATATGAAGAATATGGGAGATTGTTGTCACATGTACCACACAGCCAGTACTTGCCAGATATTCCTGCAGCTTCTTTAATGTTGCTGTAGGCCTCTTGGTCGCCTCCCAGACCAGTTTTCTTCTCGTCTTTTCGGCAATTTTGGAGGGACGTCCAGTTCTTGGTAATGTTACTGTTGTGCCATATTTTCTCCACTTGATGATGACTGTCTTCACTGTGTTCCATGGTATATCTAATGCCTTGGAAATTCTTTTGTACCCTTCTCCTGACTGATACCTTTTAACAATGAGATCTCTCTGATGCTTTGGAAGCTCTCTGTGGACCATGGCTTTTCCTGTGGGATGCGACTAAGAAAATTTCAGGAAAGACCAACAAGAGCAGCTTAATTTTATTTGGGGTTAATCAGAGGCACTTTAAATGATAGCAGGTGTATGCTGACTCCTATTTAACATGATTTTGAATGTTATTGCTTAATTCTGAACACAGCTACATCCCCAGTTATAAGAGGGTGTGCACACTTACGAAATTACATTATTTTAGTTTAGTTTTTTTTTTTCTTCCCTCCACCTAAAAGATTTTAGTTTGTTTTTCAATTTCAGTTTATAGGTCACATTAAAAGGTGGAAAAAGTTCTGAAAATATTTATCTTTGTCCATTTTTTTACAGCACAGAAACCTGACATTTTAACAGGGGTGTGTAGACTTTTTATATCCACTATATATACAGGTCCTTCTAAAAAAATTAGCATATTGTGATAAAGTTCATTATTTTCTGTAATGTACTGATAAACATTAGACTTTCATATATTTTAGATTCATTACACACCAACTGAAGTAGTTCAAGCCTTTTATTGTTTTAATATTGATGATTTTGGCATACAGCTCATGAAAACCCAAATTCCTATCTCAAAAAATTAGCATATTTCATCCGACCAATAAAAGAAAAGTGTTTTTAATACAAAAAAAGTCAACCCTCAAATAATTCTGTTCAGTTATGCACTCAATACTTGGTCGGGAATCCTTTTGCAGAAATGACTGCTTCACTGCGGCGTGGCATGGAGGCAATCAGCCTGTGGCACTGCTGAGGTGTTATGGAGGCCCAGGATGCTTCGATAGCGGCCTTAAGCTCATCCAGAGTGTTGGGTCTTGCGTCTCTCAACTTTCTCTTCCCAATATCCCACAGATTCTCTATGGGGTTCAGGTCAGGAGAGTTGGCAGGCCAATTGAGCACAGTAATACCATGGTCAGTAAACCATTTACCAGTGGTTTTGGCACTGTGAGCAGGTGCCAGGTCGTGCTGAAAAATGAAATCTTCATCTCCATAAAGCTTTTCAGCAGATGGAAGCATGAAGTGCTCCAAAATCTCCTGATAGCTAGCTGCATTGACCCTGCCCTTGATAAAACACAGTGGACCAACACCAGCAGCTGACATGGCACCCCAGACCATCACTGACTGTGGGTACTTGACACTGGACTTCAGGCATTTTGGCATTTCCCTCTCCCCAGTCTTCCTCCAGACTCTGGCACCTTGATTTCCGAATGACATGCAACAGTCCAGTGCTGCTTCTCTGTAGCCCAGGTCAGGCGCTTCTGCCGCTGTTTCTGGGGAATGCGGCACCTGTAGCCCATTTCCTGCACACGCCTGTACACGGTGGCTCTGGATGTTTCTACTCCAGACTCAGTCCACTGCTTCCGCAGGTCCCCCAAGGTCTGGAATCGGTCCTTCTCCACAATCTTCCTCAGGGTCCGGTCACCTCTTCTCGTTGTGCAGCGTTTTCTGCCACACTTTTTCCTTCCCACAGACTTCCCACTGAGGTGCCTTGATACAGAACTCTGGGAACAGCCTATTTGTTCAGAAATTTCTTTCTGTGTCTTACCCTCTTGCTTGAGGCTGTCGATGATGGCCTTCTGGACAGCAGTCAGGTCGGCAGTCTTACCCATGATTGCGGTTTTGAGTAATGAACCAGGCTGGGAGTTTTTAAAAGCCTCAGGAATCTTTTGCAGGTGTTTAGAGTTAATTAGTTGATTCAGATGATTAGGTTAATAGCTCGTTTAGAGAACCTTTTCATGATATGCTAATTTTTTGAGATGGGAATTTTGGGTTTTCATGAGCTGTATGCCAAAATCATCAATATTAAAACAATAAAAGGCTTGAACTACTTCAGTTGGTGTGTAATGAATCTAAAATATATGAAAGTCTAATGTTTATCAGTACATTACAGAAAATAATAAACTTTATCACAATATGCAATTTTTTTTAGAAGGACCTGTATATGTGTTCAGGTGTCAGACCCCTCCCTCTACACGCAGGTTATTGCAGGATGTATATATAATGTATATCCTTGCTGTGTTCAGGTGTCAGACCCCTCCCTCCACACGCAGGATGTATATATAATGTATATCCCTGCTATGTTCAGGTGTCAGACTCAGACCCCTCCGTCTACACGCAGGTTACTGCTGGATGTATATATAATGTATATTCCCCGCTATGTTCAGGTGTCAGACCCCTCCCTCCACACGCAGGATGTATATATAATGTATATCCCTGCTATGTTCAGGTGTCAGGCCCCTCTCTCCACACACAGGATGTATATATAATGTATATTCCCCGCTATGTTCAGTTGTCAGCCCCCTCCCTCCACACGCAGACTGTATATATAATGTATACTCCCCGCTGTGTTCATGTGTCAGACTCAGACCCCTCCGTCTATACGCAGGTTACTGCTGGATGTATATATAATGTATATTCCCCTCTATGTTCAGTTGTCAGGCCCCTCTCTCCACACACAGGATGTATATATAATATATATTCCCCGCTATGTTCAGTTGTCAGGCCCCTCCCTCCACACGCAGGATGTATATATAATGTATATCCCCGCTATGTTCATGTGTCAGACTCAGACCCCTCCGTCTACACGCAGGTTACTGCTGGATGTATATATAATGTATATTCCCCGCTATGTTCATGTGTCAGACCCCTCCCTCCACACGCAGACTGTATATATAATGTATATTCCTGCTATGTTCATGTGTCAGACTCAGACCCCTCCGTCTACACGCAGGTTACTGCTGGATGTATATATATTGTATATTCCCCGCTATGTTCAGGTGTCAGACTCAGGCCCCTCCCTCCACACGCAGACTGTATATATAATGTATATTCCCCTCTATGTTCAGGTGTCAGGCCCCTCCCTCCACACGCAGACTGTATATATAATGTATATTCCCCTCTATGTTCAGGTGTCAGGCCCCTCCCTCCACACACAGGATGTATATATAATATATATTCCCCGCTATGTTCAGTTGTCAGGCCCCTCCCTCCACACGCAGGATGTATATATATTGTATATTCCCCGCTATGTTCAGGTGTCAGAATCAGGCCCCTCCCTCCACACGCAGACTGTATATATAATGTATATTCCTGCTATGTTCATGTGTCAGTCTTAGGCCCCTCCCTCCGCACGCAGACTGTATATATAATGTATATTCCCCGCTATGTTCAGGTGTCAGACCCCTCCCTCCACACTCAGGATGTATATATAATGTATATTCCTGCTATGTTCAGGTGTCAGACCCCTCCCTTTACACGCTGGATGTATATATAATGTATATTCCCCGCTATGTTCAGGTATCAGACCCCTCCCTCCGCACGCAGACTGTATATATAATGTATATTCCCCGCTATGTTCAGTTGTCAGGCCCCTCCCTCCACACGCAGGATGTATATATAATGTATATCCCTGCTATGTTCATGTGTCAGACTCAGACCCCTCCGTCTACACGCAGGTTACTGCTGGATGTATATATAATGTATATTCCCCGCTATGTTCAGGTGTCAGACCCCTCCCTCCGCACGCAGACTGTATATATAATATATATTCCCCGCTATGTTCAGTTGTCAGGCCCCTCCCTCCACACGCAGACTGTATATATAATGTATACTCCCCGCTATGTTCATGTGTCAGACTCAGACCCCTCCGTCTACACGCAGGTTACTGCTGGATGTATATATAATGTATATTCCCCGCTATGTTCAGGTGTCAGGCCCCTCTCTCCACACGCAGGATGTATATATAATGTATATTCCCCGCTATGTTCAGGTGTCAGACCCCTCCCTCCACACGCAGGTTGTATATATAATGTATATCCCTGCTATGTTCATGTGTCAGACTCAGACCCCTCCGTCTACACGCAGGTTACTGCTGGATGTATATATAATGTATATTCCCCGCTATGTTCAGGTGTCAGGCCCCTCCCTCCACACGCAGACTGTATATATAATGTATATTCCTGCTATGTTCATGTGTCAGTCTTAGGCCCCTCCCTCCGCACGCAGGTCCCCGCCCCCTGCACATGTTGGTTTGTTGCTGGATGGTGCAATCTCATTTAAGCCTTGCATCGCTACAGAGTGATCACGCGCTGAAGTCGTGGACAGTCAGCCAATCAGAAGCTCCGGCTGCAACGTTTGTCCAACCATCATTCGGGAGCAAAAATCACCATGTGAAAGTGGCCAATGAGAGCAGGAGCTCCTGCCTGATATTTACTGAGGCTGAGATGCTGAGCTGTGAAGTCTGCGCCAGTACCGCTCCAGTCCTGCAGCCGCCCGGCACCCCGACATTTCCAGACTACCAGCCCCACTCCACTACAGCCATGGACATCATCTCACAGGTTCTCAATTTTGGTGCAGGACCGGCCAAGCTGCCGCCGTCTGTAAGTACCCCTCTAGTTTTTATGGCACTCTGTGGGGGGGGGGGGGGGGGGGGGTCAGAATGGCACCTAGAAGAAGGGGTGCACCGTGCTCTGCTGCAGCGCATCTCCTGGTAAACCCCTGCAGACTCCATCACCATAGATTCTCATGTACCCTGTACCGGTCCATGGCATCTGCAGGGAGGTGAGTGCAGCGCAGAGAATGGACATAGGAATGGGGTTATGTCAGAATGTAATGGGATTGTCATCACAGGCTGCATTACCCTGAGTATTAATCCTATAGGGCTGCATCACCCTGAGTATTAATCCTATAGGGCTGCATCACCCTGAGTATTCATCCTATAGGGCTGCATCACCCTGAGTATTAATCCTATAGGGCTGCATCACCATGAGTATTCATCCTATAGGGCTGCATCACCATGAGTATTCATCCTATAGGGCTGCATCACCATGAGTATTCATCCTATAGGGCTGCATCACCATGAGTATTCATCCTATAGGGCTGCATCACCATGAGTATTCATCCTATAGGGCTGCATCACCATGAGTATTCATCCTATTGGGCTGCATCACCATGCGTATTCATCCTATAGGGGGGCTGCATCACCATGAGTATTCATCCTATAGGGGGCTGCATCACCATGAGTATTCATCCTATAGGGCTGCATCACCATGAGTATTCATCCTATTGGGCTGCATCACCATGAGTATTCATCCTATTGGGCTGCATCACCATGAGTATTCATCCTATAGGGGGGCTGCATCACCATGAGTAATAATCCTATAGGGCTGCATCACCATGAGTATTCATCCTATAGGGCTGCATCACCATGAGTATTCATCCTATAGGGGGGCTGCATCACCATGAGTATTCATCCTTATAGGGCTGCATCACCATGAGTATTAATCCTATAGGGCTGCATCACCATGAGTATTCATCCTATAGGGCTGCATCACCATGAGTATTAATCCTATAGGGCTGCATCACCATGAGTATTAATCCTATAGGGCTGCATCACCATGAGTATTAATCCTATAGGGCTGCATCACCATGAGTATTCATCCGATAGGGCTGCATCACCATGAGTATTAGGGCTCGTTCACACGACCGTTGCCCCTCCGTGCCCGTGCTGTGGACTGAAAATTGCGGTCCACAATGCACGGGCACCGACCATGGGCCAGCCGCATGCGGATCGCTGACCCATTCACTTGAATGGGTCCGCGGTCTGTCCGTTCCGTAAAAAGATAGAGCAAGTTCTATCCTTTTTACAGTGCGGAGGAACGGAACCCGAGGAAGCACTCCATAGTGCTTCTGTGGGGTTCCGTTCCGCACCCCATCTCCGGATTTGCGGATCCACCGTATAAGGGCCTGAATACGGCAACGGAGGGGCAACGGTAAGAACGAGCCCTTAATCCGATAGGGTCGCATCACCATGAGTATTATTCCGATAGGGCCGCCTTACCATGAGTATTAATCCGATAGGGCTGCATCACCATGAGTATTAATCTGATAGGGCTGCACTGCCTTGAGGATTACTCCTATTGGGCTGCAATAACTTGAGTATTAATCCTGCATTATGGGTGACCGTGCACCAGCAATGCCATTTCATTAGAAAGAGAAGGATATTGCAGAAAAGGAGGAGTTACTTCTCACCTTCTGGGAGTACATGGCATGAGAGTGCAGCGCAGGTACTGATAATCCAGGAAAGCCTGTTCTAATGTTGGTGGTGCCAGGCTAGACAATGGTGGCTTGTTCTACTGGTACAGATGAGAGTGCAGGGAGCTATTGCATCAGCTGTCACCTTCTGACCAATCAGAGGAGGAGCACGGCGGGGGCGGGGCTTTCTCCACAATATATCTCCCGGGCTCCCAATGCTTGTGCTCAGTCAGCGTTCATTCCCCGGCTACATGGAGGCCCCTTCATGTGAGAACATGTTCCTTTTGTGTGTGGTGCTTGTGCTGAGATGATGGAATGCTAATGGCTGCCACAGTGCTTTCTGCGTCCTTGGTGTGTATTGTCGCTTGCACGCTTACATACTCACTGAACATCACAGTTTAAGTGATTTTTTTATTTCTTTTTTCTCTTACTGCAGGTTTTGCTTGAAGCTCAGAAAGAACTGGTTGACTATAAAGGACTTGGCATAAGTGTCCTTGGTAAGTACTCGGTGAAGTAAATGGAGTAAGGACTCTTTTACACGTCTCTGACCTTTGTGACAAGATGGTCAGTAGTTCATCCATGAAGAGTCTGTTTGATCCGCGTGTCCGTTTTTTACCCTCTATGTCAAATTAATTTTTCAGAGCATCTCCTAGCGAAGGCATCCATGTTGTGTCTGTGGTTTTCATGGACCCATAGACTATAATGTGCGTGAGGGATCCATAACGCTTCAGGTTAGAATATACTGAAAAACTGTGTACATGACTGCCCCCTGCCCCCCCCCCCCCCCCTGTTTTTAACTCATTGGTGGCCAGTGCGGCCGCCCCCCCCTCCCTCCCCTGTAGTTAACTCATTGGTGGCCAGTGCGGCCGCCCGCCCCCCCTCCCTCCCCTGTGCGGCCGCCCCCCCCCCCTCCCTCCCCTGTAGTAAACTCGTTGGTGTCCAGTGGGCCCCCCCTCCCTCCGCTGTAGATAACTCGTTGGTGGCCAGTGGGCCCTCTCCCCTCCCTCCCCCTCCTAATTAAAATCGCCCCCCTATCATTGGTGGCAGTGGTGAGTACCGATCGGAGTCCCAGTGTAATCGCTGGGGCTCCGATCGGTAACCATGGCAACCTGGACGCTACTGCAGTCCCGGTTGCCATGGTAGCTTAGCAATTTGTAGAAGCTTCATACTTACCTGAAGAGCTGCGATGTCTGTGACCGGCCGGGAGCTCCTCCTACTGGTAAGTGAAAGGTCTGTGCGGCGCATTGCTTATAGCACAGACCTGTCACTTACCAGTAGGAGGAGCTCCCGGCCGGTCACAGACATCGCTGCTCTTCAGGTAAGTATAAAGCTTCTACAAATTGCTAAGCTACCATGGCAACCGGGACTGCAGTAGCGTCCCGGTTGCCATGGTTACCGATCGGAGCCCCAGCGATTACACTGGGACTCCGATCGGTACTCACCACTGCCACCAATGATAGGGGGGCGATTTTAATTAGGAGGGGGTGGGAGGGGAGAGGGCCCACTGGCCACCAATGAGTTATCTATAGCGGACGGAAACAGGGGGGGGGGGGGGTCTGCCCCCTGCTGCCTGGCAGCACCTGCCAGGCAGCAGGGGGCAGTCATGTACACAGTTTTTCAGTATATTCTAACCTGAAGCGTCCCCATCACCATGGGAACGCCTCTGTGTTAGAATATACTGTCGGATCTGAGTTTTCGCAAAGTGAAAACTCACCTCTGAAAAAGCTTTTATGCAGACGGATCTTCGGATCCGTCTGTATGAAAGCAACCTACGGCCACGGATCACGGACACGGATGCCAATCTTGTGTGCATCCGTGTTCTTTCACGGACCCATTGACTTGAATGGGTCCGTGAACCGTTGTCCGTCAAAAAAATAGGACAGGTCATATTTTTTTGACGGACAGGATACACGGATCACGGCCTCGGCTGCAAAACGGTGCATTTTCCGATTTTTCCACGGACCCATTGAAAGTCAATGGGTCCGCGAAAAAAAACGGAAAACGGCACAACGGCCACGGATGCACACAACGGTCGTGTGCATGAGGCCTTATAGTAAAAGGAAACCAGGAGAGTCCTGAATTTGGATATTCAGCCAAGGCATTTTATACATGGTAAATATGGGCAGCATGGTGGCTCAGGGCTTAGAACTGGTGCCTTACAGCTGGGTCCTGAGTTTGAATCCGACCAAGGATAACATCTGCACGGAGTTTGTATGGAAAAAAAATTCTAAATCAGGGTAATCTGAAAGACTAAATTCTGCCACACTTTAATTTTTTTCCTGCTTCGTCATATTCCGTCCCCCATAACCATTTTTTGCCTACTAAGCTATGTAAAGGCTCATTTTTTGTGGAGCATTCTGTAGTTTTCAGCAATACAATTTTGTAGTGTGTATGCCTTTTTTTTTTTAATCACTTTTATTCCATTTTTGGGGCAGGTGAAGCGACAGAAATACTGCAAATTGGCCATTTAAAAAAAAAATGTATTTATTTTTAGTTTTTGCGGCATTCACCATACAGGATAAATAGGTTTAATTAGTATGGGTGTTTTGGGATACAGTGGTGCAAATGATTTACAATTTTTTTTTATATATATATATTTTTTTCTACACATATCTACTTATGTGGCTTTAACCAGCTATTTTTGCATCCCCCATAAACTGCCATGAATTACCATTGCAGCCTGTGGGAGTTGTGCCGTGTTCCTACAGAGCTCTGCCCTCTTCTGACCTTCTTAGGAACTACTGCTGTAGTAGGCTCGGATCGCTCAGAGCCCAAGGCTACGACAAGGATCAAACGGCTGCCCTGATTGGCGTATGGGGGAGATGTTCAGGGCCTGGGAGAAAGCTGCCTCAGATGCAGTGGTCATAAATGACCATGGGCTCTGAGGGGGTGAAGGTCTGCAATTGCCTTTACTGCCGATCGCAGATATTAGGCCCGGGTGTCTTCTGTTTGAAACAGCTGAAACCTGTCAGCTATGGTGCTCCGCTTGGCATCTTTAAGATCCAATATCCACTGTACATATACGGCAGATGTTGGGGATGGGTTAAACGGGATGTCCAGGATTTTACAAGTGATGGCCTGTCCTTAGGAACCACACAGACTCTGCCAAAAAAACGGACACGTGGACCAAACTTCAATAGACATGCCTGTAAATGCCAGAATTATAGCCTATATGGAGCTTGCTGCCTATTGTAAAGAAACAAAAAACAAACAAAAGCTAAGCACAAAAAGGCATGGAAATAAGCTTTGTCTGTAGTGCCTCTAATACACTAAACTTGTGGCTGCATAAACCATCCTTTTAATAAACAGCTGAAATTTGCACAACTGCTCCACATGAAAATGAAAAAAATTCTGTGCAAACAATGAAAGGGATAGGACATGCTGCATACCTGGTGTAGCCTTAGACCTGCACCAGACTCATCACCGGGGCTCGGGCTGGATGATAAATGTGGGGCAGGGGTAGACGCTTCTCTCTGACTATACCAGCTATTGGCTGGTTTAGATTTGTACACCAGAATTGTGGCACAATTTTGTCACAAAATGTTGCATTGTAGGTCATGGAGCTTTCCCACTAATTCAGGCCTCCTTGGTGACCTAGGCACAGAGGATTTCTCAAAATCTAGATGTTCCAAAATGTGCCATCACTTGAGTTAATGTGGACAACCCTGTCCTAAAAAATACATGATTTGTAACATGAATTGTTTTCAAAATAACTTGCTTCCTTGTATTTCTTTTCTACAGAAATGAGCCACAGATCATCCGATTTTACAAAGATTTTAAATAGTACAGAAATTTGCATGAGAGAATTACTGTAAGTCCTTGGAACCTTTCTGATTATTCTGTACCAAGTAATGTTTACCTGCCCAATAGCATTTAGCGGAGCAGTTAAATGGGGTTATCACATAATTAAAAATGGAAATCGGACAGCCTATAATACATGACATAAAGCTAGAACCAGCCCTGTACCTCACGTGAAACCAGATATCTCCCCATTCATTGCACCAATTGCTCTGCTAGGTTTATTTCAGACTGACAGCTTGGGGGGCATGTCCTTTCCCTCGGGGGCCACTAGAGAGACCGGTGCTTTTTGCTTTTGCTATAGTGTGCAAGCACGACCACCACTGATGGATTGCAGGGGGGTCGTAACCAGTGTTTAAAGGGGTTGTCCGAGTTATGAAAAAAATATATATAGCACTGAAAATCTGATGGGCAGCAATATATATCTAAGCTAAGCAAGTTTTATGCAAAAAAAAAAATATATTTCCTCATTTCCCTGGTTCTTTTCTGGCCCTTTGTTTTTATTGCAAGTAAACAATCTCTGCCCCTCCCCCTGCTCTGCTAAGGGCGTGGATACAAGAGCTGCCCTGAGTGACATGTCTGCCTGCTGGGAGACTCTGCAGCATGTTGCATGTGTAGGACTACATGTCCCAGCTGTATAATGACACTGCTGATACATACAGGATCTTCCCCCTACCTTCTTGTGCAATGCTCTCTCTAGTATGTCAGCTCCTGTGCCCAGAATTGTCTGCTCACTGCCTGCTGCAGCTAGCCAGTATGTGCAGCTGAAGGGGTTAAGAGTCCTAGGATAGAGCAGACCTGCAGTGAAGGGGGGGGGGCGTGGTCAGCACAGTGACCTCTTGTTTACAGGCTTGTAAACAACCTTTATCAGAGCAGGGAGAGAAGCTGACATCACAGGTCATGTGACCCTCAGTGAAATTTGAGAAACCAGCCACTGGAGATAAAGTGAGTGAATTGGAAAGCTGTTATATTTGCCCAGTTAGGAACATAGAAAGAACAAAAAAATAACTCAAACAACCCCTTTAATGTGATGGCAAAATGAATCTAGCCAGCAAAGGAAGCAATATGGATAATAACAATACATTAGTAAGTGCCTTGTATTATCTTCCTCTACACAGCTGAAGTGAGACAGCCCTTCTAAGCCAGGAGCAGGACTGCTAGGGATAGATGCTCCAACAATCCTGACTTTTTACCGCTGTCTGAATGCATCAGCCAAAGTTATTTTTCTTCATTATGCAGAATAAGCTAAAAGATAGAAGGTCATGAATCTTGATAAGTGGTTCCCATTAATTGCAAATAGTGTGGGTAAAGCTGTCAACTAGGAGGCATTCACACAACAGTAAGTGTCTTGCAGTCCGCAAAACACAGATACCGGCTGTGTGCGTTCCGCATTTTGCGGACCCGCACATGGCCAGCGCTATATAAAGAATGCCTATTCTTGGTTGCGGACAAGAAAGCATGTGCTCTATATTTTTTTGCGGGGCCGTGGAACAGAACAACGGATGCGAACAGCACAAGGTGTGCTGTCTGCATCTTCGACCCCATTGAAATTAATGGGTCCGCACCTGTTCCGCAAAATTGTGGAATGGATACGGATCCATTTATACGGTCGTGTGAATGCGCCCTTATTTGATTAAGATCCAAACTCTCTACTAGGTGGTAGTGAGTCCTGTGGGTGTCCTCCCCCCCCCCCCCCCCCCCACACACACACACACACACTATGATTGGTTGCTTAAAGGAAACGTGGCAGAAGGTTATAGAGCAGGAGAAGCTGAGCAGATTGATATATAGTTCTACGGGAAAAGATGCAGTATAACTTGTAAAGCGCAGATGTGAAAGCAGCCTTACATTTTCATTCTTCTGCTCCGTTATAGGAGCACGAAAATAACGTAAGTGCCGGATTCCACACTTCTGCCTTTGCTTCAAAAACCTTCTCCTTAGGCCCCATGCACACGGCCGTTGTTTTGGTCCACATCTGCAGCTCGGATCCGGACCCATTCACTGCAATGGGCCCGCAAAAATGCGGACAGCACTCCATGTGCTGTCCGCATCCGTTGCTCCGTTTCGTAGCCCCGCCCCAAAAAATATAACCTGTCCTATTCTTGTCTGTTTTGAATGGCTGTCCGTGCCGTTCTGCAAATTGTGGAACGCACAATGACGCCATCCGTGTTTTGCGGACCTCAAAACACACAACAGTAGTGTGCATGTAGCCTTAATGGAAACCTAACGAATCCCATTATAGTCAGTCGGGTCCGTAGGCTCTGTTTGCTTTTTAAGTGCTTAATCCGGCACTCCCATTATTTTCGTTCTTCTGCTCATATAACAGAATTTATCATTAAAATTTCTGATCATTCTGGTCTTGGAGGCAGCCCTATCAGTGATTGTGCACAGATGGCTGTAAATCATAGAGAGAAGGCTGTCAGTCACTTATAGGACCTCCTCCATGACGTCAAAGCCCAGATTTAAATGAATAAAAATACATGTTTTACTGAATCTTTTCCCATAAACTTGCATATGTCTGCTCAGCTCCTCCTGCTCTATATTGTGCTGCCTCCAGCTCATACACCATGTTCAATATGACAGGTTCCCTTTAAGGGCTCGTTCACACGAACATTTCTGCGTTCCGTATATGGGACGTTTTCTGTGTTCCGTATACGGAACCATTCATTTCAATGGTTCTGCCCCAAAAAACTGAATGTTCTCCGTATGCATTCTGTTGCCGTTTTTCTGTTCTGTTGAAAGATAGATCTTGTCCTATTATTGCCTGCAAATCACGTTCCATTCAAGTCAATGGGTCCGCCCAAAAAAAAAAAAAACTGTTCGGATACGGAATGTACTCCGTATGTCTTCCGTATCCGTTCCGTTTTTGCGGAACCATCTATTGAAAATGTTATGCCCAGCCCAATTTTTTTTCTATGTAATTACTGTATATGCCATATGGAAAAACGGAACAGGAAACACTACTGAAAAAAAATAATGGAAAAAGACATACGGTCGTGTGAACGAGCCCTAACTTGTATACACCCTCCAACCAGCTTACAATTACTGTGCTGCTGAAGGAAATAATTAATTAATAGTTAATTAAAAGTTTATGCTTTTTTTTTTAACAGAAATATTCCAGACAATTATAAGGTGCTTTTCCTTCAAGGAGGTGGAAGTGGACAGTTTAGTGGCGTGGCTCTTAATCTTATTGGTCTGAAAGAAGCCAGGTGTGCAGACTACATAGTTACAGGTGCCTGGTCAGCAAAAGCTGCAAAGGAAGCCGAGAAATATGGAAAAGTCAACGTTGTCCACCCAAAGCTTGCAAGTTACACAGGTACAACCTCAGCTCCCAATGCTATCCTTGTGTTCTGTTCTTCAGTGACTTAAAAGGGAACATCATTTTTTATTTTGCTTCGGCTTGCATTGATCACCCAGGAAACTTCTTTGTGTACGTCCGTTAGACAAAAGCCTCTACTGGTTGTTAGGAATACACTGCCTAACAGCACACAGGGGCACATTTGGCAAAACTGGTCTTGGGGCCCATAGCCACCACTGAGAGCTCAGCATTCATTTCTTGAATGAAATGAAAGCTCCACAATGATTGGTTGCGGTGGACAACAAAGCCAGTATTAGACAGTTTTGATAAATGAGTGCCAGTCTCTTCAATCGGGTGGTCGAAGGTCGCATGTTAAGCAGTCATCCCTCTTGGACAATTAGGTCATGACCGTAATAACCTGAATAACTCATTTAACTTGTTATTTAGTGAGAAACCTTATTGGTATAAAAAACAATGCCGAAAAATAATTTGTATGCACCTCCAAACAGTGCTGAATGCCATTTCTTCTGTATGAAACAATTGGGGTGGGTTATGTAATTGTCTAAAACAAAAATGGCCTCTGTTGCCTATAGCAGCCAGTCACAGCACAGCTTTCATTTCTTATTCTGCTGTTCATAATGAAAGCTGTGCTGTGATTGGTTGCTGTGGGCAATAAGTTTTTATTTATTTTTTTATACGTTTTCATAAATCTTCTGTGTCATTGACAAAAGTTGTGACTGCTTAAAGAGGACCTTTCACCTGGAAAAACATTGTGAACTAAGTATCCTGACACATACAGCGGCGCCCAGGGATCTCACTGCACTTACTATTATCCCTGGGCGCCGCTCCGTTCTTCCGTTATGTCCTCCGGTATCTTCGCTCAGTAAGTTATGGTAGGTGGAGACTGCCCTTGTTCTGCTAGGCGTCTCCTTCTCCTAGGCTGTAGCGCTGTCCAATCGCAGCGCAGAGCTCACAGCCTGGGAGTTTTTTTTTCTCCCAGGCTGTGAGCTCTGCGCTGCGATTGGCCAGTGCTACAGCCTAGGAGGAGGAGACGCCCAGCAGAACAAGGGCAGACTCCGCCTACTATAACCAAATCCCCGAACATACCGGAGGACATAATTGGAGAACGGAGCGGCGACCAGGGATAATAGTCCCTGGGCGCCGCTGTATATGGCAGGATACTTGGTTCACAATGTTTTTCCAGGTGAAAGGTCCTCTTTAAATTTAGAGATTCAGAAACGAAAAACATTAAGCCAATTGTTAAAAAGGTTTTCAGAGACTTGAATACTGATTATCTATCCTCTATTTAGATCATCAGTATCTGATGGGTGGGGGTCCGACACCCGGAACCCCCACTGATCAGTTGTTTGAGAATGCACTGACGTTGCTGTGAGCGCTGCGGCCTTCTTGCTGCTCGCCAAGGACAGCGCCATACTTTATATAGTGGCTATACTTGGTATCGCAGCTCAGCCCCTATTCACTTTTGTGGGGCTGAGCTACGCCTCGGCCACATGACCGATTAATGTGTTGTCACTTGGCCTAGGGAAATCAGCGAGAAGGCCACGGGGCTACTGCGAGTACCACTGCCTTTTCGAACAGCTGATCTGCAGGGGTCCTGGTTGTCAGACCCCCACCAAGATGCTTATTACCTATCCAGTATATAAGTCTCGGAAAACCCCTTTTAGGCTCAAACAGGCCTGGGGTTAAAGGGGTTTTTCAATTTCAGACAATGGGGGCATATCACATAGATATGCGGGTGCCAGAGTATCTCGTAAACCCAGTGAAGGAGGCAGGGCTCCAGACAAAAAAAAATATCAAGTGGCCATTGGCTCCTAACCTGAAAAATTTAGGAGCCAAATTTAAAATGCATATAATTACGGTATAATAAAAAAAAAACGTCTTACCTAGAGTTGTCACGATACCAAAATTTTTACTCCATTTCGATACCATAAAAAGTATTGCGATACTCGATACCATGTGAAAAAATAAAAACACCAAAAAAAGCTGCGTGCATTCCACATTTTATGGAATGTCTGGACCATAATAGAACAGTCCGATCCTAATTTTTGTCGGGACAAGGTAACTAAAAAATGGCAAATTGCAAGTTTTATTTTTATTTTTTTTCTGTTACGGCGTTAACCACATAGGAGATATTTTTGAATATTTTAATCGTTTGCACTTTTTTGGGGTGTGGCGATATGTAATATTTATTTATTGTTTATATATTTTTTATATGTAAAATTGGGAAAGGGGGTGATTTAAACTTATTTAAACAATATTTTGGGTTGTGTATGGTTTTTTTAATTTATTTTTTTTCTTAACTATTTCCCTTAGGGGCTAGAACCTGGGGTCTTTTCATCCCTTGTCCTATTCACCCTAATAAAGCTCTATCAGGGTGAATAGGACTTTACACTCTCTCCCTGCTGCTCTGCTGCTTCAGTAGCGTCCTGGCTTCCATGGTAACCGATCGGAGCCCCCAGGATTACACTGCTGGGGCTCCGATCAGAAGCTGCCACTGCACCTCCAATAAAGGAGGGGAGGGGGGGACCCTGTGGCCACTGCCACCAATGATTAGAATAGTTATACTACTAGGGGGGGTTTGGGGGCGCACTGCACCACCAATGATTATATGGTACTTTAGAATACTGGGGTTTATAAACAATGAATATAGTTTATGCTTGAATACAAACGCAGGCTGCGAGTGCCGGCCATATACCATACCCGGCACCCAGCCTCTATGACTGCGCGCTGCAATTCGCCGCTATTAACCTGTCAGGTGCCGCATGCCATGTCAGTTTAATGTGAAAGCGGCAGAGCAGCGGAGGGTCTAGGCGCAAATGGCGACAAGACTACAAAGTCTTGTCGCCACTTTGCAAATCTAAGTCGCATTGGCGACCATTGCGTGGCTGCCCTCCATTCATTTATATGAGGTCACTGAGAATAGCCGAGCGCTGGCTCGGCTATTTCCACCAGCCCCATAGAAGTGAATGGAAGCAGTGGCCACACAAGCGCGGTGCACAACAAGACTCATACTGTTTTAATAAATAAGGCCTAAACTTTCCTTTTTATTGGTCTGCAGAATTTTCTGTGTGTTTCCGAAAGTCCATGTAGAAATACTACATAGGGTTAATCTGCTGATCTGTTCCATTTTTGGCCTGAGAGGGCAAAGCTTAACAATTTTTGTGCCCTAATACAGACAGGGCAGAGGGGGGAGGTAACTACAGCAGCCAGTTCTCTTAGGCCGCTTCACACAAGCGAGTATTCCGCGCGGGTGCGATGCGTGATGCGAATGCTTTTGCGCCCACACGGAATCCGGACCCATTCATTTCAATTGGGGCTGTGTACATGTGCAACGCTGGCCCCATAGAAGTGAATGGAGCTGCGTCAAAATCGCATCGTATCCGCACTTTCTTGCAGATGTGATTTTTATGTATTTATTTTTATTTCTCGCCCATTTTCCTTGGGGGACACAGACCTTGGGTATAGCTCAGCTCCCTAGGAGGCGTGACACTAAGTAAAACTGTTAAGCCCCTCCTCCATCAGCTATACCCTCAGCCTGGAGATAGAGGCTACCAGTTTTTAGCTTAGTGTCCAAGGAGGCAAGACACTCCCTGCTACTGCAGGGCTGTTTTCTCCTTGTTATTTTTACTTTTTCTTCTAATTTTGTTATTTTATTTTTTCCTAGGGATACCAGAGACTCATTTGACCTCTCTGCTCTCCCGGGGTTGAGCTGCGCCAGTGCCAACTTATCTGCACTGCTGCCTCCCCCACAGAAGCAATAGGAGGATCTGGGCAGCAATGGCTCCTCTACATCCCGCCAGCTAGGGGGTCGCCCGCACGCCAAGCCCCTCTTCCAGCTTCCTGCCACTGCGGTGCCAGTGGCTGAAGGGGCGACCCTGCTGGAAAGGACTGAGGGTGAAGACGTCGGACGGTGAGATGGCTATTCCAGCCCATACCCCGTCTCTATCTGCAGCATCTACCCCTCTGGGTAAGGGGGGCACCCGTGGTCGCTCATTCTGAGCGCTCATCTGCAGGACAATGCAGCACAGCAGCATCCTCAGCACCCCCACGCCGTTCCCCCCCACGCTGCTATCTTTCTCCCTCCCCCCCTCCCCCCCTCCCCCTCATTCGGGGCTGACTCCATTTTTCTCTTCTCTCTCTCCCCCTTCCCGCCGAGAACGGGGGGCGGGGCTTAGCGGTCCCGACAGGGGGCGGGGCTTACGCGCGTGTCATTTTGGGGGCGGAGCTACGTTCTCCTTCACAGGAGACATTTCAAGCGCTGGAGGGGGCGGAGCTTGTTCCCCGTGCTTTCTGCTGAGGTTTCCCGCGCTTCCTCACTCCTGACAGGAAGCTGGGACACGGTGGGGGACTCTAACCTCCTGTGTACATCGCTCGGCTTCTGTGGGCGCTCTCTGCTGCTCACTGCTGTTCACTGCTTCTCTGCTGCTGCTGATCTGGGCCATCTCCTGACGTTCTTCTGAGGCACTGGTAGGACAGTTAACCCTCTCCTAACCCTCCTGGTAATAGCTGCTATAACCCTTTGTGGTCTCTATATTAGAGTACAACCACACTTCAGCATGACAGATCTCACAGGTGCCCCCAAACCCTGGTACCATGCCTGTACCGCCTGTAAGGAACTTTTTCCGCGTGGGCAATCTGAGCCGCATTGCCTTGCATGTCAGGCCCCGGTGCAGGGCCCGCTTCCCGCTGCGCCCCCCGGTGCCTCTGAACCCCCTGACTGGGCTAGGTCTCTGTCTCAGGCGGTGGAAAGCCTTACACACGTAGTGGGCCGTCTCGTGGATAGACCGCCTCTCCCGCAGGCTGCCACAATCCCTGTCGCACCCGCTGGGACTACCGTTTCTGCCGCCCCCACTGGTTCCCTGCCTCCCAGCGAATCTTCCAGGGCCCGGCATACTCAGAAACGTTCAAGGGTTGAGCGCACATCTTCTCCAGATGCTTCGCTCTCTCCGCCATGCGTGCGAGCTCAGTCAAGTCTATCCTCTCAAAGGGATACGCTTTCTGAGGGAGAACTGGCGGATTCGGACGTGGACATGGACTCAGAGCTTCCGTCCAAATTGGCGTCCGCGGTGGGGCATCTTGTCACTAGCATCCGTGATACCTTTCAGCTGCACGATGACCCCCCCAGCTCTGAACAGGCTGGCGTGTCCTTTCTCCGCCCCAAACAGGCCTCCAAGGTTTTTCCCATACACGCTGATTTTTCTTCTGTGGTATCCAAGGCTTGGACTCGGCCTAACGTCCGCTTTATTACACCCAAAAAGCTGGACATTTGTTATCCCTTTCCAGCGGATTCTGTGACCACGTGGACATCCCCGCCTAAGGTTGATCCTCCCGTGGCTCGCCTGTCCAAAAGCACTACTATTCCTGTACAGGACGGATCTTCCCTCCAGTCTGTTGAGGACCGTCGTACGGAATCCCTCTCCAAGGCCATATTTACTGCCTCTGGTTCGGCCCTTAGACCGGTCTTTGCCTCCGCCTGGGTTGGCAAAGCGGTCTCTGAATGGGGTTTGCAACTGGAACGGGAGTTAGGGTCGGACGTCCCTGTTCAGGACCTCCGTTCCTTAGCCCAACTAATTGTTCAGGCCGGAAAATTCGTCTGTGAGGCCTCCCTTGATGCGGGTGCCCTCATTGCCCGTTCCTCTGCCCTGGCAGTTTCTGTCAGGAGGGAACTCTGGCTGAAGGTTTGGGCGGCGGACGCCGCTTCCAAACGCTCTTTGGCCGGCCTACCATTCACGGGTTCCCGCCTGTTCGGAACCCGTCTGGACGAACTTATATCAGAGGCCACGGGTGGGAAGAGTACTCACCTCCCCCAGTCCAGGCCAATGGGCGCCCCCCGTGGTCGCGCTGGTTCGTCCCGTTTTCGGTCCTTTCGCAAGCCCACCGGGTCTAGACCCGCGGCCAGTTCTTCTTCCTCTGGCCCAGCCCAGGATAGACGCAAGAAGCCGTTTTTTCGGACGCAACCTACCTGGCGCAAGTCCCAGCCTGCACGGGCTCCCACAGGCCAGCAGCCCTCTGCCTGAAGGTGCGCCCCCACCTACCCGGGTGGGGGGCCGCCTTCTCCTATTCAGGAACGTATGGCGGGCCCACATCTCAGACGCATAGGCGCTCGAGATTGTATCTTGCGGATACAAAATCGAATTTGCGTCCATTCCGCCAGACCGTTTCTTCCGATCCCGTCCTCCGCGAGATCCCGTACGAGTGGCTGCCTTCTTCGCGGCCATTCACTCTCTAATGGACAAGGGTGTCGTCGCCCCCGTGCCTCCGACGGAAAGGTTCAGGGGGTTCTACTCGAACCTCTTTGTGGTTCCCAAGAAGGAAGGCTCAGTGCGTCCGATCTTGGACCTAAAACGCCTGAACCGTTTTCTCCGACTGCAGAGATTCCGGATGGAGTCTCTCAGGTCCGCAGTGGCCTCCCTGGAAAGAGGGGATTTCATGGCCTCAATCGACATTCAGGATGCATACCTCCACGTTCCGGTTGCTCCATGTCATCACCGCTTCCTGCGCTTCGCGGTGGGGGACGATCACTTCCAATTCGTCGCCCTTCCCTTTGGTCTGGCGACGGCTCCTCGAGTGTTCACCAAGGTCCTGGCCCCTGTCTTGGCCCTTCTACGTTCAAGAAGTGTTTTTCTTCTCCCATACTTGGACGACATCCTGGTCAAGGCACCCTCCTTCTCTCAGACATCCCGCAGTGTGGAACTCACTCTGGAGACCCTGACGCGGTTCGGTTGGATTATCAACCACCCCAAATCTTCCCTTACCCCCTCCAGACGGCTGATCTTCCTGGGGATGCTCCTGGATACAGAGTTGGCGGAGGTCCGCCTTCCGTCGGACAAGCGTCTGGCCCTTCGCGGGTCGGTTCGCAGTCTCCTCCGTCATCACCGCCCTTCCCTCAGATCCAGCATGCGGTTGTTGGGAAAGATGGTTGCCTGTTTCGAAGCGGTGCCGTTCGCACAATTCCGATCCCGCACCTTTCAGAGGGCAATTCTGTCGGCCTGGGACAAATCACCGAGGAGTCTGGACAGGACCTTTCTTCTGCCTCCCCTGGCTCGGGCTTCCCTCGGCTGGTGGTTGCATATCCCTCTAAGGGGGAAGTCCTTCCTTCCACTGAACTGGCTGGTGATTACCACAGATGCCAGCTTACGGGGGTGGGGGGGGGGTTTTCCCTCCCCGGTCCGTCCAGGGCGTTTGGTCTCTATCGGAGTCCAGACTTCCAATCAATATTCTGGAACTGAGGGCGATTCTTCTGTCCCTCAGACACTGGACCCATCTGCTGAGGGGCCACCCTGTTCGGATCCAATCGGACAATGCCACGGCTGTGGCATACATAAACCATCAGGGAGGCACTCGCAGCGCTGCAGCGATGCAAGAGGTGACCCTCATTCTCCTCTGGGCGGAGACGCACGTGCCGGCCTTATCTGCGATTTACATCCCGGGGGTGGACAACTGGGCGGCGGATTTCCTCAGCCGGTCCACCATCGACCCGGGAGAATGGTCCCTGCACCCAGAGGTGTTCGAAGCCCTTTGTCTTCGCTGGGGTCGCCCCGACGTGGACCTCATGGCCTCCAAATTCAACCACAAGGTCCCCCTATACCTGGCCAGGGCACGGGACCCGAAGGCATACGGCGCCGACGCGCTCGTCCTTCCGTGGCGCGAATTCTCCCTTCTGTACGTCTTTCCTCCTTTTCCCCTCCTGCCACGGGTTCTTCGGAGGATCGCGGCAGAGGGCGTCCCCGCGATTCTAATCGCCCCGGATTGGCCCCGCCGGTCTTGGTACGCCGACCTAATGTTGCTGTTGGCAGACGCACCGTGGCCACTGCCCTCCAGGGAAGACCTTCTCTCTCAGGGACCGATCTTCCACGAGCATTTAGGCTCGCTACGTTTGACGGCGTGGCTATTGAGACCGCCGTCTTAACGCGACGGGGTTTCTCCGCGGACGTAGTCCGCACCATGATCCGGGCTCGTAAGCCCGTATCCTCTAGGATCTACTATCGGGTTTGGAGGTCCTATCTGGGGTTCTGTGAGTCCCGGAGCATCCCACCTCTCCGGTTTTCTCTTCCCACAATCCTGTCCTTCCTCCAGTCGGGTCTGGACCTGGGGCTGTGCCTCAGTTCTCTGAAGGGTCAGATTTCGGCGCTGTCTATTCTTCTCCAGCGTCCCCTGGCCCCTCTAGGGCCAATTAAGACCTTTTTACAAGGGGTGGCTCACTCTGTTCCGCCGTACCGCCCTCCAGTTCCTTCCTGGGACCTGAATGTGGTGCTCTCGTCGCTCCAATCAGCCCCCTTCGAGCCTTTACGGGAGGTCTCCCTTCGCCTTCTGTCCTGCAAGGTCATCTTTCTTGTGGCCGTCACGTCTCTCCGACGGGTGTCGGAGTTAGCGGCTCTTTCTTGCTCCGAACCTTTCCTGATCTTCCACCAGGATAAGGTTGTGCTTCGGCCTGTCCCGACTTTCCTGCCAAAGGTGGTCTCCGCCTTTCACATCAATGAGGACATCGTCCTTCCGTCGCTCTGTCCCTCTCCTTCCCACCCCAGAGAACGGGAACTGCACCGTCTGGATGTGGTCAGGGCGTTGAGGATTTACTTGGAGGTCACCGGGTCCTTTCGGCGCACGGACTCCCTGTTTGTGGTTCCGGAGGGTTCGCGCAAAGGGTTGGCGGTCTCCAAGGTGGCTATTGCCCGTTTCATTAAACTGGCGGTGTCTGAGGCTTATCGAGCCAAGGGCAGACCTCCGCCTTTCGGCGTCACTGCTCATTCCACCAGAGCAGTCGGAGCTTCCTGGGCGCAGAGGCATCGGGCCTCGGCTGAACAGTTGTGCAAAGCAGCCACTTGGTCCTCTCTGCACACTTTCACAAAGTTCTATAGGGTGCATACGCATGCATCAGCGGATGCTGCTTTGGGCCGCCTGGTTTTGCAGGCAGCGGTTTCCTGATGCTCTGGTGGTGTTCCGCCTTGGGTTTGTGGTCCCTCCCTTCTTGGACTGCTCTTGAACGTCCCAAGGTCTGTGTCCCCCAAGGAAAATGGGCGAGAAAAGGAGATTTTTGTATAACTTACCAGTTAAATCTCTTTCTCGCTCTTCCTTGGGGGACACAGCACCCACCCTTCTGTGTTTGGTTACAGGGTTATGGTCTGGCGCCCCGTTGGGTTGCTGGCTGGTTGTTTCCGTTATTGTTTGTTATCCTTTCACTACTTGGACACGCAACTGGTAGCCTCTATCTCCAGGCTGAGGGTATAGCTGATGGAGGAGGGGCTTAACAGTTTTACTTAGTGTCACGCCTCCTAGGGAGCTGAGCTATACCCAAGGTCTGTGTCCCCCAAGGAAGAGCGAGAAAGAGATTTAACTGGTAAGTTATACAAAAATCTCCTTTTTTTTCACGCAGCTCCATTCACTTCTACATGTTTTTCACGGATGGTTGCAAGGAGATGTTTGTAAACATTCAGTTTTTTTTTTATCACGCGCGTGCAAAACGCATTAAATCACATTGCACCTGTGCGATAAAAACTGAACGCGATTGTAAAAAAATTTAATAAACTTGCTTGCAAAATCATGCAGTTTTCACTGAACGCATCCGGATCTAATCCGGACACACTCGCCTGCAATGGGCCTTACTGTCAGACGTAGGACTGAGGAGAAGGAGGATAAGGACATATGTCATGAGGCACAGAGGAGATTTCTTTGTCTTTCTTAGTTTTAATTGCAATATGATCAAGGGAAAGGAGCAGAATAATGGAATAATTACTACATGTAGGAGTTTTCATAAAAAAATATATATATAATTTTTTGTTTCCAAATACCTTATGAACTGCACATCCAAATCACACCATTTAAAAAATTCCCATGTTTTTATGTAAATGGCAGTAGAAGTCATTATTACTGGTAAAAATCGAGCGATAGATATATATATAATATTTTATATTTTTTTTTAATTTTTTTTCAGGAATCCCAGATTCAAGCAGCTGGAATCTTAACCCAGAAGCGTCCTATGTTTACTACTGTGCCAATGAAACCGTACACGGTGTGGAGTTTCAGGAAATTCCTGATGTGAAGGGAGCACTACTAGTTTGTGATATGTCTTCAAACTTCCTGTCCAGACCAATTGACATTTCCAAGGTATCTGTTTTGATGCTCTGTTAAATAGAAATAAATAGAATATCAATGAGTAAATGGCTTTTGCAACAACAGGTGCATCTCAATATATTAGAATATTGTCAGTTTGTTTATTTCAGTAATTCAATTCAAAAAGTGAAACTCATATTCTATAGATTCATTACAAACAGGGTGCTCTATTTCAAGTGGTTATTTAATTTAATGTTGATTAATGGTTTACAACTAATGATTCTGATGTGACTTTTTGGAATAAAACTCCTAAGATTGACGCACCGGTAGTCTGAATATCAAAGAAAACCTCCCTTCTGTTTGAGGATATGGGCTTGCTACGTGACCCCATGGACAAAAAATGTGAAAGCTTGCTTAAAAAACCATGGGAGACAAATGCTGCAATGTTTAGACCCAGTATTTCTTCCACCTGCACCACTAGGTCCTTATTGCTATGGCTAAGTCAATTAGAAGATAACTTGGCAGCTGGAACTCCTAGAGAGGAGATCTTAGCATCTCTACCGACATTGAAACGAGCAACAAACTTTTTAGCCGATGCTTCAGCTGATTAGGTGAGATTGTCAGCCAGATTAGCCGCCATCTCCAGTGCAACAAGATATGGCATCTAAAAATCGCCTATGTGCTATCTATCCCCTGTGAAGGAGACCTCCTCTTTGGGTCAGCCCTTGATAATATCCTAGTGAAGGCCTCTGATAGAAAGAAAGGATTCCCTACAGAGAGTAGATTATTATTATTTTTTCATCAGTGGCGGTTCTTTCGGAACCAGAGAAACAGACAGAAGACGGACCAGAAGAAAAATAATTTCTCCGAGAAATGGAAGCCCTCAAGAGGGAGAGGAAAAAGGATTCCGCTTTAATCCAGCAAAATCCACTCAATGACGCCAGATGCCCGGTTGGAGCAAGATAAAAAAAAATATATAATTCCCACAGTGGGAGAAAATAACCTCCCCTTGGATTCTAAATTCCATCCCAAGAGGGTTCAGCCTAGAGTTCGATACCTACGTAATCAACAAACCACTGCCTCAGAAGGAGAAACAACTATGCCTAGAGTTAGAAATATCCATTCTTCTCCAGAAGCAAGTATTGATTCCAGATCACCCAACAAAAAACTAGTATTCTATTCTCCATTATTTCAGAACAAGAAACCAGAGGGTTCATTCAGACTGTAATCTAAGGAAATTGAACAAATATTTAACTTACAAAAAATTCAAAATGGAGACCATCAAGTCGACCATAAACCTCCTTCCCCAGAGTTGCTATATGGTAATTCTGGGTTTACAAGATGCCTATTCACAGATCACGTGTCAATCCTCAGAAAACACCAGAAATACCAGAGAATTGCTGTTTACATAGGAACCCGCCTTTGTCATTTTCAGTTCCAGGCCCCTTCCCTTTGGGCTATCCTCTGCTCCGAGAATCTTCTCAAAGGTAATATCCGAGATGACAAGTTACCTCCATCTACAGGGGATTCTCATAATACCCTATCTAGACGACTTCCTGATTGCAGCCAAAACAGAAGGCGAGCTGCTATTTCATCTAGACCAAGTAAAGGAAATGTTTCTTACTTTAGGATGGATTATAAATCACAAAAAAATCAGATTTCATCCCAAGTCAACAAAAAGTCTTCTTAGTTGTTCTCCAGGATTCACGCTTTCTGATGTCCTCCCTCCCAGAAAAAAAATCTGTTGACTATATATCAAAAGATCTTTCAATTTTGCAAATTAAAAACTTCCACTATCAGAAGCATCATGACGGTTTTAGGTCACCTAACATCCTCTATACCCGCAGTCATATGGGCTTAGAGCCATAAAAGGGTTCTACAGTCCTTTCTTCTAGATTCCTGGAACGGTACTTGAGCCTCCTTAGAAAAAGGGTAGGCCTTCCATCAAGGGTATTACAGTCTCTAGCCTGGTGGAAAATGAGAAATTTGCAGACAGAAGTCTACTGGCATCGGGAAGATATGCTAGTAGTCACTACAGACGCCAGCAACAGAGGCTGGGGTCGTCATGCGGCAGACCTGATGGCTCAAGGAGTTTGGAACAACTCCATGGCCTCGTCAAACCAAAAGAAACTTAAGGCAGTTTTCAAGGTTCTTCTGGCACTCCATTCAAAGATACCTCTACGCCAGGTAAAAATCCTATCTGACAACACAACCACAGTTGCATACATAAACAGACATGCAGGCACTCGGAACAGAGTTCTGGCCACAACCACAAAGAGGATTTTTCTATGGGCAGAAAAACATCTGACTTCCTTATCAGCGGTCCATTTAAAAGGAAACAAAAATCTTGTGGCCGATTTCTTCAGCAGGCAGACAATAAAGGAAGGGGATTGGGCCTTGAGTCTCGATGTATTCCAACAGATCACAGCAAAATGGGACGTTCCAATGCTGGACTTGTTTGCAAACCGGGGGATCAGGAAGGTACAGAAATGATGTTCTGTCCCCACAGGACCAGCCAGAGATTCTAGATGCCCTATCTCGCCCATGGCCAAAGGGGCTGCTATATGCGTCGTCGGCGTCCCCTCCCCTTTCAGCTTAATTCCAACCCCTTTTTAAATTATTATTTTATTTTTTATTTTTTTCCCACACACGTGAGAAACGCATGAATACTGATGACACCATCATGGGGAAAAAAACACAAGAACTGAACGCATTCACATATAACTCTGAAACAAACAGGGATAATCATCAGTTTTTCACTATCGGGGCTTGGACGAGTTCCATATCACTCTTCGGAAAGAGGCCTTACTGGTACCAAATGAATTGCTCAGTAAGGCTACTTTCACACTCTCGTTTGTTGCGGCTCTGTCATGGATCTGCACAAACGTATCCGTTCACATATTACAATCGCATGCATCCATTCAGAACGGATCTGTTTATGGACAAAACGGATCCGTCTTGAACACCATTGAAAGCCAATGGAGGACGGATCAGTTTTTTTTTTTTTTGTTTCAGTGAAAACGGATCCGTCCCCATTGACTTACATTATCTATCAGGACGGATCCGTTTGGCTCAGTTTCGTCAGCGTTTGGCAGCGTTTTGGTGTCTGCCTACAAAGCGGAACGGAGCCAAACTGATGCATTCTGAGCAGATCCTTTTCCATTCAGAATGCTTTAAGGGCAAAACTGATCCGCTTGTGAGCCCATGACGGATCTCACAAACTGAAACCAAAACGCCAGTGTGAAAGTAGCCTTAGCTGTTTGTTGTACTCTTTAATCTCTTTGGGCTTTGTGTGTACTTTTGTTATGTTCCAAGCTAGAATAGTGGAGCATGTAGCATAAGCATAACAAAAACTTGACGGGCACATTATAGATTTAAAGGGGCTGTCTCTCAGTCCCGACCACTTCCCGGCAAGGAAACAGCAGAGAGCTCATTGCCATACATGAGCTGCTGAAACAGCGGCGCGTCCTGCTGTTTCCCATCCAGTAGGTGGTCGGGACTTTGTCTTAACTAACCTTAGTAACGGTGAGATGAGACAACCCCTTTAAAGCAACCCAGTGGGTCCCTTTAATGAGATTACATGAAAAACTGAAATAATGCCCATGTGAACACAGCCTTATTGGTACCTGTTATCAATATTAAAAGCCCTTTAACAGCCTATATGTGAATATTCTATGTGTTTTTGTTTTTGTATTATGGATATAATATTTTGAAGTCATCCCATACATCCTACTTCCTTCCATGCTCTTTATTATCTTTGTTTGGACTTTGAGCATGTCAGACAACCTGACCTGTCACCTCTCTAGACATGCCTGCTTTAGTAACTACTTGCATTCCCTATGTGATAATTCTGGAGCCTCTAGTCCTATGACTCTGAAATTTGCCAATTGTTTATTTGTAAATTCTAGAAATTATCAATGAATTACTAAGTTTTTGTAATGATGGTCCAGGTGGGTGTTACCAGTTGGGTTGGGCAGTCTGACAGTTACCAACCAGTTCTGCCAGTGTCAGCTTCTCATTGTGTCATGATTTCATGGGTTTTTCATGAATTAAAAACGACTCTTACATTTTTCCTATATCGAAAAACAAACTTATTATTAGTATAGTTCTGTTTGAAACTGAAAATCTCTTGACACTCTGGTATTTGCATTGAAGGAAAAAAAAAAAATTTTTTTTTTCTTTTTGCTTTCTAGTTTGGACTTATTTTTGCCGGAGCTCAAAAGAATGTTGGCTGTGCCGGGGTGACAGTGGTAATCGTGAGAGAAGATTTATTGGGTTTTTCATTGAAAGAATGCCCTACTATCCTTGATTTCAAAATCCAGGCAGGAAATGCTTCTCTGTATAACACCCCTCCATGTTTCAGGTATGTAAATTCTTATTCACTTAGGCGAGAGCTGCACTGTGACAGTGGTTACATACTAATTCCAGTAGAGAATCTACACTACTTTTTGTGCTATACAAAAAAGAAAAACGCAACTTACCAGTCTTGTTACATGTGGCCTCGTGGCTGCATTTCTATTTTTTGTTAGGCCCTGGCCACTTATGCGTTCTATTCCTTTTAGGCTAAAAACAGCATTAGAACTATGATCGTGTGAACTTGGCCTCAAATAGAAGATCCACCTTTTAGTTAAAATTATCACAATATTCAATGACTTCTTGTTGTGTAGAAAAACAAAATCAACTGACTCTCATTGTGCCTACATCTGAATGTAGGCACATTTATAATAGAGAGGATTTCCTAATTCAGGCCCCTCTGAGTTTTAGGACATATTTCGAAGGGTGGCTCCATGCCAGACAGACTCAGACTTTTACATGATGTACCCCTATTAACCGCCTCTGGACCGCCTAAGGGTACTTTCACACTTTTTTCTTTTCCGGCATAGAGTTCCGTCACAGGGGCTCTATACCGGAAAACAACTGATCAGTTTTATCCCCATGCATTCTGAATGGAGAGTAATCCGTTCAGTTTGCATCAGGATGTCTTCAGTTCAGTCGTTTTGACTGATCAGGCAAAAGAGAAAACCGCAGCATGCTACGGTTTTCTCTCCGGCCCAAAAAACTAAATACATGCCTGAACGCCGGATCCGGCATTTTTTCCCATAGGAATGTATTAGCGCCGGATCCGGCATTCAGAATACCGGAATGCCGGATCCGTCGTTCCGGCATGCACAGATCGGCAAAAATTTGAAAAAATGTACAAGACGGATCCGTCTGTCCGCATGACAAGCGGAGAGACGGATCCGTCCTTGCAATGCATTTGTGAGACGGATCCGTCTCACAAATGCTTTCAGTCAGCGGCAGATCGGCGGATCCGGCGGCCAGTTCCGACGACGGAACTGCCCGCCGGATCACACTGCCGCAAGTGTGAAAGTAGCCTAACGCAGGATCGCGGTCCGGAGGCGGCAGCTCTGCGCACAGTCACGCGAGATTTCCTGTGAACGCGCGCACGCAGGCGCGCGCGTTCGCAGGATCGGAAGGTAAGCGAGTGGATCTCCAGCCTGCCAGCGGCGATCGTTCGCTGGAGATGCAATTTTTTTTTTTAACCCCTAACAGATATATTAGACGCTGTTTTGATAACAGCGTCTAATATACCTGGTCCTCTGGTGGTCCCTTTTGTTTGGATCGACCACCAGAGGACACAGGTAGCTGTGTAAAGTAGCACCAAACACCACTACACTACACTACACCCCCCCTGTCACTTATTAACCCCTTATGAACCCCTGATCACCCCATATAGACTCCCTGATCACCCCCCTGTCATTGATCACCCCCCTGTAAGGCTCCATTCAGACATCCGTATGATTTTTACGGATCCACGGATACTTGGATCGGATCCGCAAAACACATACGGACGTCTGAATGGAGCCTTACAGGGGGGTGATCACCCATATAGACTCCCTGATCACCCCCCTGTAAGGCTCCATTCAGACATCCGTATGATTTTTACGGATCCACGGATACATGGATCGGATCCGCATAACACATACGGACGTCTGAATGAAGCCTTACAGGGGGGTGATCAATGACAAGGGGGTGATCACCCCATATAGACTCCCTGATCACCCCCCTGTCATTGATCACCCCCCTGTAAGGCTCCATTCAGACGTCCGTATGTGTTTTGCGGATCCGATCCGTGGATCCGTAAAAATCATGCGGACGTCTGAATGGAGCCTTGCAGGGGGGTGATCAATGACAGGGGGGTGATCAGGGAGTCTATATAGGTGATCACCCCCCTGTCATTGATCACCCCCCTGTAAGGCTCCATTTAGACATTTTTTTTGTCCCAAGTTAGCGGAAAGGGAGACTTTGTGAGAAAATACAAAAAAAAATCAATTTCCGCTAACTTGTGCCAAAAAAAATAAAAAAATTCTATGAACTCGCCATGCCCCTCATTGAATACCTTGGGGTGTCTTCTTTCCAAAATGGGGTCACATGTAGGGTATTTATACTGCCCTGGCATTTTAGGGGCCCGAAAGCGTGAGAAGAAGTCTGG
The DNA here is from genome assembly GCF_014858855.1 of Bufo gargarizans. Taxonomy (NCBI): domain Eukaryota; kingdom Metazoa; phylum Chordata; class Amphibia; order Anura; family Bufonidae; genus Bufo; species Bufo gargarizans. Next base: position 488,191,384 of record NC_058080.1, on the reverse strand, counting down.
GATCCAAATGTCTAAAAATGCCCTCATAAAAGGAATTTGGGCCCCTTTGCCCACCTAGGCTGCAAAAGTGTCACACATGTGGTATCGCCGTACTCAGGAGAAGTTGGGCAATGTGTTTTGGGGTGTCATTTTACATATACCCATGCTGGGTGAGATAAATATCTTGGTCAAATGCCAACTTTGTATAAAAAAATGGGAAAAGTTGTCTTTTGCCGAGATATTTCTCTCACCCAGCATGGGTATATGTAAAAAGACACCCCAAAACACATTCCCCAACTTCTCCTGAGTATGGCGATACCACATGTGTGACACTTTTTTGCAGCCTAGGTGGGCAAAGGGGCCCACATTCCAAAGAGCACCTTTCGGATTTCACCAGGCATTTTTTACAGATTTTGATTTCAAACTACTTCTCACGCATTTGGGCCCCTAAAATGCCAGGGCAGTATAACTACCCCACAAGTGACCCCATTTTGGAAAGAAGACACCCCAAGGTATTTCGTGATGGGCATAGTGAGTTCATGGAAGTTTTTATTTTTTGTCACACGTTAGTGGAATATAAGACTTTGTAAGAAAAAAATAAAATAAAAAATAAATCATCATTTTCCGCTAACTTGTGACAAAAAATAAAAAGTTCTATGAACTCACTATGCCCATCAGTGAATACCTTAGGGTGTCTACTTTCCGAAATGGGGTCCTTTGTGGGGTGTTTGTACTGTCTGGCCATTGTAGAACCTCAGCAAACATGACAGGTGCTCAGAAAGTCAGAGCTGCTTCAAAAAGCGGAAATTCACATTTTTGTACCATAGTTTGTAAACACTATAACTTTTACCCAAACATTTTTTTTTTTTTTTTTATCAAAGACATGTAGAACAATAAATTTAGAGAAAAATGTATATATGGATGTCGTTTTTTTGCTAAATTTTACAACTGAAAGTGAAAAATGTAATTTTTTTGCAAAAACTTCGGTAAATTTCGATTAATAACAAAAAAATGTCAGCAGCAATGAAATACCACCAAATGAAAGCTCTATTAGTGAGAAGAAAAGAAGGTAAAATTCATTTGGGTGGTAAGTTGCATGACCGAGCAAAATACGGTGAAAGTAGTGTAGTGCAGAATTGTAAAAAGTGGTCTGGTCATTAAGGGGGTTTCAGCTAGGGGGGCTGAGGTGGTTAATATATGGCCATCCATTGCTGGATACAATTATACATACAATGACCGTTCCAAACAGATATATATAATAGGTCTGTTTGAAAGCACCTGTTGATGGTTTCCCGGTAGCAACACAACATGATTTTCTACACGTCAGTCAATAGAACACTAAGGGAGGACAGCCCTAATAGTCAAATTAACTATCGGCTATATTTCAACCAGTTGGAAATTTTTATAGCTTTAACTACTATCAAAATTTGTGCAAAAAAAAAAAAAACATGAGTAACGTACCAACCGTTTTATAGCCATAATACAGTTCATTTGGGTTGCTAAAATGTAGTTGACAAGCTTGCGGGTCCTGCAGTTTATGCTGAAAGTGCTCTAACTGACAAAATGGCTGTGGGGATCCTTTGAGGTCAAGTCTAGTTTTGAGGTTTAGACTAGTTTCACTATTTTTGTGTACATTTCTGCTGTTCCCTGCTCCTTTTGTATCCTTTCTTTTATGCATCTTATTGTAGTTTTAACATGAGGTGGTCTTCTGTTTCAGCATCTACATAATGGGATTGGTGCTGGAATGGATTAAGAATAACGGAGGCGCAGCGTGTATGGAGAAGCTGAGCATCATCAAATCAGAAATTATTTACAATGTTATAGATCAATCCAATGGATTGTTTGTGTAAGTTGTAAGTCTTGTTTTTGAAGGATGTTTTATAGATTACATGCTGGTGAAACTTCATTCTACAGAACCTAAAATGTTTCTCCTCTTCGTTTATTGTGCAGTCAAAGGGGTTGTCCAGCCAATGACTTTTTTTTTTTTTTAAATGCTCAGAACAGTGTAAAATAAGTAACTACCAATCCTCCACTTCTCCAGTTTTGATGCTTCCTAGTCTTTTGACACAGGAAATTACCTCTCAGCTCCTCATTGGCCACAGACATGACTTGGTGATTATCTGAGTGGTTGTTTCTTATGTGTCAAAAGGGAACAGGAATTAGAGACTTGTCGAGTTGCCGAGTATTGCTTGCTTTATTATTTACTGCTTTACACCTTTCTCAGCTTTTTTTTTTTTTTAAAGTAATTTCCTTGGGGGGGGGGGGGGGGGGGGAGAATAAAAATAAACTAACTGTAATAGGGTCACTGACGAGAAGTCCAAAGAAGTATCTGCCTTAATGCTCACTACGTTATTTTACTTAATTTATCTGTTCTAAAAACTGGAAATAACCTAAGAATCATATTTACCATAGTCTACAAGTAAAATTAAAATGACATAGAATGTATCACTTCAATTTATAATTTGGCACTTCTCCAAAAATTGATATCTTGTGGATTCCACACACTGCCTGTATGAACCATTCTGTGCATTGCTAAATACATGTAGTTGAAATTTTATAAAGTACAAAATGCTGTCTAAAATGAGATCTGGCAAAACCCACCTGCCCAAACAGTGTTCCTATAAGGAAATGTGTCGGCTCCAAACAACCCCTGATTATGTCCTTTTTTATGCACAGTTCGATGATGTCATTTTTATCTTCATACTCACTTGCATTTCGACACTGAGCTCCCCAAAAAAAGAGATGTAAAATGCATTGGGAGAACTCCTCCTTGAATCCCCTCAGGAGTCTTCTCAGTGCATTTTGCTGCTGGTTTGGGGGAGCAGTGTTAGGCCCCTTTCACACGGGCGAGTATTCCGCGCGGATGCGATGCGTGAGTTGAACGCATTGCACCCGCACTGAATCAGGACCCATTCATTTCTATGGGGCTGTGCACATGAGCGGTGATTTTCACGCATCACTTGTGCGTTGCGTGAAAATCGCAGCATCCTCTATATTGTGTGTTTTCCACACAACAAAGGCCCCATAGAAGTGAATGCGGTGCGATTTTTCACGCACGGTTGCTAGGAGACGATCGGGATGGAGACCCGATCATTATTATTTTCCCTTATAACATGGTTATAAGGGAAAATAATAGCATTCTGAATACAGAATGCATAGTACAATAGCGCTGGAGGGGTTAAAAAATAATAATAATAATTTAACTCGCCTTAATCCAGCCCGGCATCTCTTCTGTCTGTCTTCTGTGCTGTGTGCAGGAAAAGGACCTGTGGTGACATCTCTCCGGTCATCATATGATCCATCACCATGGTAAAAGATCATGTGATGACCGGAGTGACGTCCCCACAGGTCCCGTTCCTGCTGCACACAGCACAGAAGACAGACAGAAGAGATGCTGGGCTGCGCGAGCAAGTGGATTAAGGTGAATTAAATAAAAAAAATAAAAAATTTTTAACCCCTCCAGCCCTATTGTACTATGCATTCTGTATTCAGAATGCTATTATTTTCCCTTATAACCATGTTATAAGGGAAAATAATACAATCTACAGAACACCGATCCCAAGCGGGTTTGGGTACCAAACATGCCGATGTTTGTTTCTCACATGCGTGCAAAACACATTACAATGTTTTGCACTCGCGCGGAAAAATCGCACATGTTCCCGCAACGCACCCGCACCTTTTCCCGCAACGCCCGTCTGAAAGAGGCCTTAGGGTCCATTCACACGTCTGCAAGATGGGTCCGCATCCGTTCCGCAATTTTTAGCGGAACAGGTGCGGACCCATTAATTTTCAATGGGGCAGGAATGTGCTGTCTGCATTTGCGGATCTGCAAAAAAAAAAAATAGAACATGTCCTATTCTTGTCCGCAATTGCGGACAAGAAAAGGCATTTTATACAGTCCTGATCAAAAGTTTAAGACCACTTGAAAAATGCAAAAAATCATATTTAGCATGGCTGGATCTTAACAAGGTTCCAAGTAGAGCTTCAACATGCAACAAGAAGAAATGGGAGTGAGACAAAACATTTTTCTCGCCCATTTTCCTTGGGGGACACAGACCTTGGGTATAGCTCAGCTCCCTAGGAGGCGTGACACTAAGTAAAACTGTTAAGCCCCTCCTCCACAGCTATACCCTCAGCCTGGAGATAGAGGCTACCAGTTTTAGCTTAGTGTCCAAGGAGGCAAGACACTCCCTGCTACTGCAGGGCTGTTTTCTCCTTGTTATTTTTACTTTTTCTTCTAATTTTGTTATTTTATTTTTTCCTAGGGATACCAGAGACGCATTGACCTCTCTGCTCTCCCGGGGTTGAGCTGCGCCAGTGCCAACTTATCTGCACTGCTGCCTCCCCCACAGAAGCAATAGGAGGATCTGGGCAGCAATGGCTCCCCTACATCCCGCCAGCTAGGGGGTCGCCCGCACGCCAAGCCCCTCTTCCAGCTTCCTGCCACTGCGGTGCCAGTGGCTGAAGGGGCGACCCTGCTGGAAAGGACTGAGGGTGAAGACGTCGGACGGTGAGATGGCTATTCCAGCCCATACCCCGTCCCTATCTGCAGCATCTACCCCTCTGGGTAAGGGGGGCACCCGTGGTCGCTCATTCTGAGCGCTCATCTGCAGGACAATGCAGCACAGCAGCATCCTCAGCACCCCCACGCCGTTCCCCCCCACGCTGCTATCTTTCTCCCCCCCCCCTCCCCCTCATTCGGGGCTGACTCCATTTTTCTCTTCTCTCTCTCCCCCTTCCCGCCGAGAACGGGGGGCGGGGCTTAGCGGTCCCGGCAGGGGGCGGGGCTTATGCGAGCGTCATTTTGGGGGCGGAGCTACGTTCTCCTTCACAGGAGACATTTCAAGCGCTGGAGGGGGCGGAGCTTGTTCCCCGCGCTTTCTGCTGAGGTTTCCCGCGCTTCCTCACTCCTGACAGGAAGCTGGGACACGGTGGGGGACTCTAACCTCCTGTGTACATCGCTCGGCTTCTGTGGGCGCTCTCTGCTGCTCACTGCTGTTCACTGCTTCTCTGCTGCTGCTGATCTGGGCCATCTCCTGACGTTCTTCTGAGGCACTGGTAGGACAGTTAACCCTCTCCTAACCCTCCTGGTCATAGCTGCTATAACCCTTTGTGGTCTCTATATTAGAGTACAACCACACTTCAGCATGTCAGATCCCACAGGTGCCCCCAAACCCTGGTACCATGCCTGTACCGCCTGTAAGGAACTTTTTCCGCGGGGGCAATCTGAGCCGCATTGCCTTGCATGTCAGGCCCCGGTGCAGGGCCCGCTTCCCGCTGCGCCCCCCGGTGCCTCTGAACCCCCTGACTGGGCTAGGTCTCTGTCTCAGGCGGTGGAAAGCCTTACACACGTAGTGGGCCGTCTCGTGGATAGACCGCCTCTCCCGCAGGCTGCCACAATCCCTGTCGCACCCGCTGGGACTACCGTTTCTGCCGCCCCCACTGGTTCCCTGCCTCCCAGCGAATCTTCCAGGGCCCGGCATACTCAGAAACGTTCAAGGGTTGAGCGCACATCTTCTCCAGATGCTTCGCTCTCTCCGCCATGCGTGCGAGCTCAGTCAAGTCTATCCTCTCAAAGGGATACGCTTTCTGAGGGAGGACTGGCGGATTCGGACGTGGACATGGACTCAGAGCTTCCGTCCAAATTGGCGTCCGCGGTGGGGCATCTTGTCACTAGCATCCGTGATACCTTTCAGCTACACGATGACCCCCCCAGCTCTGAACAGGCCGGCGTGTCCTTTCTCCGCCCCAAACAGGCCTCCAAGGTTTTTCCCATACACGCTGATTTTTCTTCTGTGGTATCCAAGGCTTGGACTCGGCCTAACGTCCGCTTTATTACACCCAAAAAGCTGGACATTTGTTATCCCTTTCCAGCGGATTCTGTGACCACGTGGACATCCCCGCCTAAGGTTGATCCTCCCGTGGCTCGCCTGTCCAAAAGCACTACTATTCCTGTACAGGACGGATCTTCCCTCCAGTCTGTTGAGGACCGTCGTACGGAATCCCTCTCCAAGGCCATATTTACTGCCTCTGGTTCGGCCCTTAGACCGGTCTTTGCCTCCGCCTGGGTTGGCAAAGCGGTCTCTGAATGGGGTTTGCAACTGGAACGGGAGTTAGGGTCGGACGTCCCTGTTCAGGACCTCCGTTCCTTAGCCCAACTAATTGTTCAGGCCGGAAAATTCGTCTGTGAGGCCTCCCTTGATGCGGGTGCCCTCATTGCCCGTTCCTCTGCCCTGGCAGTTTCTGTCAGGAGGGAACTCTGGCTGAAGGTTTGGGTGGCGGACGCCGCTTCCAAACGCTCTTTGGCCGGCCTACCATTCACGGGTTCCCGCCTGTTCGGAACCCGTCTGGACGAACTTATATCAGAGGCCACGGGTGGGAAGAGTACTCACCTCCCCCAGTCCAGGCCAATGGGCGCCCCCCGTGGTCGCGCTGGTTCGTCCCATTTTTGGTCCTTTCGCAAGCCCACCGGGTCTAGACCCGCGGCCAGTTCTTCTTCCTCTGGCCCAGCCCAGGATAGACGCAAGAAGCCGTTTTTTCGGACGCAACCTACCTGGCGCAAGTCCCAGCCTGCACGGGCTCCCACAGGCCAGCAGCCCTCTGCCTGAAGGTGCGCCCCCACCTTCTCCTATTCAGGAACGTATGGCGGGCCCACATCTCAGACGCATGGGCGCTCGAGATTGTATCTTGCGGATACAAAATCGAATTTGCGTCCATTCCGCCAGACCGTTTCTTCCGATCCCGTCCTCCGCGAGATCCCGTACGGGATTCACTCTCGCGGCCATTCACTCTCTAATGGACAAGGGTGTCGTCGCCCCCGTGCCTCCGACGGAAAGGTTCAGGGGGTTCTACTCGAACCTCTTTGTGGTTCCCAAGAAGGAAGGCTCAGTGCGTCCGATCTTGGACCTAAAACGCCTGAACCGTTTTCTCCGACTGCAGAGATTCCGGATGGAGTCTCTCAGGTCCGCAGTGGCCTCCCTGGAAAGAGGGGATTTCATGGCCTCAATTGACATTCAGGATGCATACCTCCACGTTCCGGTTGCTCCATGTCATCACCGCTTCCTGCGCTTCGCGGTGGGGGACGATCACTTCCAATTCGTCGCCCTTCCCTTTGGTCTGGCGACGGCTCCTCGAGTGTTCACCAAGGTCCTGGCCCCTGTCTTGGCCCTTCTACGTTCAAGAAGTGTTTTTCTTCTCCCATACTTGGACGACATCCTGGTCAAGGCACCCTCCTTCTCTCAGACATCCCGCAGTGTGGAACTCACTCTGGAGACCCTGACGCGGTTCGGTTGGATTATCAACCACCCCAAATCTTCCCTTACCCCCTCCAGACGGCTGATCTTCCTGGGGATGCTCCTGGATACAGAGTTGGCGGAGGTCCGCCTTCCGTCGGACAAGCGTCTGGCCCTTCGCGGGTCGGTTCGCAGTCTCCTCCGTCATCACCGCCCTTCCCTCAGATCCAGCATGCGGTTGTTGGGAAAGATGGTTGCCTGTTTCGAAGCGGTGCCGTTCGCACAATTCCGATCCTGCACCTTTCAGAGGGCAATTCTGTCGGCCTGGGACAAATCACCGAGGAGTCTGGACAGGACCTTTCTTCTGCCTCCCCTGGCTCGGGCTTCCCTCGGCTGGTGGTTGCATATCCCTCTAAGGGGGAAGTCCTTCCGTCCACTGAACTGGCTGGTGATTACCACAGATGCCAGCTTACGGGGGTGGGGGGGGGTTTTCCCTCCCCGGTCCGTCCAGGGCGTTTGGTCTCTATCGGAGTCCAGACTTCCAATCAATATTCTGGAACTGAGGGCGATTCTTCTGTCCCTCAGACACTGGACCCATCTGCTGAGGGGCCACCCTGTTCGGATCCAATCGGACAATGCCACGGCTGTGGCATACATAAACCATCAGGGAGGCACTCGCAGCGATGCAAGAGGTGACCCTCATTCTCCTCTGGGCGGAGACGCACGTGCCGGCCTTATCTGCGATTTACATCCCGGGGGTGGACAACTGGGCGGCGGATTTCCTCAGCCGGTCCACCATCGACCCGGGAGAATGGTCCCTGCACCCAGAGGTGTTCGAAGCCCTTTGTCTTCGCTGGGGTCGCCCCGACGTGGACCTCATGGCCTCCAAATTCAACCACAAGGTCCCCCTATACCTGGCCAGGGCACGGGACCCGAAGGCATACGGCGCCGACGCGCTCGTCCTTCCGTGGCGCGAATTCTCCCTTCTGTACGTCTTTCCTCCTTTTCCCCTCCTGCCACGGGTTCTTCGGAGGATCGCGGCAGAGGGCGTCCCCGCGATTCTAATCGCCCCGGATTGGCCCCGCCGGTCTTGGTACGCCGACCTAATGATGCTGTTGGCAGACGCACCGTGGCCACTGCCCTCCAGGGAAGACCTTCTCTCTCAGGGACCGATCTTCCACGAGCATTTAGGCTCGCTACGTTTGACGGCGTGGCTATTGAGACCGCCGTCTTAACGCGACAGGGTTTCTCCGCGGACGTAGTCCGCACCATGATCCGGGCTCGTAAGCCCGTATCCTCTAGGATCTACTATCGGGTTTGGAGGTCCTATCTGGGGTTCTGTGAGTCCCGGAGCATCCTACCTCTCCGGTTTTCTCTTCCCACAATCCTGTCCTTCCTCCAGTCGGGTCTGGACCTGGGGCTGTGCCTCAGTTCTCTGAAGGGTCAGATTTCGGCGCTGTCTATTCTTCTCCAGCGTCCCCTGGCCCCTCTAGGGCCAATTAAGACCTTTTTACAAGGGGTGGCTCACTCTGTTCCGCCGTACCGCCCTCCAGTTCCTTCCTGGGACCTGAATGTGGTGCTCTCGGCGCTCCAATCAGCCCCCTTCGAGCCTTTACGGGAGGTCTCCCTTCGCCTTCTGTCCTGCAAGGTCATCTTTCTTGTGGCCGTCACGTCTCTCCGACGGGTGTCGGAGTTAGCGGCTCTTTCTTGCTCCGAACCTTTCCTGATCTTCCACCAGGATAAGGTTGTGCTTCGGCCTGTCCCGACTTTCCTGCCAAAGGTGGTCTCCGCCTTTCACATCAATGAGGACATCGTCCTTCCGTCGCTCTGTCCCTCTCCTTCCCACCCCAGAGAACGGGAACTGCACCGTCTGGATGTGGTCAGGGCGTTGAGGATTTACTTGGAGGTCACCGGGTCCTTTCGGCGCACGGACTCCCTGTTTGTGGTTCCGGAGGGTTCGCGCAAAGGGTTGGCGGTCTCCAAGGTGGCTATTGCCCGTTTCATTAAACTGGCGGTGTCTGAGGCTTATCGAGCCAAGGGCAGACCTCCGCCTTTCGGCGTCACTGCTCATTCCACCAGAGCAGTCGGAGCTTCCTGGGCGCAGAGGCATCGGGCCTCGGCTGAACAGTTGTGCAAAGCAGCCACTTGGTCCTCTCTGCACACTTTCACAAAGTTCTATAGGGTGCATACGCATGCATCAGCGGATGCTGCTTTGGGCCGCCTGGTTTTGCAGGCAGCGGTTTCCTGATGCTCTGGTGGTGTTCCGCCTTGGGTTTGTGGTCCCTCCCTTCTTGGACTGCTCTTGAACGTCCCAAGGTCTGTGTCCCCCAAGGAAAATGGGCGAGAAAAGGAGATTTTTGTATAACTTACCAGTTAAATCTCTTTCTCGCTCTTCCTTGGGGGACACAGCACCCACCCTTCTGTGTTTGGTTACAGGGTTATGGTCTGGCGCCCCGTTGGGTTGCTGGCTGGTTGTTTCCGTTATTGGTTGTTATCCTTTCACTACTTGGACACGCAACTGGTAGCCTCTATCTCCAGGCTGAGGGTATAGCTGATGGAGGAGGGGCTTAACAGTTTTACTTAGTGTCACGCCTCCTAGGGAGCTGAGCTATACCCAAGGTCTGTGTCCCCCAAGGAAGAGCGAGAAAGAGATTTAACTGGTAAGTTATACAAAAATCTCCTTTTTGAGCATTCAATTTAATGAAAACAACGAATAAACTGAAACAGGCTGTTTTTCAGCTGATGCTAATTTTAGGACCACATGCCTTTAAAAGGCCAAATCTGTGCAAAGATGTGGATTCATTGTCATTTTCTGTCAGGTAGTCACACGTTGTTATGGCAAAGGCAAAAAAACTCTCCCTTTCTGAACGTGTTCGGGTTGTTGAACTGCATAACCAGGGCCTCTCACAGCGCGCCATCGCTGCTGAGGTGGGATGCAGTAAGACAGTTATTTGGAATTTCTCAAATGAACCCGAGGGTTATGGGACAAAAAAGTTAAGTGGAAGACCCCAAAAAAAATCATCAGCAATAACCCGGAGGATCAAATTGGCTGTCCGTCAAGACACTGGACGATCCTCGACCCAAATTAAGGCCCTTACTGGTGCTGACTGCAGCCCCATAACCATCAGACGGCATCTGAGACTGAAGGGCTTCAAAAACAAAAAACGTCTTCAAAGACCTCGTCTCCTTGAACGCCACAGAACTGCTCGTTTGGACTTTGCAAGAGAGCACCAAACATGGGACATTCAAAGGTGGAAGAAAGTTTTATTCTCTGAGATTTTTTTTTACCTTGATGGTTTCCAACGTTACTGGCATGACAAGCAGATCCCACCTGAGATGTTTTCTACACGCCACAGTGAAGGGGGCGCCATAATGGTCTGGGGTGCTTTTTCCTTCAGTGGAACAATGGAGCTTCAGGAACTGCAGGGGCGTCAAACGGCCGCTGGCTATGTCCAGATGTTGCAGAGAGCATTCCTCATGACTGAGGGCCCTCGTCTGTGTGGTAACGACTGGGTTATTTAACATGACAACCTAACAGTACACAATGCCCGCAGGACAAGGGACTTCTTCCAGGAGAAAAACATCACTCTTTTGGCCCATTCTGCGTGTCCCCCTGATCTAAATCCAATTGAGAACCTTTGGGGATGGATGGCAAGGGAAGTTTACAAAAATGGACAACAGTTCCAGACAGTAGATGGCCTTCGTGCGGCAGTCTTCACCACTTGGAGAAATGTTCCCACTCACCTCATGGAAACGCTTGCATCAAGCATGCCGAAATGAATTTTTGAAGTGATGAACAATAACGGCGGAGCTACTCATTACGGAGTTCATGTTTGGAAGTTGGATTTCTGTTTTGGGGGGTTTAGTTTTTTTTTTGGAGGTGTGGTCCTAAACGTTTGATCAGCTGAAAAACAGCCTGTTTCAGTTTATTCGTTGTTTTCATTAAATTGAATGCTCAAAAAATGTTTTGTCTCACTCCCATTTCTTCTTGTTGCATGTTGAAGCTGGACGGATCCGTTCAGATAATACAACCCTCTGCATCCTTTGAGAGCTGATCCGTTTGTATTATTTTTAACATAGCCAAGAAGGATCCGTCTTGAATACCATTGAAAGTCAATAGAGGACTGATCCGTTTTCTATTGTGTCAGTGAAAATGGATCTGTCCCTATTGACTTACTTTGTGTGCCAGGAAAGATCTGTTTTCTATTGTGCCAGATTGTGTTAGTGTGTCAGTGGCTCAGTTTGCTTCAGTGTGCCAGATTGTGTTTTGGTGTCCGTCTTCAAAGCAGAATGGAGACTGAACTGATGCATTCTGAGCGGATCCTTTTGTAAACGGATCAGTTTTGGACCGCTTGTGAGGGTCCTAAACTGATCACACATACGGAAAGCCAAAACGTGAGTGTGAAAGTAGCCTTAGCTAACAAATGAAACCCATTTTCTTACAGGTGTCCTGTAGAGAAAGAAAGCAGGAGCAGAATGAATATCCCTTTCCGTATCGGAAGTATTAAGGGTGACAGCGCCTTAGAGAGAGAATTTCTTGACAAAGCTGCAGCACTTGGCATGATGTCTCTGAAAGGACACAGGTAAACGTTACGACTGACAGTGTCTGTCTAATGAAAGATTATTTTGTCACCTCTTATTAATATCTGCTGGGATATCTTCAGTGGACAGCAGTACCATATGATTTGGTGGTTTACAGATCTGTGAATGGAGGTATATACATTAGATCATTTAGAGCAGGGCTGGTGCTTTAACCACTTCAGCTCCCCTAGCTTAAACCCCCTTAATGACCAGACCACTTTTTACACTTCTGCACTACACTACTTTCACCGTTTATTGCTCGGTCATGCAACTTACCACCCAAATGAATTTTACCTCCTTTTCTTCTCACTAATAGAGCTTTCATCTGCGGATCCGCAAAACACATACGGACGTCTAAATGGAGCATGACAGGGGGTGATCAGGGAGTGTATATGGGGTGATCACCCCCCTGTCATTGATCATCCCTCTGTAAGGCTCCATTCAGACGTCCGTATGTGTTTTGCGGATCCGATCCGTGGATCCGTAAAACACATACGGACGTCTGAATGGAGCCTTACAGGGGGGTGATCATCCCATATACACTCCCTGATCACCCCCCTGTAAGGCTCCATTCAGACGTCCGTATGCGTTTTGCGGATCCGATCCGTGGATCCGTAAAACACATACGGACTTCTGAATGGAGCCTTACAGGGGGATGATCAATGATAGGGGGGTGATCAATGACAGGGGGGTGATCAGGGAGTCTATATGGGGTGATCAGGGGTTAATAAGTGACCGGGGGGGTGTAGTGTGGTGCTTGGTGCTACTTATTACAGAGCTGCCTGTGTCCTCTGGTGGTCGATCCAAGCAAAAGGGACCACCAGAAGACCAGGTAGCAGTTATATTAGACGCAGTTATCAAAACAGCGTCTAATATACCTGTTAGGGGTTAAAAAAATCGCATCTACAGCGTGCCAGCGAACGATCGCCGCTGGCAGGCTGTAGATCCACTCGCTTACCGGCCGATCCTGTGAATGTGTGCGCGCGTTCACAGGAAATCTCGCGTCTAGCGAGATGACGCGCCGATGCATCCAGGAGGAATGAATCGACATGTGTGCGCGCGTTCACAGGAAATCTCGCGTCTCGCGAGATGACGCGCCGATGCATCCAGGAGGAATGAATCGACATCCCTGCGTTAGGCGGTCGGGAAGCAGTTAACCAATTCTCAGTGGTCTGTATATAGGGACAACAGGAAAAATCGTGTGCTTCTGCTAACCTGAGCCCCAGTGGTATAAAATAAATACATATTTATCTACTCTTCTCCAGCATTAAAGGGGTTCTCAACTCATCAAGTTATATTTATTATATGCATGACATTGATATAAGTAACTTACTAATGTAGATGAATTAGCAGAAATGGCTAGAAAAAAAAACTGCCTTTCTGGTGGCCGGGAATTGATGGAGTGAGCGCGCACAGGGCCGCACACATGCGCAGCAGCTCCCGTTCCCGTCCACCTCACTGTCATTCTCCTGTAAGATCCAATTCGCGGCAACCACTTACCATAGGTTGTCACGATCTTTACAGGGTCTGCTCCACTGAGACTGCTAGTGTTTCAGATAGTCTAGCAGCCTCACGAGTGTGCACGTGTAGTCAAGGGGCGGGATTATATTATCTCAGCGCCTCATGCCTGCTCCATCAGTCACAGCAGAGGTACCACCGCCGTGCAATGAGGACTGAAATAAGGAGGTGAGAGTCCTAGGGTTGGGCGATATCAAAAATATTCAGACGATAACGATATTAAGAAATTTATATACTGTATGGGGGGGCCACAAGGGGACGTTATACTGTATGGGGGGGGGGGGGCACAAGGAGACGTTATACTGTATGGGGGCAGCCACAAGGGGACGTTGTACTGTATGGGGAGAGGCACAGGGGGATGTTCTACTGTATGGGGAGAGGCACAGGGGGACGTTCTACTGTATGGGGGCAGCCACAGGGGGACGTTCTACTGTATGGGGAGAGGCACAGGGGGACGTTCTACTGTATGGGGGCAGCCACAGGGAGACGTTCTGCTGTATGGGGGCAGCCACAGGGAGACGTTCTACTGTATGGGGGCAGCCACAGGGAGACGTTCTACTGTATGGGGGCAGCCACAGGGAGACGTTCTACTGTATGGGGGCAGCCACAGGGAGACGTTCTACTGTATGGGGGCAGCCACAGGGAGACGTTCTACTGTATGGGGGCAGCCACAGGGTGACGTTATACTTTGAGGATAATGGGGGCCACAAGGAGACATTAATTGTCACACTGTATGGCAGTGTTTGCCGGGGCAACAGCCACAAGGAGACATTACAGTATGGGGGCAGCAGCCACAAGGTCGTATTGAACCAAAAGGTGTGCTTTTGGTAGGGTTTGAACTAATGGGGATCTGTGGATGACGCACTGTTATGGGGGGATCTGTGGATGACGCACTGTTATGGGGGGATCTGTGGATGACTCACTGTTATGGGGGGATCTGTGGATGACGCACTGTTATGGGGGATCTGTGGATGACGCACTGTTATGGGGGGATCTGTGGATGACGCACTGTTATGGGGGGATCTGTGGATGACGCACTGTTATGGGGGGATCTGTGGATGACGCACTGTTATGGGGGGATCTGTGGATGACGCACTGTTATGGGGGGATCTGTGGATGACATTGTGATGGGGGGGTCTGTGGATGACATTGTGATGGGGGATCTGTGGATGACACTGATGGGGGGGGTCTGTGCATTACACTGATGGGGGGGGGTCTGTGCATTACACTGATGGGGGGATCTGTGCATTACACTTACGGTATGTCATCCATAGATCTTCATAAGTGTCATCTACAGATCCCCCATCAGATGCATCAGTGTGGAGGGAGGAGGCGGAGACACTCATGGCGGGGGCCCAGTGCAGTGACTCTATTCTAATACACCGGGCCCCGCAACTGTTAAACATTCAATCTGATCTATATCTAATTGTATATGCTCTGTACGGTACTTACTGTAGGTATAGCATTAAGACGGCGCAGACCGGCATCTCCCTCGATCATGCGCCGCCTGCCCCAGCTCCCTCTGTCATGCGCCGCCTGCCTGTTCATTCATAAAGTGAGATAAGCAGGCAGGCGGCGCATGACCGAGGGAGATGCCCTCTGAGACATACGATCCGTGAGCAGCATTGATCGAGCACACCGCATCATAGATTACAATGATGTTGTGCACGTCAGGCTGCCTGTGTGGCTATTGTCCTGTAATCGTATGATCTTATGACTGTGGGACAATAGTCCCGCAGGCGGGCCGACGTGCACGGCATCATTATAATCTATGATGCTGTGTGCTCCCGTGTGCATGATCAATGCTTCTTCGGGACATATGGCCCGCTCACGGACTGTATGTCTCAGAGGGCATACGGTCGTGCGCAAAGGCCTCAAAACTGTATGTGGAGGAAAAGTCTAAAAAGAATTCATGCAAAAACACCAGTAAAAAAAAAAAAAAAGGCAAAAAACATTGCACATGCATTTTTTCTTTTTTTAAGCTGAAAAAGCAAACAAAAGAGGTCTGTGAGTGAAAAAACCCTAGGCAATGAGGGGAAAAAGACCCAGAGCCTACTACAATTTAGAAAAACATCTCCTGTTTGTCCTGCTTTTTAGATTCCACATAGGCTTCCATGTATCACCAGAAAACCCTATATGTGAACTCATATTATACAGAAATTGTGACTTACATATTCTAAGCTTCTGTGTTGTTCTGTTCAGATCTGTAGGAGGAATCCGAGCTTCTCTCTACAATGCCGTCACTGTGGATGATGTTGAAAAACTAGCAGATTTCATGAGACACTTCAAGGAGACTCACCAGTGAGGAACAGGGCAGCAAAACGTCTTTACATCCTCATTACGTCTGTATAAAATATGGCACCCAACAAATAAGCTATTTTCATAGTGTATAGAAGATTTGTAAACTACGGTAGTCCCTTTCTTTTGTACGAAGAGGACAACCCAATAGTATTTGCCCTCTCTCCCTTCATTGCTCTCGGTGATGAGGTTGTCACAGAATTCCACAACACTTGCATCCGTTATTGAGGTTTCCAGTATTAGTTTAGTATCACAAATCCCATATTTTGGGTCTCGTTGCTCTTACTTTATTTTATCTTGTCTGTAAATAGAGGTCAGTGTATTGTCCTGAGACAATTTATGTGCCTGCATATTTTTATGCAAAGAGAATAAAATGTTTGTGGTATGTACAGTTTTCTTTTTGGCCTACTGTGGACACAAACTCATCATGTAAAAAGCAAACATCATTATGAAAAATATTATAGAGCAGGAAGAGGTTGGTTCATGGATAAGTGGGGTAGTGGAGTGGTAGTGTGCATACATGACCACCACTCTATTCTTTCACGGTCTGACTCTGTGTACAGTACTCAGCCATTTCAAGCAGTCCCGTAGAAGTGAATTGAGTGGTGGTCACCGTGTGCGCTACCGTACCAGTCACATGGGGGACTCTGAGACCCCCTCCTCTTGACATCTGTGGGGGTTTCGGCGATCAAGCATTTATCACGTATTTTGTGAATAGTTGATGAATCTTCTTTGTGGACCCACCACATAAAGTACCTATAGGCGGGAGAACTGTATTCTTGTATCCATCTGCTCTGGTTTATTCTCTGCCTAGAGGTGGCCACCTATTATTGTGTTCTCCTCTCTCTGGTATTGTAATGCATGTCAGCTAGCCAGACCCATACATTATTATGAGATAATTATCATGTGTCATTATGGGAGTGGCTCCACAATCCCCAAACATAACCATTACCCATCTCTACCCTCAGCACTTCTTCTTATCACATATCATTATGGCAGGGCTTGACAAATTTCCTTGGAATCTAGGAGCCAGCTAAAAAAGTTAGGAGCCGTTTTTTTTACTTTATAAAGCCTTATTTTCAGCTACAAAAATAACACGTGACACTGTGACGTCACTGTGTGTATAATCCCTGCGCTGTGACGTCACTGTGTGTATAATCCCTGCGCTGTGACGTCACTGTGTGTATAATCCCTGCGCTGTGACGTCACTGTGTGTATAATCCCTGCGCTGTGACGTCACTGTGTGTATAATCCCTGCGCTGTGACGTCACTGTGTGTATAATCCCTGCGCTGTGACGTCACTGTGTGTATAATCCCTGCGCTGTGACGTCACTGTGTGTATAATCCCTGCGCTGTGACGTCACTGTGTGTATAATCCCTGCGCTGTGACGTCACTGTGTGTATAATCCCTGCGCTGTGACGTCACTGTGTGTATAATCCCTGCGCTGTGACGTCACTGTGTGTATAATCCCTGCGCTGTGACGTCACTGTGTGTATAATCCCTGCGCTGTGACGTCACTGTGTGTATAATCCCTGCGCTGTGACGTCACTGTGTGTATAATCCCTGCGCTGTGACGTCACTGTGTGTATAATCCCTGCGCTGTGACGTCACTGTGTGTATAATCCCTGCGCTGTGACGTCACTGTGTGTATAATCCCTGCGCTGTGACGTCACTGTGTGTATAATCCCTGCGCTGTGACGTCACTGTGTGTATAATCCCTGCGCTGTGACGTCACTGTGTGTATAATCCCTGCGCTGTGACGTCACTGTGTGTATAATCCCTGCGCTGTGACGTCACTGTGTGTATAATCCCTGCGCTGTGACGTCACTGTGTGTATAATCCCTGCGCTGTGACGTCACTGTGTGTATAATCCCTGCGCTGTGACGTCACTGTGTGTATAATCCCTGCGCTGTGACGTCACTGTGTGTATAATCCCTGCGCTGTGACGTCACTGTGTGTATAATCCCTGCGCTGTGACGTCACTGTGTGTATAATCCCTGCGCTGTGACGTCACTGTGTGTATAATCCCTGCGCTGTGACGTCACTGTGTGTATAATCCCTGCGCTGTGACGTCACTGTGTGTATAATCCCTGCGCTGTGACGTCACTGTGTGTATAATCCCTGCGCTGTGACGTCACTGTGTGTATAATCCCTGCGCTGTGACGTCACTGTGTGTATAATCCCTGCGCTGTGACGTCACTGTGTGTATTATCCCTGCGCTGTGACGTCACTGTATATAATCCCTGCGCTGTGACGTCACTGTGTATAATCCCTGCGCTGTGACGTCACTGTGTGTATAATCCCTGCGCTGTGACGTCACTGTGTGTATAATCCCTGCGCTGTGACGTCACTGTGTGTATAATCCCTGCGCTGTGACGTCACTGTGTGTATAATCCCTGCGCTGTGACGTCACTGTGTGTATATAATCCCTGCGCTGTGACGTCACTGTGTGTATATAATCCCTGCGCTGTGACGTCACTGTGTGTATATAATCCCTGCGCTGTGACGTCACTGTGTGTATATAATCCCTGCGCTGTGACGTCACTGTGTGTATATAATCCCTGCGCTGTGACGTCACTGTGTGTATATAATCCCTGCGCTGTGACGTCACTGTGTGTATAATCCCTGCGCTGTGACGTCACTGTGTGTATATAATCCCTGCGCTGTGACGTCACTGTGTGTATAATCCAACTTGGCTGCAGCAGGCAGACATTACAAACTTTGCAGAGCGCATCATTTACCGCCGCAGAGCCGGCCGTGCAGGGACCTGGCAGCACTTGGTACCCCGGGATGTTACGCTGCCCGCAGCCCCATCATGTCCCCAGCTGTGTACAGCAGGAGGATGATGGGCTGATTGTCCTCCCTCCACTTGTAAGCAAGTGCAGCGCCGCTACCTGTGCTCCCGCTCTGCCTCCCCTGCACTAACTCCTCTCCCCCCGCCGAGGCTCTCTCACCGGGACACTTGCTCTGATGTCTGTCTGCCGGACAGTTAGCACATAAGTACCGGCCGGGCTCTGGTAAAGGCTTCGCCATTTTCAACTGTCCTGGAGATGACGCGCTGCGACCGATAGACGGCGAGCGAGAGTGGGCAAACCACGATGGAGCCGAAAGCTGACTGGTCCGAGCCTGGGCGCAAGTGATAAAAAAAACAGTTTCATTTTGCTTGCGGTCTTAACCTTCCAGTGGCTGCGCCCGGCTGCTGGTGTTCTGGGCCCAAGCAAGGGCAAATACGCCAGGACAAAATTCCTGGTCGCCATGGCGACCTGGCGCCTGGGATTTGTCGAGCCCTGCATTATGGTCACTACCCAGCATGTCTTCTGCCCAGTGTGATCTCAATGGATGCCAGCACTGGTCTTGGCATCCAGCCTTGTTCCAGTATCTGCTTCTATCATCTGCCAAGTTCTGCTTTAGAAGAGATATGAGTGGAAAACAATCCATTAAAGAAATTATGTTTTTATATGTGTAACTAACAAAACAAAACCTCTTTAATAAAAAGAAAAAACGCTCCAGTTGCTTAATTAAAAAAAGGAAAAATGACTCCTTCTGGGAGCTGCCATATGTAAAAAGCATTTGTGTAATGTGTTACAGCATGACACACACAGATGCCATACTGTGCAGACCGTCTGCTGACCCAATAGGTTTAGATTATAAAACTTTTCATGTGAGCTGCACATGCTCTTGGGCATGCACAGTTCACAGCATATTGAAGTCCTGGAAGCTAAGGGGACTTCATTTTCCTGTAGCGTCCTTCCTCTTGCCCTAAGCTACTTATACAGCTCCCATCTCCTACACATCCACTAAGCTATTCCCGGCACTCCGCTATCCAGCAGAAGATGAGTGTGGGCGATGCTTGTACATTCTAGTCACAAGTCGGGATGAACATCAAGCAGAAGTGGCAGGACCTTCTGTGATCATTTCTCCAGCCAAGCAGAGCACAGGTACTAAACTTTTATGAATAGGGTGTCATCTAAGTGGTGTATGTATGTGTATCTATGTGGGGTGTGTGTCAGGGGCGGACACGGACAGCAGAGGGGCCCCTGTGCAAAGAATATGCCTGGTCCCTCCCACCCCATGCCAAATTCTCAACCTAACCTATTTCATCCTAACATTTCATACAGCAATACAAAACATACAGGGTAAGGCTACTTTCACACCTGTGGCAGTACGACCTGGCCATCTGATCTGGCTGAAAATGCAAGGAATCGGCTAGGACAGAAACTACATCATGCAGCGGTTTGTGTCCCTCTGATGTGCATTTTTTCCAGATTGTGGCCGGATCTCTGCCAGTCCCCATTTTAGTTAATGAGGCTGGCGGGCATTCTGTCTGCATCCAGCAGTGCCGGATCCAGTGAATTCTGGCAGGCTGTTCTCTGCTGGAACAGCCTGCCAGAATCAATAACGCAAATGTGAAGGTAGCCTAATACAGCGCCACATACCGTGCTGTGCTAATCTGATACTGTGCCAGGGTGCCCCCACAGTAATGGTGCTCCCCAAAATCCTAACAATAGTAATAATTCTGTGCCAGGGTGCATTTAGTAATAGTCCCCCCAACAGTAATTGTCTACCAGACGTAATAATGCTTCCATAGTCCCCCTGTTGTAATAAAGCCTACCATAATGCCCCTGGTAGTAATACTTTTCTTTATAATGTGTATATTTAGAAAAACTCCCCCTTATAATGTGCACCAGTACAAAAAAAATACCCCATTGTGTGCCCCCAGTAGAGCCAATGTACCCAGAGTGCTCTCATGTGTTCCAAAGACCCGTACTGTGTGCCACTACAAAAAACACATTTTTAGTGCCCCAGTTTAGCTTAGGTGCCCATAGTGCCCCTATAATTTGTGCCCCACCATAATGAGTGCCAGTATATAGGGCCCGAGTAGATGCCCTCCATAGTGTCCTCCCACTTCTCCATAGTGCCCCCCATAGTTGGTGCCAGTATATAGGGCCGTAGTAGATGCCCCCATAGTGACCCTTTCCCTCCACTTCTCCATAGTGTCCTCCATAATGTGTGCCAGTATTTAGGGCCCCCAGTAGATGCCTCATACTACAGTCGTGAGGAGGGTTCTGGCGGTCCCCTGGGCATTAGCCCACCAGGAAATTTCCCTGTAAGGTCTGTAGTCATTCTGCCCCTGTTGAAGTGCAGACCACTCCATTTGAGGTACACCAGTCTCCAGCAGATGTTCCCTAATGATGTGACCTCAAAGAGCTGGCGCATCGTTATCCATGAACATGAAATTAGGCCTGTGTGGCAGTGGCGTGCCTAGCGTGTTTGGAACCCACCACCCCAATACTTTAAAAAATTGTACCCCCTCACAGTAGTATTGCCCTCATTGTACAACCTTCACTGTAGTTTTGTACAGATGTGTGCCCCCTCACAGTATTTATGCCCACATTGTTCCCCCCTTAACAGTAGTCATGCTCCCTTCACAGTAATAATCCCCATTGTGTCCCCCTTCACAGTAATAATCCCCATTGTGTCCCCCTTCACAGTAATAATCCCCATTGTGCCCCTTCATAGTAATGATCCCCATTGTGCCCCCTTCATAGTAATAATGCCCATTGTGCCCCCTTCACAGTAATAATGCCCATTGTGCCCCCTTCACAGTAATAATGCCCATTGTGCCCCCTTAATAGTAGTAATGCCCACTGTGCTTGTAATGCCCTCTGTGCCCCCTCCATAGTAGACCGCGGTATAGAAGGTGCATGCGGCGGGTGAGGGAGTCCATTGGGTCCCCGCGCTGCTGTGGCGGCGACCCGATGGGTGACAAGGCAGCCCGATGCCATGCACAGGCAGACCAATGCCTTGCACGGCATCGGGACCTGCCTTTAAAAAAAATAAAATAAAAGTGCTTTTAATAAAAAATAAAGTTTCAAGTAAAAAAATGAAAAAAAACACCCCTTTCCCCTGATTTTAAAATAAAAAAATAGAAAAAAAAGGAAAAACAAACATATTAGGTATCAGTGTCTGTAACGACCGGCTCTATAAATTTATCACATGATCCACCCTGTCCGATAAACATAAAAAAATTTGCCATTTTTGTTACGTTACATCACAAAAAGGCGTATACCCCACTAAATATTACCGATAAAACCGTCAACTCATCCCGCAAAAAATGAGAACCTACCTAAGACAATTGGTCAAATTGTCTCAATTGGTCAATTGTCTCAAAACATGGAGACATTAAAACATATATTTTTTTGTTTCAAAAATGCTATTATTGTGTTAAAGTGAAAAAAAAAAAAAAGTATACATATTAGGTATCGCCCCGTCCGTAACAACCAGCTCTATAAAAATATCACATTACCTAACCTCTCAGCTGAACACAGTAAAATAAAAATACAGTGCCAAAAAAAGCTATTTTTTGTCACCTAACATCACATAAAGTGCAACGCCAAGCGATCAAAAAGGCGCATGCCCCCCAAAATAGTACCAATTATACTATCACCTCATCTCGCAAAAAATTAGATCTTAACTAAGACAATCGGTCAAAAAAAAAAAAAAAAAGCTATGGCTCTCAGACTATAGAGATACCAAAACATAATGTTTCCAAAATGCTATTATTGTGTTAAACTTAAATAAATAAGAAAAAGTATACATATTGGGTATTGCCACGTCCATAACAATCTGCTATATAAAAATTTCAGATGACCTAACCCCTCAGAATAACGCTGTAAAAATAAATAAATAAAAACGGTGCCAAAACAACAAATTTTTTGGGTCACCTTGCCCTAGAAAGTGTAATAATCAAAAAATATGTACCCAAAAATGGTACCAAAACAAGATTAATCCAGAAATTCCAGTTCACTGCTGGAGATGCGGTGGGGGAGTCGGCTCTTATACACACATCTGGTTTGATTGCAATAAAATTACTCCACTATGGTCTAAATTCAATCAGATACTCTCTGAGATATATGAAACTAAAGTGGAGGTGGATAAAGATCTAGTTCTGTTAGGACTTTATAATAAGAAACACACTTGCCTTAGAGATCGTTTATTTCCCTTTCTAATTGCTGCACTTAAGACCATCATACCAAGACACTGGTCAAATGTAGAGCCCCCATCCATACAAGAATGGCTAAAGGAAGTTACGTTAATTAGTAGATTTGAAAAATTAAAGTGGACAATTGCAGGGAATCTCAAGAAGTATTTCGGGATCTGGACCAAATGGAACGACTATGTATCTACGAACATGATATCCAAATGCTTTTTGATTAAAGCATTTTTTTTTAGATATGATTTTCTCCTTTTGATTACATTATGACCCTCTTTTCTACGTCTCCCCTCCCATTCCCTTTTCCTTCCCCTCCCTTACCCCTCCTCTCACCATTCGACAAACCTATTTCAAATGCTATATATCAGGTTCCTTAAATTGTAATCATAAATATAGAATGCCTATCTCTACATGCTATATTTTTAATTTGAATATTCGAATAATTACATTGGATATACTAATCATATGTTTTTGACGAATACATCATATTCAGATAATTTTGTCATTGATCAATATCGCTTATGTACTTAGGCAAATATAATGGTGACGGATACCCTAATTTGCACTGTATAAAGCTTGTAATGCCTTTGTTATATTTCTCAATAAAACAAAAATTTACAACCAAAAATGGTACCAATAAAAACGTAAACTCTTCCTGTAAAAAATGAGCCCCTGCACAAGATGATCGGCAGAAAAATAAAACAATATGGCTTCCAGAAAATGGAGACACAAAAGCATAATCTTTTTTTCAAAAATACTTTATTATGTAAAATTGAAGCAAAGAAAGAAAGAAAAAATAACACAATAACGTGGTCATAAAAGGCAGAAAGATGCTCAAAACCCCATATGCTTTTGCGCATATATAATTGGGGGAACAAATCCTACACGTGATCACATGCTAACAGCAATCCCCAGCAATAATGCATACAATGGAGGATGCCGGCAGCGGACCACATGTACCACAGAAACACCCTACACAGAGGAGCCAAATGTGTGGATGTAATTGGCTATAGAAAGCAAACATTTGCAAAGAAAAAATGGTGCACTACAATGGAAAATGCAATTGACAATATATGGCTAATCCCTCACACTGATATTAAAATGAGACTTTCGCCAATATATTCTTATATCAAGAACATACCGGAGCCCGTGCACCCCGTCAAGGTAACTCAAAGTGGAACGTGACGTAACGCTAACGTACCTGTGCTGTATGGGTAATTACAGGGGCTGTATGGGCTATTACAGGGACATGAGGTCCGACACACAGCAAACAAACTGCCAGTTACCTCCAGTGTGAAATCACACATACAATGGGAGGAGGCTGTGAGTCGCACCTATCACTGACTCATGTGACGCAGGCCACACAGGTGCACCTGAATGTTACCATTAAATCAAAATCCAGGCACTCACAGCCTCCTCCCATTGTATGTGATTTCACACTGGAGGTAGCTGGGAGTTGTTCTCTGTGTGTCTGACCTTATGCCCCTGTAATAGCCCATACGGCCCCTGTAATTGCCCATACGGCACAGGTACGTTAGCATTAGGTCCAGTGCCACTTTGAGATACCTTGACAGGGTGCGCGGGCTCCGGTATGTTCTCGAGATAAGAATATATTGGTCAAAGTCTCATTTTAATATCCGTGTGAGCATTTTTCTTTGTAAAACAAAGAAAGTAGACATATTTGATATTATTGCGTCCGTAACAACCTGCTCTATAAAAATAGCACATGATCTACCCTTTAAGATGAATGTTATAAAAAATTAAAACTGTGCCAAGACAGTTACCTTGCCTCATAAAAAACGTAATATAGAGCAATTAAAAATCATATGTACCCCAAAATAATACCAATAAAACTGTCAGCTAATCCCGTAGTTTCCAAAATAGGGGTAACTTTTGGGGAGTTTCTACTGTAAGGGTGCATCAGGGGGGCTTCAAATGGGACATGGCATCTAAAAACCAGTCAAGCAAAATCTGCCTTCCAAAAACCATTCGGCGCTCCTTTTCTTCTGTGTCCTGCCATGTGCCCTTACATCAGTTTACGACCACATAAAAAGAAAAGAGGCTCCAGCACCAGAGGTAGACGTTTTAGCAATCCCGGTCTTTATTCACCAAAATATTCAAGGTAGATACAGCATACAGTGGCACTGGTTCCCACTTACTCCCAGTAGATTTACGCATTTCGAACAGTAGTGTTCTTAGTCATAATCCAAGGTGTTTGACCAGTTTACGACCACATGTGGGGTGTTTCTGTAAACCACAGAATCAGGGTAATAAATATTGAATTTTAAAAGCAGAGTGTGCTTGGCGTGCATGCTGTACCTGCGCTCCCTGGACTTTGTGTGGCCCATAACAGGTAGGAACTAGTGTTAGGGACCACTCATGAAGGCGACCTTGACGTGGTGAGTGGCTTATTACGCTTTGGCCAAAATGTACACCAATGCCTTATTCAACATCCCGCATAAAGGCAGGACAGAGTGCTGGTTTGCAGAGTGCGTTTGCATTTGTGTTTTTGCGTTTGTATCTGTATTTCGCCATAGCAATGTGCACCTGCATACAAGGTTGTGCGGGCTGAACCCCCCACAAATATTGAATTTTGTTTGACTGTTAACCCTCAATGTGTTAAAGCAAAAAATTGATTAAAATGCAAAATCTGCCAAAAAAAGTGAAATGTAGAAATTTCATGTCCATTTTCCTTTAATTCTTTAAAGTGTTAGCAAAATCAGTTTTGAGTAACTTGAGGTGTGTAGTTTATACAATGGGGTCATTTATGGGGGTTTCCACTATGTAAGTATCACGATCGGCGTGACTATCACATACGTGACACAGAGGGAGGGAAAGAGGAAGGCCCTGCCCAAGTGAGAGGGAAGGTGGTGACCCCTGACTCACCTTGCGGCTGGCACCTGGCTGCCCTGACGTCCCTAGACGGGTTCCTCATCCGTATGCCGATCACGTGCCTAAAACCCTGGCTTTCCCTAAGATGAGCCCTAGATAGTGAACAGAGCGGTGGGAACACTAGTCCGCACCACTAGCTCTAAAGGAAAACACCAAGGGGAGGACAGACAATACAGACTCAACATATAATCCCAGGTGGACGACAACAGGAGACAACAAAAAGCCCAACAGGGATCCGGAGGGTAGCACTCTGGAACAACAACCAGGATTCACAGCTCCAGTGGGTCAGTATAGAAGTCCAGGCAGGAAGCTCTATAACTGGCAACTAGAGAAGTGTGAGAGGAGAATATAAGGAGGTTGGGAGTGGCAGACAAGAAACAGCTGAGGAGGAGAAGCTACGGATCCCTGAGTGAGACAAAAAGGATTGCAAGGCAAACACAGAAAACAATCACTAAGAAACAACGTGATCTTTAGACATAGAGCGCGCAGCCACCCGCTGCGACTTCCTGACCCCGGGTATAACGGAGTCAGACGTGGCTCTTGACACCCTCGTGACAGTACCCCCCCTTTCACGAGGGGCCTCCGGACACTCAGGACCAGGTCTCTCAGGATGAGAGGCATGGAAAGCCTGAATTAACCTGTTGGCGTTTACCTCTGACGCTGGAACCCACATTCTTTCCTCGGGACCGTAACCCCTCCAATGCACCAGATACTGAAGAGAGCGGCGGACCCGACGAGAATCAACAATTCTGGATATTTGAAACTCCAGATTACCATCCACAATAACAGGAGGAGGTGGCAGCGGTGATGGTTCTATAGGTGGAACATACTTCTTGAGTAACGACTTATGGAAGACGTTATGGATCTTAAAAGTCTGAGGTAGCTCCAGGCGAAAAGCCACAGGGTTAATGACGGCTACTATTTTATAAGGACCAATGAACCTAGGGCCCAGTTTCCAAGAGGGAACCTTCAACTTAATATTCCTAGTAGACAACCACACATAGTCATTCACTCCTAGGTCCGGACCTGGCGACCGTTTCTTATCGGCCATGCATTTATATTTACCACTCATATTTTTCAAGTTGGCTTGCACCTTCTGCCATACCGATGAAAGAGATGAAGAAAACCGTTCCTCTTCGGGAACCCCAGAAGACCCCCCTCTTTGAAAGTACAAAATTGGGGATGAAAACCGTATGCACCAAGAAATGGTGACTTGCCAGTGGATTCCTGACAGCGATAATTTATGGCAAACCCGGCTAACGGTAAATATGATGACCACACCTCTTGGTTTTCAGACACAAAACACCTTAAATATGTTTCTAGGTTTTGGTTGGTACGCTCAGTCTGTCCATTCGACTGAGGATGGAAAGCTGAGGAAAAGGACAAGTGTACCCCCAAACGGGAACAAAAAGCTTTCCAAAACTTAGAAATAAACTGGGTTCCCCGATCCGAAACCACATCGGAAGGGACCCCGTGAAGCTTCACGATTTCACTGATAAACACCTGAGCAAGAGTCTTAGCATTAAGAAGTGCGGGTAGCGCAATAAAGTGTACCATTTTGCTAAACCTGTCTACTACTACCAAGATAACTGTTTTACCCGCAGACAACGGTAAGTCAGTGATGAAATCCATTGACAGATGTGTCCATGGCCTATTGGGGATGAAAAGTGGCAATAAAGACCCTGCTGGACGTGTATGAGAGACTTTCGCGCGTGCACAAGTAGAACAAGTAGACACGAAATCCATTACATCCTGACGCAACCTTGGCCACCAAAAACGACGAGACAATAGCTCCAAGGTTGCTTTACTACCGGGGTGTCCAGCAAGTGCCGAATTATGATGTTCCTTTAATAATTCAAGACGCAGGTTTAACGGTACAAACAATTTCTCTGAGGGGCAAGAGGCCGGGGCGTCCCCCTGGGCCTCTAACACCTTTCCCTCTAGAACAGAGTGTACAGCAGAGACAACCACTCCTCTTTGTACAATAGGTACCGGATCACTAACATTACCCCCTCCAGGGAAACTACGAGATAATGCGTCTGCCTTGGTATTTTTTGCCCCAGGACGATAGGTGATTACAAAGTTAAATCTGGTAAAGAATAGCGACCACCTAGCTTGTCTAGGGGTGAGACGCTTAGCCGATTCTAGGTACAGAAGGTTTTTGTGATCCGTAATCACCGTGACGGGGTGGATTGCTCCCTCTAAGAAGTGACGCCACTCTTCAAACGCCAGTTTAATCGCCAACAGTTCCCTATTTCCAATATCATAGTTCTTTTCTGCAGTAGATAACTTTTTGGAAAAGAAAGCGCAAGGACGCCATTTGCCAGGAGACGGACCCTGAGACAATACAGCCCCCACTCCCACCTCTGACGCATCTACTTCAACAATAAAAGGCTGGGAGACATCAGGTTGAATTAGAACAGGTGCCGAGGTAAATCTCTCTTTTAGAGAGGAAAATGCAATTTTAGCGGCGTCAGACCATTTAGAAAAATCAGTCCCCTTCCTAGTCATGTCAGTAAGGGGTTTAACGATCACTGAATAATTTTTAATGAACTTTCTATAGAAATTTGCGAAACCCAAAAACCGTTGTAGAGCTTTAAGGTTCTCAGGAAGATCCCAATCTAAAATTGCCTGGACCTTCCTATGATCCATACGGAAACCTGAAGCAGATAATAGATATCCCAGGAACTGTATTTCCTGAACGGCGAAGACACATTTTTCAATTTTCGCATATAATTTATTCGTCCGTAGGACCTGCAGTACTTGCCTGACATGTACTACAGGTTTGTAATTGTGGATATTGGGCCTATGGGAGCACTTCAGACGCCCGCAACTTTAGTGCTTCCAGAATGGGTGAACGGCTTCAGACAAACAAGCTTGCCCTGCCATAGCCCAGTAGACTACCCGGATCTGCAGTTCCGCCGGCTCCATTTGTGATCGTGGCAGACGAAGGATTCGCATTGTCACCCCACATGATGCAGCCCTTCCCTCGACGTGATCTGGATGACAGGAAGCGCATCTTCAACTATCGATTGACTCACGCCCGTCAGTATGTGGAGTGCGCTTTCGGAATACTGTCCACTAAGTGGAGAGTATTCTTGTCATCTATACAGATGAATCCGGAGAATGCCACCCTGGTGATACAGGCTTGTGTACTACTACACAACTTCACCAGGATACACAATGCCTTCACAGATGCAGAATTGGGCCTAAATATGACATCTCCTGTCAGTTTAGACCTGAGCCGGCCTGGACGACCTGGAATAGCTGGACTAGCTGTTCGGGAACTCTATGCCAACTACTTCAGCAGCCCTGAGGGGGCATTGTCGTGGCAGTTGGATGCCATCCGTGGTAGACGATTTCAGCTGGAATCTGGTTTAAATTTTTTATATTTTTTTTTTTTTCTTTGTTTAGTTAGATCCCCTGTTGTTAGTTTAGATTAGGGACTCGCAAGAGAATGTGGACCCTTGACGTGGGCTTGCGGGCAGAGGTATTTAGTAAAATCCAAATTTTTGGTGAAATACCTTTTGAATATCTAATTTCTAATTACGTATATATATATATATATATATATATATATATATATACAGTACAGACCAAAAGTTTGGACACACCTTCTCATTCAAAGAGTTTTCTTTATTTTCATGACTATGAAAATTGTAGATTCACGCTGAAGGCATCAAAACTATGAATTAACACATGTGGAATTATATACATAACAGAAACGTGTGAAACAACTGAAAATATGTCATATTCTAGGTTCTTCAAAGTAGCCACCTTTTGCTTTGATTACTGCTTTGCACACTCTTGGCATTCTCTTGATGAGCTTCAAGAGGTAGTCATCTGAAATGGTCTTCCAACAGTCTTGAAGGAGTTCCCAGAGATGCTTAGAACTTGTTGGCCCTTTTGCCTTCACTCTGCGGTCCAGCTCACCCCAAACCATCTCAATTGGGTTCAGGTCCAGTGACTGTGGAGGCCAGGTCATCTGGCGCAGCACCTCATCACTCTCCTTCATGGTCGAATAGCCCTTACACAGCCTGGAGGTGTGTTTGGGGTCATTGTCCTGTTGAAAAATAAATGATAGTCCAACTAAACGCAAACCGGATGGAATAGCATGCAGCTGCAAGATGCTGTGGTAGCCATGCTGGTTCAGTATGCCTTCAATTTTGAATAAATCCCCAACAGTGTCACCAGCAAAGCTCCCCCACACCATCACACCTTCTCCTCCATGCTTTACGGTGGGAACCAGGCATGTAGAGTCCATCCGTTCACCTTTTCTGCGTCGCACAAAGACACGGTGGTTGGAACCAAAGATCTCAAATTTGGATTCATCAGACCAAAGCATAGATTTCCACTGGTCTAATGTCCATTCCTTGTGTTCTTTAGCCCAAACAAGTCTCTTCTGCTTGTTGCCTGTCCTTAGCAGTGGTTTCCTAGCAGATATTCTACCATGAAGGCCTGATTCACACAGTCTCCTCTTAACAGTTGTTCTAGAGATGTGTCTGCTGCTAGAACGCTGTGTGGCATTGACCTGGTCTCTAATCTGAGCTGCTGTTAATCTGCGATTTCTGAGGCTGGTGACTCGGATGAACTTATCCTCCGCAGCAGAGGTGACTCTTGGTCTTCCTTTCATGGGGCGGTCCGCATGTGAGCCAGTTTCTTTGTAGCGCTTGATGGTTTTTGTGACTGCACTTGGGACACTTTCAAAGTTTTCCCAATTTTTCGGACTGACTGACCTTCATTTCTTAAAGTAATGATGGCCACTCGTTTTTTCTTTACTTAGCTGCTTTTTTCTTGCCATAATACAAATTCTAACAGTCTATTCAGTAGGACTATCAGCTGTGTATCCACCTGACTTCTCCACAACGCAACTGATGGTCCCAACCCCATATATAAGGCAAAAATCCCACTTATTAAACCTGACAGGGCACACCTGTGAAGTGAAAACCATTTCAGGTGACTACCTCTTGAAGCTCATCAAGAGAATGCCACGAGTGTGCAAAGCAGTAATCAAAGCAAAAGGTGGCTACTTTGAAGAACCTAGAATATGACATATTTCCAGTTGTTTCACACTTTTTTGTTATGTATATAATTCCACGTGTTATTTCATAGTTTTGATGCCTTCAGTGTGAATCTACAATTTTCATAGTCATGAAAATAAAGAAAACTCTTTGAATGAGAAGGTGTGTCCAAACTTTTGGTCTGTACTGTATATATATATATATATATATATATATTTTTTTTTTTAAAGACGTTCAATATCATCAGAATTTTTTTTTTATTAACATTTAACGTTAACAATATATTATTTTAATATAAAAATATTAACTGGAAATATAAAGGATTTAAAAAAATTTTTTTTTTATATATCAAATAGTTCCCTGGTAAAAGGGCCCGGTGTATGCATCAACGGGGGGTTCTGACCTATTCAACCTGTATATAGGCGTTTCGATATTGGGATGCTGATCTCTTAAAAGCTCCATTCGATGTACTATGTCAAAAGGTTCACTGTGTCTATAAAGATCCATTAGTAAGCAAAGTCATGAGAGACAACGTGTTTGCCGTTCTTCAGGCACACGAGCGAGACTTGATGCCAGACTTCTTATTGTTCTCTTTTCTATACTGTCCGACCAATTCTGATTTAGAAATTGTAGAACCCGAGCAGCATTCAAGTTCCTAACCTCTAAATCAGAATCGGCCGCGTGTCTGCGCCGTCGTCTGCTTGAAGAAGAGCGAACAGGTTGCTCTTTAACCGGAGTAGTAAGCACATTTGCCGAAATTTCAGGAGATGTTGTTATCATCGGTTCACTAGTATTTTCTGTAATCTCTGGTTTCTTCTAGTGGTGCTTGAGAGGCCTCTTGTGAAAGATTTCCTGTGGCCTCCGGATTTTGAGTGGAATCCAATGAAAGATTATCAACAGTTCTATAAAGATTTTTTTATTTTTATTTCTATATAAATATACATATAAATCATTTCAAATAACGTGATAAAATTGAACAGTAGTAGAACCGCTACTTGACTGGACAGTGCATAGCGCAATCACAATGAAATAATCTGAACAAATTTAAGAAACCTGAAAAAAAAAAAGCCAAACTTAAAATTTTAAAATTTAAAATTTTAAAATTATGTAAATAACAGTGATGCTCTATTCTGAAAAAATGTCAGCCTCTCTGCAGCAGTTATCTTCCTATAGGGCAGTCATGTCCAACCTGCAGCCCTCCTGCTACAGTAAAACTACAACTCCCAGCTTTCATAGATAGCTTACAGCTACTAGGGCATGCTTGGAGTTGTAGTTTTGCTGCAGTTGGAGTGGCGCAGGTTGGACATGACTGCTATAGGGGCTTTTTTATATACTGCTGACACCCTGCTATTGAACTTGTGTGGCCCTGTTCACATATCAGTTTTTTGATCACTTATTTCTATATTGAGCCAAAACCAGTTGTGGGTCAAAAACTCAGAATAGGTGCAGTTATTTTTATTATTCCTAATCTCTGAGTAGCCTCCACTCCAGGTTTTGGCTCACAAAAAATGCAACTTCAGGTTTTAATGCATTGCACAAAAGGAAAAACCAATGTTTGCCAAGCAATAAAGACTAGGCCTTGTATAATAAAATCTAAACCAGGGATGCTCAACTGTGTTCCTCCAGCTTTTGCAAAACTACTACTATCATCATTGCCGGATACCCTACAGCTATCAGCCTACAGAAGGGCATGGTGGGAGTAGTAGTTTTACAACTGCTGGAGGTCCGCAGGTTGAACATCTCTGATCTACAAATCGCTGTGATTGTCCATGTCCAGAAGCAGCATAGAAAATGTTCTAATGAGCCCCCAAATATACTTGACACTCAAATGTACACTTTCTCTGCTGTTCCAGGACAGATAGGACACAAAAAAACGGACCTAATATCGAAATTGTACATAAAAATTACACATTACATATTATTATATATAATACTCACAAATTTTATCACGTTTGGCGATATTAGCGGACTCCCAGGCCGAGATCATCAATTCTGTTGCGATCTCCTCCCAACAGCGGTCCTTCAAAGCACGGTCTTGATATTGTTCCTTTCTTGTATCCCACAAGGATGGGCGCTCCTGGATCATGATGATCAACCTTTCCACTTCATATGCCATTTTTTTGACCAGCAGAGCAGACAGGATACAGCTTTCCTTGGTACTGAAAGCACATGGCACAGGGGGCTGGACTTTTTTTTGTATTTACTGTCAACGGATCCGCAAATCTGGGTGACATGAGGATGCTTTTATCATGTCTTCCGCATTTTTTGCAGATCCATTGACTACAATGGGATGACGGAACGGAAATTCGGATAAATAGTAGGACAAGGTATATTTTTTTCCAGGATCCGCATGCACAGAACCCACGGAACGGAATCACGGATGCGGAGAGG
The DNA here is from genome assembly GCF_014858855.1 of Bufo gargarizans. Lineage (NCBI taxonomy): Eukaryota > Metazoa > Chordata > Amphibia > Anura > Bufonidae > Bufo > Bufo gargarizans. The sequence goes on along the minus strand of NC_058080.1, from coordinate 488,158,477 downwards.
ACCATGAGTGCTGTCTGCATATTTGCGGAAGCCATTGAAAATGAATGGATCTGCATAACGTTCCGCTTTTTTGCAGAACGGAGGCGGAATACAAAAATGGACGCGTGAATGCACCCTAACTGCAGCCATACTAGCTGGAGATAGAACAGATTGTGTGCTGTATAAAAGGTGTAAGGAGATACCAAAAAAGTACAAAAAAAAGTGCATTTAGTGTGAATTGCCACCAACAGTAAGAGACTCCCAGTGCTGTTGATGTACCGGACAGTAACTGTAAAATCCCAGATTGCATGACACCCCAGTATATACATTCTGCAGGACGATCAGAGTGCTAAAGGACATCTGCTGTTGAACTCCATTGCATCCAACTGGTTTCCCAGCCTGCTGAGGAGGATTTCATTGTTACAGATCCTGCGTTCACTGGAAGAAAAGGGTCCCACCGAGGACATCGGGCCCCCGTGCACTTCTACAAACTGTAAGAGGTCCAGTTGGACCATTGAGATAAGGGGGGGTATGCACCAAATTGTGAAGATTAGGGTCAGTTAGGGACAGTTTGTGGGACTATTGCTTAATTGAGTATTCGCACTGCAAGTACGGACATAGAAACTGTGAAAATTGTTATACCATTTTACTTGAATTGTTTGCATTATTCTGAGTATTTCGATTGTATTTGCCCCTGTTATCTCACCATTAACTTGCCTTTAATAATCTATAGTAAATACTATTTTCTTGAACCTAACAACTGCGTGTGCACTCTTTTCTGGTTGCGGAGCCTTGCTCTCGGTTCACAAAATAAACATTGAAAACGTTTTCTTTGCATTGCCATATTCTGACACCCAAAACTTTTTTTTAAATATTTCTGTCTACAGAGCTATGTGTGGGCTTTGTCTTATAGCAGGACCACTTTTTATTCAATTTTTGGGTAACTAATATCAGCAAATTGTCAATTTTTTTATTGTTTTTTCAATTACGGCATTCATTGTGTAGTAAAATATTTTTAACATTTTAATATTTTGGACATTTCCTATTGCAGTGATAACAATTAAGTTTATTTTTTTAATGGTTGATTTTTTATATGTGAAATTGGGAAAGTGGGATGATTTTAATTTTTAATTTAGTAGTTTGTTTTTTTTTACCCTTTTTTTAAACTGTAATTTACACTCACCTAAAGAATTATTAGGAACACCATACTAATACGGTGTTGGACCCCCTTTTGCCTTCAGAACTGCCTTAATTCTACGTGGCATTGATTCAACAAGGTGCTGATAGCATTCTTTGGAAATGTTGACCCATATAGATAGGATAGCATCTTGTAGTTGATGGAGTTGATGGAGTTGATGTAGTTGATGGAGATTTGAGGGATGCACATCCAGGGCACGAAGCTCCCGTTCCACCACATCCCAAAGATGCTCTATCTGGTGACTGTGGGGGCCATTTTAGTACAGTGAACTCATTGTCATGTTCAAGAAACCAATTTGAAATGATTCAAGCTTTGTGACATGGTGCATTATCCTGCTGGAAGTAGCCATCAGAGGATGGGTACATGGTGGTCATGAAGGGATGGACATGGTCAGAAACAATGCTCAGGTAGCCCGTGGCATTTAAACGATGGCCAATTGGCACTAAGGGACCTAAAGTGTGCCCAGAAAACATACCCTACACCATTACACCACCACCACCACCAGCCTGCACAGTGGTAACAAGGCATGATGGATACATGTTCTCATTCTGTTTACGCCAAATTCGGACTCTACCATTTGAATGTCTCAACCGAAATGGAGACTCATCAGACCAGGCAACATTTTTCCAGTCTTCAACAGTCCAATTTTGAAGAGCTCATGCAAATTGTAGCCTCTTTTTTCTATTTGTAGTGGAGATGAGTGGTACCCGGTGGGGTCTTCTGCTGTTGTAGCCCATCCGCCTCAAGGTTGTGCGTGTTATGGCTTCACAAATGCTTTGCTGCATACCTTGGTTGTATAGAGTGGTTATTTCAGTCAACGTTGCTCTTCTATCAGCTTGAATCAGTCGGCCCATTCTCCTCTGACCTCTAGCATCAACAAGGCATTTTCGCCCACAGGACTGCCGCACACTGGATGTTTTTCCCTTTTCACACCATTCTTTGTAAACCCTAGAAATGGTTGTGCGTGAAAATCCCAGTAACTGAGCAGATTGTGAAATACTCAGACCGGCCCGTCTGGCACCAACAACCATGCCACGCTCAAAATTGCTTAAATCACCTTTCTTTCCCATTTTGACATTCAGTTTGGAGTTAAGGAGATTGTCTTGACCAGGACCACAACCCTACATGCATTGAAGCAACTGCCATGTGATTGGTTGACTAGATAATCGCATTAATGAGAAATAGAACAGGTGTTCCTAATAATTCTTAGGGGCTTGTACATACGATATTCTCATCACTTATGTCATAGACTGCAGTGGAATGCTATTGCAGTCTACGGGGTTCTGACAGGCTTTCCATCAGGCACGCATTAGACAAGGCTTTTCAAACAGATTGCTTTGACAGCGCTTTGAACATTTACTAGGCTCCAGGCTGTCATAGCAACTGATCGGAGCCTGTGCTACGATTGAAGGACAGAGACAAACCCATCCCCCTCTGTCTAACCCCTCAGATGCTATGGCCACTATTCACTGTAGCATCTGAGGAATTTAATGACTGGAGTGGGCTGCGTGCTTAACCTCTTGGGGACACATGGCGTACAGGTACGCCCTGATGTCCCGGTACTTAAGGACACAGGGCGTACAGGTACGCCCTGTGTATTTCAGATCACTGCTGTGCGGCGGGCGGTGAACGGAACAGAGTGCCTGCTGAAATCATTCAGCAGGCACTCTGTGACAATGCCGAGGGGGGTCCTGTGACCCCCCGTATCGGCGATCGCAGCAAACCGCAGGTCAATTCAGACCTGCTGATTGCTGCGTTTCCGGGTTATTGGGGTCTCTTGACCCGATAACCCGGAATAGGATGGTGATCGGTGGTGTGATAATACACCACCAATCACCATCCTTAGATCCTGAGAGGTGATTGTGACATCACCTCTAGGATCGCTTTCTATTGGCTGCATGGGTGGGTGGGGGGGTTGACTTCCCCCAGCTCTGCTCTCCTCCTCCATTCTGCGTCCTGGAACTGTGGAGAGAGGAGCCTCGTCGATCTCTGTGCCCATCACCCCTCATCTGTGCCCAGCACCCCCCATCTGAGCCACCACAGGTACCTAGGGACAGGTTTAGGGACAGCTTAGATTAGGCAGGGAGATTAGGGAGAGTTTAGGAAAGCTGTGTGACCCTAGACCCCCCAGGGGTGCTGAAGCTTGCCCCTCTGCCCCCCCCCACTTTTTTGGGGCCTCGTGCTGCACATGGGCCTAGTAAAAAAAAACAGTGTCAGGCAGTACTGGAGTTGGGACGTCCTCTACCAGACCTCACTCTACTGTATGGCCATGACACGTTCCCGTTTTGAGGCCATTCAGAGATGCCTGCATCCCAAAATGTTTGGAGGCCTATGTACCTGGAAGGGAGGTCGCTGTTGATGAGTCTCCCATTGCTTTCAAGGGGAGACTCATTTTCCGCTAGTATGTTCCCTCTAAGCGGGCGAGGTATGGCGTGAAGCTGTACAAACTTTGTGAGAGTACCTCAGGGTACACTTACAAGTTTCATGTGTACGAGGGGGGAGATTCCTGTATTGAACCCCCAGAATGTCCCCCCACTCTGGGTGTTAGTGGGAAAATTGTGTCGGACCTTATGCACCCACTGCTAGATAAATGTAGATAACTTATAGTATCCGCTTGTTCCAGTCCCTTGCTGCCAGATCCACGTCCGCTTGTGGGACCGTGTGGAAAAATCAACTCGGCCTCTCTACCTACCCCCTCCAGGTATCTATCCCCAGGGGTGAGACCCGTGCTCTTACCAGTGGAAACCTGTTGCTGGTCAGATATAAGGACAAGAGGGATGTCCTTGTACTGTCCACAATTCACGGTAACGGCATCACCCCTGTCCCTGTGCGAGGTACCGCGGCAACGGTCCTCAAGCTCGATTGTATCGCCGACTGCAATCGGTATATAAGAGGAGTTGATCTCTCTGATTAAGTCCTCAAGCCATATAACGCCATGTGCCATTGGAGACACTAAAAATTTATATTTTTTTTGCAAAAATTTTATTTTGTAAAACCAAAATAAATAAAACAAGTAAATATACTAGGTTTTTGTTGTAAACAATATCCAGCTCACCTGCTGCCTCTATCCCTTGTATCAACTTCCCTGATGCATGGAGACCTTGGTAAGACCGTAAATAGTAGAAATAAAGCGATGAATCCAGCATCGAAGTTAGAAAATATTGTGGGTTCCTTTATTCGGTGTAGTACAGATCCATACAGTGACAAGCATCACTTCAGTGTTCCAAATGAACGTCTACGCGTTTCAAACAAACATGTTCTTAGTCGTGACCGATCAGAAATCCAATTGGCCATGTCTATATAGGCTATTTGCAACCTCTCCTCCCACCTCCAGGTAATAACTAGAAGAAGCTGATTGCAGCACGCCCAAGGCACAGCCAATAGGAACAACTGAAATTAACATTGGTTCAAATTTAACATCTATAAAAACCAAATAAGTGCACATAAAATGTGTACTATTCAGTCTCCTGTGTCTAAGTCAGGAATAGCAAAATAAGCCAGTCCCCGAAAAATGTAGTGATAAGCGAGACATTGGTGAATTATATATATATATATATATATATATATGAATTCCTGAAAAAAACGCATTGTCGGAATAGTAGTTTACAATGTTAAAAACAGAAAAATGCAAATCAAACATGGCGACAGTATCATTATTGCTGCTAATCTGGATGAAACAACACGATGAGAATATATACAGTTGCAAGAAAAAGTATGTGAACCCTTTGGAATGATATGGATTTCTGCACAAATTGGTCATAAAATGTGATCTGATCTTCATCTAAGTCACAACAATAGACAATCACAGTCTGCTTAAACTAATAACACACAAATAATTAAATGTTACCATGTTTTTATTGAACACACCATGTAAACATTCACAGTGCAGGTGGAAAAAGTATGTGAACCCTTGGATTTAATAACTGGTTGAACCTCCTTTGGCAGCAATACCTTCAACCAAACATTTCCTGTAGTTGCAGATCAGACGTGCACAACAGTCAGGAGAAATTCTTGACCATTCCTCTTTACAGAACTGTTTCAGTTCTGCAATATTCTTGGGATGTCTGGTGTGAATCGCTTTCTTGAGGTCATGCCACAGCCTCTCAATCGGGTTGAGGTCAGGACTCTGACTGGGCCACTCCAGAAGGCAGATTTTCTTCTGTTTAAGCCATTCTGTTGTTGATTTACTTCTATACTTTGGTTTCATCTGTCCACAGAATATTTTGCCAGTACTGCTGTGGAACATCAAGGTGCACTTGTGCAAACTGTAAACGTGCAGCAATGTTTTTTTGGACAGCAGTGGCTTCCTCTGTGGTGTCCTCCCATGAAATCCATTCTTGTTTAGTGTTTTACGTATCGTAGATTCTCTAACAGGGATGTTAGCATATGCCAGAGACTTTTGTAAATCTTTAGCTGACACTCTAGGATTCTTCTTCACCTCACTGAGCAGTCTGCGCTGAGCTCTTGCAGTCATCTTTACAGGACGGCCTCTCCTAGGGAGGGTAGCAGCAGTGCTGAACTTTCTCCATTTATAGACAATTTGTCTTACCGTGGACTGATGAACAGCAAGGCTTTTGGAGATACTTTTATAACCCTTTCCAGCTTTATGCAAGTCAACAATTCTTAATCGTAGGTCTTCTGAGAGCTCTTTTGTGTGAGGCATCATTCACGTCAGGCAATGCTTCTTGTGAAAAGCAAATCCAGAACTGGTGTGTGTTTTTTATAGGGCAGAGCAGCTGCAACGAACACCTCCAATCTCATCTCATTGACTGGACTCCAGTTGGCTGACACCTCACTCCAATTAGCTCTTGGAGATGTCATTAGTCTAGGGGTTCACATACTTTTTCCACCTACACTGTGAATGTTTACATGGTGTGTTCAATAAAAACATGGTAACATTTAGTTCTTTGTGTGTTATTAGTTTAAGCAGACTGTGATTGTCTCTTGTTGTGACTTAGATGAAGATCAGATCACATTTTATGACCAATTTGTGCAGAAATCCATATAATTCCAAAGGGTTCATATACTTTTTCTTGCAACTGTATAAGGCACACCAGGAATGGACCAAATCCTAATAGAGATACATGAGTTCCTTTTTTAGGTTCAAACCATTCGGATATCTTGTTTTTAAACGTAGAATCCAAAAGGCTTCCCTTTGTATTAATTGCCTTTGGAAATCGCCCCCTCGAATAGAGGGAAAAACTCGCTCGATTCCAAAGGCAGAAAAAGCTCTTAAGCTCCTACCATGCATCGAAACAAAGTGCCTAGCAGCATTCGAAATATTGACATAGGAAGAATTAGTAACATCATTTAAATGTTTCAGGATTCTATTCTTCAACTTTCTTGTGGTGCTTCCCATATAAAGGAGGTCACACTGAGTACATCTAATAATATAAATTACCCCAGTGGTATTGCAGTTTATATAAGATTTAATGGGGAAAGTCAAAATATGTTCTGAATCCTCAAAGATTTTGGTGGGCACAACATAGCCGCAAGTTTTGCAGGGATGACTGCCACACCGTGTGAACCCGGTATATTTAACCACTACAGGACCGCCGTACGCAGGATTGCGTCTTTGCGGCGGCCCTGTTATTCCGGGTGGACGTGCCGGTGCATCATCTTGCGAGACGCGAGATTTCGGGCAAAGCCGGCTCGCGCATGCGCATCGCGGGTCGGCAAAAGTTAAAGCACAATTTCATCATCAGCCTGCCAGCCAATGATTGTTGCTGGCAGGCTGATGATTTTCTAAAAATCGAATCAGAAGCCAGTTAACACTTTATATTTATAAATATAAGGTGTTAAATGGCTTCTCTTCTCCTCTGCTGGTCCTTTTCGTCGGTTGGTTCCAGCAGAGGAGCACAGTTCACAGTGAGTACACCAAACACCACACTTAGCCCCTAGATCACCCTCCATCACCCCAATTAACCCCTTGATCGCCCCTGTCAATCACCTAGTGAAAGGGAAAAAAGTGATCAGTGTAACCCCTTAAGGACACAGCCCTATTTCACCTTAAGGACCAGGCCATTTTTTGCAAATCTGACCACTGTCACTTTAAGTGCTGATAACTTTAAAACGCTTTGACTTACCCAGGCTGTTCTGAGATTGTTTTTTCGTCGCATATTGTACTTCATGACACTGCTAAAATTGGGTCAAAAAAGTTAATTTTTTTGCATAAAAAAATACCATATTTACCAAAAATTTTGAAAAATTTGCAAATTTCAAAGTTTCAGTTTCTCTACTTCTGCAATACATAGTAATACCCCCAAAAATTGTGATGACTTTACATTCCCCATATGTCTACTTCATGTTTGTAGCATTTTGGGAATGATATTTTATTTTTTGGGGATGTTACAAGGCTTAGAAGTTTAGAAGCAAATTTTGAAATTTTCGGAAATCTTCAAAATCCCACTTTTTATGGACCAGTTCAGGTTTGAAGTCACTTTGTGAGGCTTACATAATAGAAACCACCCAAAAATGACCCCATTCTAGAAACTACACCCCTCAAGGTATTCAAAACTGTTTTTACAAACTTTGTTAACCCTTTAGGTCTTCCACAACACTTCATGGCAAATGGACATACATTTTTAGAATTTAGATTTTTTGGAAAATTTTCCAATATAATCAATTTTTTCCTGGAAAAAAACAAGGGTTAACTGCCAAACAAAACTCAAAATGGGTTGCCCTGATTCTGTAGTTTGCAGAAACACCCCATATGTGGTCGTAAACTACTGTTTGGCCGAACGGGAGGACATAGAAGGAGGGGAACACCATATGGGTTTTGGAAGGCAGATTTGGCAGGACTGGTTTTGTTTATACCATGTCCCATTTGAAGCCCCCTGTTGCACCCCTAGAATAGAAATTTCAAAAAAGTGACTCCATCTAAGAAAGTACACCCCTCAAGGTATTCAAAACTGGGTTTACAAACTTTGTTAACCCTTTAGGTGTTCCACAAGAGTTATTGGCAGATGGAGAAACAATTTAGAAATTTCTATTTTTTGGAAAATTTTCCAATATAATCAATTTTTTCCAGGAGTAAAACAAGGGTTAACTGCCAAACAAAACTCAAAATGGGTTGCCCTGATTCTGTAGTTTGCAAAAACACCCCATATGTGGTCGTAAACTACTGTTTGGCCGAACGGGAGGACATAGAAGGAGGGGAACACCATATGGGTTTTGGAAGGCAGATTTGGCAGGACTGGTTTTGTTTATACCATGTCCCATTTGAAGCCCCCTGTTGCACCCCTAGAATAGAAATTTCAAAAAAGTGACTCCATCTAAGAAAGTACACCCCTCAAGGTATTCAAAACTGGGTTTACAAACTTTGTTAACCCTTTAGGTGTTCCACAAGAGTTATTGGCAGATGGAGAAACAATTTAGAAATTTCTATTTTTTGGAAAATTTTCCAATATAATAAATTTTTTCCAGGAGTAAAACAAGGGTTAACTGCCAAACAAAACTCAAAATGGGTTGCCCTGATTCTGTAGTTTGCAAAAACACCCCATATGTGGTCGTAAACTACTGTTTGGCCGAACGGGAGGACATAGAAGGAGGGGAACACCATATGGGTTTTGGAAGGCAGATTTTGCAGGACTGGTTTTGTTTATACCATGTCCCATTTGAAGCCCCCTGTTGTACCCCTAGAATAAAAATTTCAAAAAAAGTGACTCCATCTAAGAAAGTACACCCCTCAAGGTATTCAAAACTGGGTTTACAAACTTTGTTAACCCTTTAGGTGTTCCACAAGAGTTAATGGCAGATGGAGAAACAATTTAGAAATTTCTATTTTTTGGAAAATTTTCCATTTTAACCCATTTTTTCCAGCAATAAAGTAAGGGTTAACAGCCAAACAAAACTCAATATGGGTTGCCCTGATTCTGTAGTTTGCAAAAACACCCCATATGTGGTCGTAAACTACTGTTTGGCCAAACGGGAGCACGTAGAAAGAGGGGAACGCCATATGGGTTTTGGAAGGCAGATTTTGCAGGACTGGTTTTGTTTATACCATGTCCCATTTGAAGCCCCCTGTTGCACCCCTAGAATAGAAATTTCAAAAAAGTGACTCCATCTAAGAAAGTACACCCCTCAAGGTATTCAAAACTGGGTTTACAAACTTTGTTAACCCTTTAGGTGTTCCACAAGAGTTAATGGCAGATGGAGAAACAATTTAGAAATTTCTATTTTTTGGAAAATTTTCCATTTTAACCCTTACTTTATTACTGAAAAAAATGGGTTAACAGCCAAACAAAACTCAAAATGGGTTGCCCTGATTCTGTAGTTTGCAGAAACACCCCAAATGTGGTCGTAAACTACTATTTGGCTAAACGGCAGGACATAGAAGAAGGGGAACGCCATACGGTTTTTGGAAGGCAGATTTTGCTGGACTGGTTTATTTACACCATGTACCCTTTCAAGCCCCCTGATGCACCCCTAGAGTAGAAACTCCATAAAAGTGACCCCATCTAGGAAACTACGGGATAAGGTGGTTGTTGATTTGGTACTATTTTAGGGGTAAATATGATTTTTGGTTGCTCTATATTACACTTTTTTGAGGCAAGGTAACAAAAAAATTAAATTCTAAAATTTTTCTACATTTGCTATTTAGTTTTGTGGAACACCTAAAGGGTTAACAAAGTTTATAAAGTAACTTTTGAATACCTTGAGGGGTGTAGTTTCTTAGATGGGGTCACTTTTTTGGAGTTTCTAGTCTAGGCTACATCAGGGGGGGCTTCTAATGGGACGTGGTGTCAAAAAAAAAAACTGTCCATCAAAATCTGCCTTCCAGAAACCATATGGAGTTCCCTTCGTTCTATGCCCTGCCGTGCGGCTATATAGCCATTTACGACCACATATGGGGTGTTTCTGCAAACTACAGAATCAGGGCCATAAATATTGAGTTTTTTTTGGCTGTTAACCCTTGCTTTATTACTGGAAAAAAAGGATTCAAATGGAAATTTTGCCCAAAAATGGGTGTTTTGGCACCGTTTTTATTTTATATTTTTAACACCGTTCATCCGAGGGGTTTGGTCAAATGTTATTTTTATAGCGACGACTTTTACGCACGCGACGATGCCCAATATGTATGGCTCTCAGACTTTGGAGACACTAAGCAGGCATCCTAAAACTGCGGCCCTCCAGATGTTGTAAAACTACAATTCCCACCATGCCCTGCTGATGGCTGTAGGTTGTCTGGGCATGCTGGGAGTTATAGTTTTACAACATCTGGAGGGCCGCAGTTTGAGGATGCCTGCACTAAAACTAATATTTTTTTGGGGAAAAAAAATTGTTTCTGTGTCTCCAAAGTCTGAGAGCCATAGTGTTTTATGTTCTCTAGGGGACTGTTGGAGATTATAAAAATTTAGTACTCCATGGAAGTGTGATACTCCCTGAAGCAATCGATAATGCAGAGGCCCGGATGATCGGGGCAAGTGTCACACTGAGTAGTGGTGTCCTTCCGTATCCCCCTCTTGTGACACACTCTGCATCTTTTTTGGGTTCGTCCCTTCTTTCCAGTATGGGGGACCACACCTGGAAAGTGTTGGCCAGGGACGATCCGGGCGCCTCCAGTTCCCGAGGTACTCCGGCCTGCTCTTTCCCGGTCCGAAAAGATCAGGTCTTTGAGGACTGCCTCATAGAATTGGAGGAATGTCCCTGTGCTGCCAGCGCTTCGGGATAGTACAAAAGAGTTGTACATGGCAACCTGCACCATGTAGACCGCAACTTTTTTGTACCATGCCCGGGTTTTGCGCATGGCATTATATGGCTTGAGGACTTGATCAGAGAGATCAACTCCTCCCATATACCGATTGTAGGCGACGATACAATCGGGCTTGAGGACCGTTGCCGTGGTACCTCGCACAGAGACTGGGGTGGTGCTGTTACCGTGGATTGTGGACAGCATAAGGACATCCCTCTTGTCCTTATACCTGACCAGCAACAGGTTTCCACTGGTAAGTGCACGGGTCTCACCCCTGGGGATAGGTACCTGGAGGGGGTGGGCAGGGAGGCCGCGTTGATTTTTCCGCACGGTCCCACAAGCGAACGTGGATCTGGCGGCAAGGGACCTGAACAAGGGAATGCTGGTATAAAAGTTGTCCACGTACAAGTGGTAACCCTTATCCAGCAGTGGGTACATAAGGTCCCACACGAGTTTCCCGGTAACACCCAGAGTGGGGGGACATTCTGGTGGTTGAATCCGGGAATCTCGCCCCTCGTACACACGAAATTTGTAAGTGTACCCTGAGGTACTCTCACAAATTTTGTATAGCTTCACGCCATACCTCGCCCGCTTTGTGGGAATGTATTGGCGGAAACTGAGTCTCCCCTTGAACGCAACGAGAGACTCATCAACCGCGACCTCCCTTCCAGGTACGTAGGCCTGCTGAAATGTGGCCCCAAAGTGATCGATGACCGGCCGTATCTTGTACAGCCGGTCATAGGCAGGATCACTTCGGGGGGGACATGCTGCATTATCGGAATAATGCAGACATTTCCGGATGGCCTCAAACCGGGAGCGTGTCATGGCCGTACTGTACAGTGGGGTCTGGTATAGGACGTCCCCACTCCAGTACAGCCTGACACTGGGTTTTTGCACTAGACCCATATGCAGCACGAGGCCCCAAAATGTCCTCATCTCGGCTGCACTGACCGGCGTCCAGCCACCGGGTCTAGCCAAAAATGAGCCCGGGTTTTGAGCGACGAACTGTTGGGCGTACAGATTCGTCTGCTCCACCATCAGATTCACCAGTGGGTTACTGAAAAAAAAACTAAAAAAGTCTATTTCAGTAAACCCCACTGTGGGAATCTGGATTCCAGGATTGCCAGCGAAATCCGGAATCTCAGGCTCAAAGTCCACTGGGGGACACCAGCTAAGTTCATCGGCAGGGGGCTCCGGTGAACTTATTTGGTGGGCCGGGAAACCAGTACGAACCCCAGGGCGGCTCGTACTAGGGTGGGCCACAGGATCCCTAGCATGTGTGGCCCCTGGCTCCGCCTGGCGGCGTCTCCGCTGCCTTGGTGGCTCATCGTCATCCGATGATGATGAGGAGGATGCGGATGACAAAAGGAACGTGGGGTCATCCTCATCCTCACTGGGGCTCTCAGAGTCGGAGGCAATCTGGGCATATGCCTCCTCGGCCGAGAACACCCGGCGGGCCATGGGTGTGTGTGTGTGCGTGTGTATGTGCGTGCGTGTAAACCTTTATTCTATGTGCGTGTGTGTGGGGGCACGGGTGTTCACGTACTAAAAGTCCAGGCAAAAAAAATGGGCAAGTGTTAGAAAAAAAAAAAAAAAAAGTTCAAACTTGCTGATCAGCGGTCGGTGGGGGTGGGGCGGTGGGGCGGGCGATGCGCTAACAGTGGACGGACGCTAAAAAGTGCCGGCCAGTCAGCGCACGCAGAAAAAAAAAAGTGGTGGTGGGGGGGGTCTGGTGGGGGGGGGGGGGGGGGCTGGTGGTGAGGGGGGGGCTGGTGGTGGGGGGGATGCGGGGGGGGCAAGTGGCAGGGGGGTCTGGGGTCTGGTAGCTGAAAAAAAAAAGTTTGGAATAAATGTGATTTTTTTTTTTTTTTTTTTTTTTCTAACTTTTCCCTTCTATCCCTGCCTAAAGGTGCCTCTCCCTCACTGACCCTAACCTACCTGGGTGGCGATGGGTGCAGGAGGGTGATGGATGGCGATTAGGGGGACACAGGAGCTGGTGCTGGACGATGCTGCCGGGTGCTCGTGCAGAACAGGAAGAGGAGGGGAGAGAGGAGCGCAGGAAGTTTGAATCTCGCGCCTCTCTCCCCTGCACCAATCAGCACCCTGGACAGCGGCGTTCAGCACCAGGGCCAGCTCCGCCTCTGCAAATCCTCGGACTGCGATTGGTGGTGTAAAATTACGCCACCGATCGCAGTCTTTTTCCGGTTCATCGGGTCACAGGACACCCGAATGGACCGGAAACGCAGAAAACCGCAGGTCTGAATTGACCTGCGGTTTTCTGCGATCGTCGATGCGGGGGGGTCAAATGACCCCCCCCTGCATTGTTACAGGATGCCGGCTGAATGATTTCAGCCGGCATCCCGTTCCGATTAACCCCCGCGGCGCCGGCATCGCTATTTAAAGCCATGACGTACCGGTACGTCATGTGTCCTTAAGGACTCGGGAAACATGCCGTACCGGTACGTCATGTGTCCTTTAGGGGTTAAACTGTCATTTTTTTTTCCCACTGGTATTGACTGATAGTTTTAGGATAGTTTAGGCCCCTTGGTTAGGTAGTTTAGCGATCGTTTAGCGCCCAGTCCACCGCACCGCAGTCACTGATTTGCTGATTAGCGTATCGCTAATCAGCATTTGTACTTTTATAGTATCTGTAAGTGATCAGAACTGATCACAGTCAGATCTATAATAGTATTAGTGTCACCTTAGTTCGCCCTCCACCCAAAACGCAGTGTTTACCCGATCAGGCCTGATCGGTCGCCCACACGTGCGTTCACCCACGCCCGCCCCGCCGCAGTGACAAAATAATCAGTTTTGATATTTTTTATCAATCGCAGCGGCCTCCAGTACTTCGCTAGCCTCCCATTTGTAATACAGGCTTGCTTTTTTTCTTGGGTAGTCTCAGGGAATACCCCCTAAATTTAGTTGACCAAATGGCAAACAAGGGGTATTCTTCTGAAGAGGCCTACAGGCTTCTGACCCAGTCGGATGAGGAATGGGAACCCTCATCTGACGAATCCAGCGGGTCAGAATATGAACCTGCAGTCTGACCCAAAGTTCGGACGAGGAGGTTGAGGTCCCTGATACCACCAGGCGTACCCGGCCCCGTGTCGCTAGACCACAGGTTGCGCAGGATCCGCTTCAAGGGCAGCAAAGTGGGGCTGGCGCTGTCTGATTATGTGGTGAGGCATACACCAGCAGCGCAGCCCATCCTGGACCTAGTACCAGCACTGCCGTACAACATGGTGAAGTGGCGACCTGTCCTATTTTTTTGACGGACAACGGTTCACGGACCCATTCAAGTCAATGGGTCCGTGAAAGAACACCGATGCACACAAGATTGGCATCCGTGTCCGTGATCCGTGTCCGTAGGTTACTTTCATACAGACGGATCCGAAAATCCGTCTGCATAAAAGCTTTTTCAGATCTAAGTTTTAACTTCGTGAAAACTCATTTCCGACAGTATATTCTAACACAGAGGCGTTCCCATGGTGATGGGGACGCTTCTAGTTAGAATACACTACAAACTGTGTACAAGACTGCCCCCTGCTGCCTGGCAGCACCCGATCTCTTACAGGGGGCCGTGATTAGCACAATTAACCCCTTCAGGTGCGGCACCTGAAGGGGTTAATTGTACTATCATATCCCCCTGTAAGAGATCAGGGCTGCCAGGCAGCAGGGGGCAGACCCCTCCCCCCTCCCCAGTTTGACTATCATTGGTGGCCAGTGTGGCCCCCCCCTCCCTCCCTCTATTGTAATAATTCGTTGGTGGCACAGTGTGCGCCCCCCCCCGCCCCCCCTTCCTCCCTGTATTGTAATAATTCGTTGGTGGCACAGTGTGTGCCCCCCATCACCCCCCCTTCCTCCCTGTATTGTAATAATTATTCGTTGGTGGCACAGTGTGCGTCCCCCATCGCCCCCCCGATCATTGGTGGCAGCGGAGTTTTGATCGGAGTCTCAGTTTAATCGCTGGGGCTCCGATCGGTAACCATGGCAACCAGGACGCTACTGCAGCCCTGGTTGCCATGGTTACTTAGCAATAGTACAAAGGTAAAAGATTTATACTTACCTGGGAGCTGCGATGTCTGTGTCCGGCCGGGAGCTCCACCTACTGGTAGGTGACAGCAATGCTCCGCACAGACCTGTCACTTACCAGTAGGAGGAGCTCCCGGCCGGACACAGACATCGCAGCTCCCAGGTAAGTATGAATCTTTTACTATTGTACTATTGCTAAGTAACCATGGCAACCAGGGCTGCAGTAGCGTCCTGGTTGCCATGGTTACCGATCGGAGCCCCAGCGATTAAACTGGGACTCCAATCGGAACTCCGCTGCCACCAATGATGGGGGGGATGAGATGGGAGGCCGCACACTGGCCACCAATGTTGTTAATGCTGTAGAGGGAGGGGGGGCCGATGGGGGGCGCACACTGTGCCACCAACGAATAATTATTACAATACAGGGAGGAAGGGGTGGGGGGGCCGATGGGGGGCACACACTGTGCCACCAACGAATAATTATTACAATACAGGGAGGAAGGGGGGGCGATGGGGGGTGCACACTGTGCCACCAACGAATAATTATTACAATACAGGGAGGAAGGGGGGGGGCGCACACTGTGCCACCAACGAATAATTATTACAATACAGGGAGGAAGGGGGGCGCACACTGTGCCACCAACTAATAATTATTACAATACAGGGAGGAAGGGGGGGGCGATGGTGGGCGCACACTGTGCCACCAACGAATAATTATTACAATACAGGGAGGAAGGGGGGGCCGATGAGGGGGCGCACACTGTGCCACCAACGAATAATTATTACAATACAGGGAGGAAGGGGGGGGCCGGGGGGGCGCACACTGTGCCACCAACAAATTATTACAATAGAGGGAGGGAGGGGGGCCGCACTGGCCACCAATGATATTCAAACTGGGGAGGGGGAGGGTCTGCCCCCTGCTGCCTGGCAGCCCTGATCTCTTACAGGGGGATATGATAGTACAATTAACCCCTTCAGGTGCGGCACCTGAGGGGTTAATTGTGCTGATCACGGCCCCCTGTAAGATATCGGGTGCTGCCAGGCAGCAGGGGGCAGTCATGTACACAGTTTGTAGTATATTCTAACTAGAAGCATCCCCATCACCATGGGAACGCCTCTGTGTTAGAATATACTGTTGGAAATGAGTTTTCACGATGTAACTCATATCCAACAGTATATTCTAACATAGAGGCGTTCCCATGGTGATGGGGACGCTTCAAGTTAAAATATACCATCGGATTGGAGAAAACTCCGATCAGATGGTATAAAAGGGACTCCAGACTTTACATTGAAAGTCAATGGGGACGGATCCGTTTGAAATGGCACCATATTGTGTCAACGTCAAACGGATCCGTCCCCATTGACTTGCATTGTAATTCAGGACGGATCCGTTTGGCTGCGCACGGCCAGGCGGACACCAAAACGACTTTTTTTTCATGTCCGTGGATCCTCCAAAAATCAAGGAAGACCCACGGACGAAAAAACGGTCAAGGATCACGGACCTACGGACCCCGTTTTTGCGGACCGTGAAAAAATACTGTTGTGTGCATGAGGCCTAAGGAGAATAGCAGAAACTCCTAATGCTGGCCATACATGTAATGATTGCAGAGACCCTCAAATGCCAGGGCAGTACAAACACCCCACAAATAACACCATTTTGGAAAGAAGACACCCCAAGGTATTCGCAGAGGGGCATATTGAGTCCATGAAAGATTGACATTTTTGTCTCAAGTTAGCGGAAAGGGAGATTTTGTGAGAAAAAACTAAAAATAATCAATTTCCGCTAACTTGTGCCAAATGTTTTTTTTTCTATGAACTCGGCATGCCCCTCATTGAATACCTTGGGGTGTCTTCTTTCCAAAATGGGGTCACATGTGGGGTATTTATACTGCCCTGGCTTTTTAGGGGCTCTAAAGCGTGAGAAGAAGTCTGGGATCCAAATGTCTAAAAATGCCCTCCTAAAAGGAATTTGGGCCCCTTTGCGCCCCTAGGCTGCAAAAAAGTGTCACACATGTGGTATCGCCGTACTCAAGAGAAGTTGGGGAATGTGTTTTGGGGTGTCATTTTACATATACCCATGCTGGGTGAGAGAAATATCTTGGTCAAATGCCAACTTTGCATAAAAAAAGGGAAATGTTGTCTTTTGCCAAGATATTTCTCTCACCCAACATGGGTATATGTAA
Organism: Bufo gargarizans; assembly: GCF_014858855.1. Classification (NCBI taxonomy): domain Eukaryota; kingdom Metazoa; phylum Chordata; class Amphibia; order Anura; family Bufonidae; genus Bufo; species Bufo gargarizans. Next base: position 488,141,391 of record NC_058080.1, on the reverse strand, counting down.
AATGACACCCCAAAACACATTCCCCAACTTCTTCTGAGTACGGCGATACCAGATGTGTGACATTTTTTTGCAGCCTAGGTGGGCAAGGGGGCACACATTCCAAAGAGCACCTTTCGGATTTCACCGGTCATTTTTTACAGATTTTGATTTCAAACTTCTTCTCACGCATCTGGGCCCCTAAAATGCCAGGGCAGTATAACTACCTCACAAGTGACCCCATTTTGGAAAGAAGACACCCCAAGGTATTTTGTGATGGGCATAGTGAGTTCATGGAAGTTTTTATTTTTTGTCACAAGTTAGTGGAATATGAGACTTTGTAAGAAAAAAAAAAAAATCATAATTTTCCGCTAACTTGTGACAAAAAATAAAAAGTTATATGAGCTCACTATGCCCATCAGCGAATACCTTAGGGTGTCTACTTTCCAAAATGGGGTCATTTGTGGGATTTTCGTACTGTCTGGGCATTGTAGAACCTCAGGAAACATGACAGGTGCTCAGAAAGTCAGAGCTGCTTCAAAAAGCGGAAATTCACATTTTTGTACCATAGTTTGTAAACGCTATAACTTTTACCCAAACCATTTATTTTTTTGCCTAAACATTTTTTTTTATCAAAGACATGTAGAACAATAAATTTAGCCCAAAATTTATATATGGATGTCGTTTTTTTTTTTTTGCAAAATTTTACAACTGAAAGTGAAAAATGTCATTTTTTTGCAAAAAAATCGTTAAATTTCGATTAATAACAAAAAAAGTAAAAATGTCAGCAGCAATGAAATACCACCAAATGAAAGCTCTATTAGTGAGAAGAAAAGGAGGTAAAATTCATTTGGGTGGTAAGTTGCATGACCGAGCAATAAACGGTGAAAGTAGTGCAGTTCAGAAGTGTAAAAAGTGGCCTGGTCATTAAGGGTGTTTCAGCTAGGGGGGCTGAGGTGGTTAAAGTTATTCACACATAAAGTGACACTGGTCAGATTTGCAAAAAATGGCCTGGTCCTTAAGGTGAAAATGAGCCCTTGTCCTCAAGGGTTTAAGCCCACTACATATACTTACACTGCACCAAAGAGGTACAGTTATATTTTATTTTCACTGTGATGGAGATGCAGGGAAATGGAACACTTACACCTAGTAGCTTCCTTGCCTGTAACATAATTTTCTTTGGGTGACCTGAAAAAATTAATGTCAAAATGGAACAACTCTTTACATTGATACCGTTGTTTTTTTCAGCTACTTTGGTATGGAACTGGTATCTTCCCATCTTATTTATTACGTACTTATTGGTGCTGGTGGCCCCAGGGTGCTTTCTGTATAGGGTTTTGCTCCCCCCCCCTTCTTTTTCAGCAGTATATATTTTGTTTTGTTCTATTTTATAACAATATCCAATACATGTATTTTTTTAAATAAATTGTGATAGAGCTTTCATTCTTTTTGTTGGTCAACAAAATCTACCAGTAACTTTAGAGACCCATTATTATCCATCTTGTAGTCTGTAAAAACTGTAGTACTGATGCCATGTGAACAGAGCCTAATTGAAATACCAGATACATTTTTATTCATTGCAATATTTTGTGATTTGTGCTATTCTTACTTGAACATAAACTTGTGAAGGTTAAAGCAGAAAATGTTTCCTTTTGTAGATTTGTTCTACAGTACAAAATTCCCTTTGCAGATAAGTCAGGATTGTCCACCATAAATATAAATGGCCTTATCTGCTGTTTGTACAGATAACATAATCCAGCGCATCTCTGACAAAGCGATGAACTTTTTCCACTTGCAACATGTATCTGATCATCTGAGAAAAAGATGACAAGAAACATTGTGTTGTTTATATGTCATTGTAACTTGATGTAGGTCGTGCATTATCCCACCATCAACATGCCAGACTAAATTGGCCAACCTGGGAGTCAGTTTTTCAGTTGATCATGCTATTGAGATGCAGTTTTGGCTAACAGTGGGCAAACATTTCCAACATGGTCGAAGAAAGTGCTGTCAACTATTGTAAACGATCTTTCATGCTTGTTTTCAAATGATGGTCGGCCATTGAGTCCTACATTAGTACTTTAGGCCTCATTCGCATGTCTGTCATAACGTCTGTGATGTCCGTTTATTCATTTTTAGTGTTGAGCGAACTTGTGGTTTCAAGTTCGGCATACAAGGTTCGGATTCAGGTTATCTAAGAATTTCGTTATGGATTCCGTTACCACGAACCATAACTTATGGTCCGTGGTGACAGAATCCTCAACAAAATTCTTAGATAACCCAAACCTTGTATGCCAAACTTGAAACCACAAGTTCGCACAACACTATCCTTTTTTTTGCCGCCAGTTGCAGCTGAAATGTACACGTACTGCTAGGCTGAAAAGGGATTTCCATTTCTCTACAACAATGGGTGTTTGGTCCATACCACTGACCAAAGTAGTGTATGTGTCTATTGTTTTTAAAAAGAAGGATGTATGAAAAAGCGCATTAATATCAATGGATACGTTTGCGGCACATGCAGAACATAGGCCTTTGTCTCATATGACCACCTCTAGACTGACTGGAACCAGTTGCTGCTAATGGTGGGTTCTATACCCCTTTTCAACTGAGTAACAGTAATTAAACCACTTGCATTATATCAATAATATATGAAAGCAAGCAATAAAGCAGTGAAGAACACCGTTTTCTGTTGTGACATATGTGCCTCATCTAGAAGTTGCATTTTACAGTAGAAGATTAAATCCATATAAATGAGAGCACCCTGAATAATTTACAGCCAATTTACCGAGACAAAAGCAATTGCTAATTGAATCATTTAAACAACAAAATGCTGTTTTGATCTTAATAAGGTCAGAAAAACACTGAACGAGCATCCTGGAGAAGCGGTTGGGAAAGTCATTTAGTTCACAGGCTGTAAAGTTTATTTATGAGAGTGTATGAGTCATTAGCCAGCGTAGGCAAAACCGACAATCATTGAAAACACTGTCTACTTTACAAATAAATAAAGCTGATTTAATGAGTGTGCTCAGATTATTGGTGTGCTTGACTGGATGGAATAGGATCATTATCAATGACATACACCATATCATTTCATCTATATCCAACACAGCCCATAACCACTTTTTGCTGGTGGCCTATGATGATTGACAGTATTTTTTTTTCTATAGCCCTGTGAATTATCTGCGAAAAATAGATGTCTTTATTACATGATCGGTTTTATCACAAAATTGATACTGCAGATACACAAACCCATCAGAATGAATGATTCCTTTCATACAGTATAGTGATAGGCAGGCCTAATTGTACGATGTGATGTAAATGTTGAGCCTACATAAAGTCAAGACGACAAAATGTTATCTTGTATGTTTACAACTACAAGCAAGCACTCATCAGCAGTGTATACAATATAATGTATAGAGAATGGACAGACACAGCATATTTTCAGGGTTAAGCATATATTTTTCTTCATTATGTGAATAGGGCCTTGTTATAGAATCTGTGCTTTTTCTTTATTAGAAGAAACCCATACTTACCAACATCGTAGCTGGTAAATTTGGGACATGTAAGCCCCACCCTGAGTAATGCCCACATAGGGCTGCCCACTTACGGGTGGGGTTTACATTAAGTATTTTTCTTATTAACTAAAACCAACTACTGAAACATTGAAACATATTCTAATTTGATTTTCTGATCAGAGATTTTTAGTTTTACAAGTGAAACCTCTTGGAGAAAAAAAAAATTAATTTCTAGAGGGATGGTCCCATTATGCATAGTTTATGATAAGACTGAAATTCATTATGAGAAATCTGGTCTGGATAAAGGTGCAGTCTTCTCATCTTGCCTGAGATGCTGTTCTGACCTGTGAATGGCGGTACAGAGATACGCTTTACACTAGCCACATGGACATTGTAAACTAGTGTCTGGAATTGACTCCATCAACTTCAATGGGAGTAGTGTAGCAGACATGCTCTGTGACCTGTGCAGATGTCAGGGAGAGTTAATGACCAGCCATATCTATTCTCAGTGCTGGATTCTGTGTTATATGCCTCTCGCTCTATAATAGAGGTGTTACTTGTCCTTGTAAAATGATGATAGTAAGGTATGAGGTTCAATAGTCCATGTGAAAACCGCAAGATTTCAAGCTTATTTTTCAATATAGACAATAATATAAAAACTACATTATAATAAAAGGGTAGGGATGCAAATGAGCTCTGAACATGCTGTGCCTCTAATGCCACCAGATGTAAGGCAACTATCCTATAAGTCAATGTTCATCTCTTAAAATAAGCCTTGAGACATAACTTGGATATTAAATAAGCCAGCACCTCATCTGCAGACAGCTGTTTCAGTGTGATTGTCCCTCTTCAGTGCAGAGCAGAGAGTACTGGCTTAACTGGGTGAGAGGCCTGTGTCCAGGTAAGGGGGGAACTAACTCTCCTTAGGGAGAGAGCACCTTAATCAGTAAGACTTATAGGCCATACATGCTCCTCGGGAATTCTGGGAGGGAAGGGATGCAAATGAGCTCTTAACAAGCTGTGCCTCTAATGCCACCAGATGTAAGGCAGCTATCCTATAAGTCAATGTTCAGCTCAGATGAGGTGCTGGCCTATTTAATATCCAAGTCATGTCTCAAGGCTTATTTTAAGAGCTGAACATTGACTTATAGGATACCTGCCTTACATCTGGTGACATTAGAGGCACAACACAAAGGGTTAATGTCTTGCTCCTCCTGTCTAGGATAGAAGACAAATCATTAGTAAATTAGAAGGAGTGCACACCCACTAGGCAGACGTGTTTTTTTTTCCCACCCAAGCAATGTCTTTTCCAGGGAGGGATATCTGTGCTGCCTTTGGATTAAAGTAAAGATACATTTCGTTAAGCAAATTTACACTTTCCTTATAGTCCTTGAGGCAGCACACAAAAAGGGGTTAAGTATTAAAAGAGGGGGGGGGGGGGGGTCGAAATCGCAGCCTTATTGAGCACTTGTCTGTCAAAGGCTGAATCACAAACAGCAGATACGTACATCCAACTTATATTGTTATGTAAAGATGCACGGAGAAGACCATGTAGCGGACCTGCATGTTTGATCCAATGCCTTTTCTCTGCCCAAGCGAATAAGTGGACCAAGTTGAGTGTGCTGTAACTGCACATGGTAACTGAAGTACTTGAAATTTAGAAGCAGGCTTAGGGCTCATGCACATGAACGTAATTTATTTCTGTGTCCGTTCCATTTTTTTTTGCAGACCATATGCAAAACCATTCATTTCAATGGGTCCGCAAAAAAAGGTACTCTGTGTGCATTCCGTTTCCGTATTTCTCCCCCTCCATCCATGTTGTCACATTTCTCCCCCTCCATCTGTGTTGTCACATTTCTCCCCCCTCCATCCATGTTGCCACATTTCTCCCCCTCCATCCATGTTGCCACATTTTTCCCCCTCTATCCATGTTGTCACATTTCTCCCCCTCCATCCATGTTGCCACATTTCATTTCTCCCCCTCCATCCATGTTGCCACATTTCATTTCTCCCCCTCCATCCATGTTGTCACATTTTTACCCCCTTCATCCATACATGTGGACACATTTCTCCCCCTCCATCATGTCCATTTCACCCCCCCCATGCCACATACATTTCTCCCTGCGGGACCCACAGACAGACTACTCAGAGACATTTGTCCACACAATTACCACCAACAGCTCCGCCTCAAGTCTCCAGACCTCCGCTCCCCAGTCTACACCAGTTGCTGCTGCCTGCCGCTCGCTGCCACAATGCCACTCGGCAGTCACGGCCCCCTGACTGTCTGTGTTGCCGATGCCGTGCTGCTGCTGCTGAGCCTGCGTGCCGCCCTGTGAGGAGGTGAGGGTCGGGGCTGCACGGCACACCTGCAGGCTGGGCCCGGCGGGGCAAGTCAGCACGTTATGTATTTAAAAATAAATAAATAAAAAAATATATATAATTTCCGCCCCCCCTTCTCTGCGCCCTCAAGCAGCCGTTTGGTCTGCCTTATTATAGAGTCTGCCCTGTTGTTAACAAGTAATTATATATTCCACTGTTTCTTTATTAAGAGATAATGTGTGATGCTTCCTAAATATTAATAATTTTGTCATCCTCCGTTTATTTCCATCTCAGCACCATTGACAATTTGGAGGATGAAGTCCCAAATTACAGCAGCTCCACTGAGGAGGAGCAACCTGCTATTCAGCACCCAGGAGCTGCCGACTCCACACCAATGCCAGGAGAAATCTTCTGCTGTTGAAGCAGGAGGAGGACCTGCTTCCAGTCCTGAACCACAGTCAAGGCAGCGACAGCGGAGAAGGGAGGCTAGGGCCCAGGGGCATAGCTAAAGGCTCATGGGCCCTGCTAGAAGAGTTCACTCAGCGCTGGTGCACCTAGCTTTTCTGCTGCCAAAGGCAAATATTGAAATGGTGCACACCTTCCCTTCAGTCCTACTGTTAAGGGGGTTGTCCTCTTTTTACTACTGATGACCTATCCTCAGGATAGGTCATCAATTTCAGATCAGCTGGGGTCCTCTGGCACCCCCGATGATCAATTATTTTAAGATAGGTCTGCGCTCATATGAGAGCTGCTTTCTCTGTTCTGTTCACCTGCTTGCTGTAGCCATTGCAGTGATGAGCAGGTAAACAGAGCAGAGAAGGCAGTGCTCATACAAAAAAAAATAATAAGTGGACAACTCCTTTAAAGGCATACTTGGAAAACATTACATACAGTTCTACAGAACATACAGGGTAATACAGCTCCACATATGTACCTCTTACATCCAGTGACTTCTCTTCTCTCATGTAGATATTCTCTTTCCTCTTCTTCTCCTGTCAGACCAGACCGCCATGGTGACTTTTTTCAACCGCGCCTCGTCTCTGCAGAATTTAACAAACAAACATCTTACTTTCCTACTTTTCCATCCTCCTCCTCACCTTCTCAACACCCCACCCTGCCACCCCGAATACTGTGCCCACTGTGCTCCCCAATACTTTCCTGCAGAAACAGTCCCCCTGAAAATACTGGTACTACACAGATAGTGCGTCAGTACAAAAACACCCCTTTATATTGTGCGCTAGAGACCTAGTATGGCCCCCAACTCAGATCCACCTAACCACATTTTCCATGCCCCTCTATTCACAGGATCGGCAATCGGCTTGGTGCCCGCAATACCCCGGACAAAGCTCGGTTCCCCCACAGCACCATCCACCTGGTGATGTGGGTGTTGATCCAGGCCAAACGCATTGACCATTCACCCGTGAGCTGTTTGATATTTAGAATTTTGATGTTTTAAAATTTATGTTATGGCTGAATATTAAGCCCAAATAATGTTTTATTTTTAGGAAATATACATTATAAAATCAAATCTTGTTGTGGACCTCTTTCTTAAATATTGTCAACATCTTGATATGACATGACATTTTATTTGATTAGTTAATGCAAACATGTGTAAATGAAAATACATAGTGAGATTTTATTTAAAACCACATTATTTTAAAAAGGGATTGTATGTAGTGCAAAATCCATATTCAAACATCAATAGATAGGTGACATTTTCATTATTGTATCAACATCCCAACCAGAAAACTTCTGCACCATCTTGACTTCTCATCCAGTAAAAGAGAAGACAAGGGCATATAATGGGAAAATTAATCAAAACATTTTCCATGACACATATAAACATTTAAGAACTGAAATCCCTAAAAATTATCCAATTTATGGTGAAAGAGGTATTAGAAGGATTATGTAGTCCAAAAATCAGACACTTTGGCTGGTAACATACTCATTTACATTTTCATTATACAAAAAATATTGAGAACATTTGGTCTAATAGTTTTGACTACAATTCACCCCAGCCCGCAAGCCCATGTCAAGGGTCCTCTTTGTCTTGCGAGTCCCTACACTATGTACATTACGGAGAAAAAAAAAAAAATGACTCCAAAATAACAAAATACTAAATTGGCCAGAGTCCAGATCACATCATTGTCTGCCAAGAACTACATCCATCTGCCACGGTAATGCACCCTCAGGGCTGGTAAAGTAATTGGCATAGAGGTCTCAAAATGTAAGTCCTGCAGATCCAGGCTGTCCATGTCAAGTCTGGTCCAATCCTGTGGATGAAGAATAGGTACCAGACTCATCTAAACCAGCATCTAAGGGAGCATCATAAATCCTGAGGAAGTTGTGCAGGATCACACATGCTTTAATAACCAGGGTGGCATTGTCCGGCGCCATCTTTAAGGATGACAGGAATAATCTCCACTTGTTGGTAAGTATTCCAAACGCACACTCAACATACTGGCGGGCTCTAGTCAGCCGATAGTTAAATATACGGCACCTGTCATCCAAATTGCGTCTGGGGAAGGGTCGCATGACATGTGGGGCCAAAGCAAACCCTTCATCAGCCACTATTACAAATGGAGCCGGGGGACCCACAGAACCTGGCAGCATTCTGGGCTCTGGGAGGGCTAGTTGGTTGGCTTGAAGTGTCTTACTCAATCTGGAAGTACTGAAAATGCGTGCATCTGCAGTGCTCCCATAGGCCCCGACATCCACAATTATAAACTTATATGTAGTGTCAGCTAAAGCCTACAGCACAATGGAAAAGTATTGCTTATAATTGTAGTACCGGGATCCTGAGTGAGGCGGCTTCTTAACACGAATGTGTTTGCCATCCAGTGCCCCAATGCAGTTCGGAAACTGTGCATCAAGATGAAAGCCCTCAGCAAGTCTGATCCAATCCTCTGCTTTGGGCTCGTGCATCACCACTTCCCGGAGTCGCTGCGAAATCACTTCACATGTTTGACGAACAATCCGAGAAATAGTTGAGACTCCCAGCAGGAACTCAAAATGCAGTGAAGCAAATGAATTACCAGTCGCCAGAAACCTGTGGAAAATAAACAAAAAATGAAATATTAAATATTAGGCTACACGGCGGTGCACGGTGAAAGGCCGCCGGACTAAAATTACTGCATGTCAGGCTTTTTAGTCCGGCGGCTTTTGCCGTGCACCGCCGTGCTGCGCCGGAGCTCCGCCCCGTCCCCTTTATAGTCAATGGGGACGGAGCGGTGGCACGGCGAAATAGCCGCAGGACGGATCCGACATGGTGAACAGCCTGTCGGATCCGTCCTGCCGCAAGTGTGTAAGTAGCCTTAACCAGACACTACTGAGGTCACTAATCATACTGGTGTAAAGTCGCCCAGAGCAAAGAACCAGATTACACCTTTCTTTTTCAAAAGATGCTGTCCAAACTGAAAGGTTTGATATGAATGTTTGCTACGGGCAACTAAGCCAGTTCTACTTTACAACAGTTCAATTAATGACCCCAGATATTTACACATAACAAAGCTAGTCTAACACACTAAGGGTACTTTCAAACTTGCGTTAAAGTTTTCCGGTATTGAGTTCCGTCACAGGGGCTCAATACCGGAAAAAGACGCTTTAGTTTTATCCTAATGCATTCTGAATGGAAAGCAATCCATTCAGTATGCATCAGGATGTCTTTAGTTCAGTCACTCTTAGGCTAAATGCACACGATCAGGATTGCGTGCGGAAAATCCGCACTGTAGTTCATGTACATTTTATTCTATGAGAATTTGAAATTCTCAGTGCACACAATGTGGATTTTTTCAGCGCGGATTTTGACCTGCGGTGTGGATTTTTAAATCTGCAGCATGTCAATTTATTTTATTTTTCCTGACCGGATTTTCTTCATTCACTTAGTAAAATCCGCATGCGGAAAATCCGCACAGAAACCTCACCAAATCTGCACGCAAATCCGCATGCAAATCTGCACGAATTGATGCGGATTGACCGCACAGATTTGCCTGCGAACACCTGCGGATTTCAGTGCGGATGCTCCGCACATGAATCCTGAACGTGTGCATGTACCCTTACGGTATTTGGCCGGAGAAAATACTGCAGCATTTCTCCGGACAGAATTCCGGAACACTTGCCGGAATTCTGGATCCGGCATTAATTTCCATTAAAATGTATTAATGCCGAATCCGGTACCAAGTGTTCTGGAAAACCGGATTTGGTTTCCCGATCTGCGCATGCACAGACCTTTAAAGTGCTCCACCACTGACTAGTTCTTGAGCCTGCCCTAAATGAAGAGCTAGATATATTGCTCCCAGGTCTCTGATATTGGATCACAGATACATCTCTTGAGGAGAGCATCTCCCTTGAACCCAAAGAACGTGGAAGTGTACTTCCTAACCAGAGTTATTGAATGGCCAGAATAATCTGCTGTGTTTAGTATTTCTCGGACGAAGCCATCAAGACAGGTCTTCCCAAGTTTCTGGCTTGATTACCACAAGACTAACCAGACTTGAGGAACATTGGTTTCTTCCTGAAACGATGCTGGTTTGCTATAATATATTGGACTGGCCCTCATATATGGAATAGGAACACGGTTTAATAGTTAAAAATAAGAAGGTAATCACCTGTCACACATATACTTTCAATAAAATACAATGTACATACAATTACAATACAATCAAACTAAATCAATGCGTTAAAAACCTAAAAATCAATATTATCCAATGTTGCAGGAACCGGTGGCACTTGATGTCTCTGGACCTATAGGGTCCTAGTTGTAGTATGAATAGACAATAGTGCCGTCGGTTTCGGCAACCCTGAATAGTGTTCCCTTTAAACAATTTCCAGGTATCACTCCAACAATCGCTAATTGGGGTCCCGTATATTAAATATGTCCCGGATCCACAGATTCCTCGAATATCCCAATGTTCAGTGTTTTGGATATGCCAATGTTTTTAATAAGGCAATATATCCCTGTCCCCAGTAGATTGTCACTGTTGCAAACAATCAGCGCTTTGAAAAGATCAATGTTTCCTCTACAATCACTTTCCCATAGGACTGTATTTAGACAATGTTGCGGACAAAATCTTTGATAGAGGAGTAACAAGTGAGTCACGGTTTGATGTTGCACACGGGTATGCTACCATCGAGTGAATTTGGTAGCTCAGTTCATTTCTCATGTAACCACAGCGGTATTTGTTATAGTCACTTTCACTGCTGAAAGTAGGTCAATATCTCTCCTATGTACTTCCCCACAAGTGTGGGCTTACCTCCGCCTGCGCTCTTACTTTACTCCGCTCTATGTGCCGGCGTCCCAGCTGCGGTATCAGCGTCCCTCGTGTTACTTCACCGCTACTTCTCACGTGATGTTCCTGTGTGAGGTATGCGGCAGCTTACTTCCGAGCGCTGGCGGAATTACGTATCCGATCCTTTCAATAGGTAACAAGGAAGTCCTTCTCTTTATAAAAAAGTGAACTTTTTCTCCAATTAGGGTTCGGGGTATCTAGTCCAGGATTGTTACCAGGAACCTCACCAAACGCGTTTCGGGGAGACGCTGTCCCCTTCCTCAGTGGCATTACCCCAATTTCATTGTTTATGCATTTTATAGTTATCATCGGTGCTTTTGAAAATCCGTTCTGGATCCCAGTTATATACAAAATCTGGTCTGGATCTCCAAAATTACATATTCTTCACTTCCATTGTAGGTTTCATTTGCGATTGTAATGTGATTTTTTAAATGAATTTTTTCATTTTATATCCACAATTTTGTGTATGTAGGACAGCAGGATATCACACATTGTCTAAATCTTTACATCAAAACATTTTATAAACGGATACTATTCAGGTTTCACTTTTGTATTTTGTCCTTAATACTAAAATACATGATCTCCACATAATCATGTGGGATCACAATTATATATATAATAATATTCTAAAAAATTATTAAAAATATAAATATAAATGTTGTGCAGGTTTCCATGGGTCCTTCTAATGATTGGCCCCATCCACCACTATGTTTCCATGTGGCTTCATTTTTAATTATGACATTGCTTGCACTGGAAAAATGATTAGAGTGTAAATATAAGTCAGGATACATCAGGGGATATCTATTTTGATCTGGTCTCCCTTTCTCATATTGTAGAGTTTTTACCTTTTTAGGAAGCCTCTCATTCAAAAATTTTTTGCAGGCATTCTATGGATCAATATAGTATTTTGACCTGCGGTGTGGATTTTAAAATCTGCAGCATGTCAATTTATTTTATTTTTCCTGACCGGATTTTCTTCATTCACTTAGTAAAATCCGCATGCGAAAAATCCGCACAGAAACCTCACCAAATCCGCACGCAAATCAACATGCAAATCTGCACGAATTGATGCGGATTGACCGCACAGATTTGCCTGCGAACACCTGCGGATTTCAGTGCGGATGCGCCGCACATGAATCCTGAACGTGTGCATGTACCCTTACGGTATTTGGCCGGAGAAAATACCGCAGCATTTCTCCGGACAAAATTCCGGAACACTTGCCGGAATTCTGGATCCGGCATTAATTTCCATTGAAATGTATTAATGCCGAATCCGGTACCAAGTGTTCTGGAAAACCGGATTTGGTTTCCCGATCTGCGCATGCACAGACCTTTAAAGTGCTCCACCACTGACTAGTTCTTGAGCCTGCCCTAAATGAAGAGCTAGATATACAGGTCCTTCTAAAAAAATTAGCATATTGTGATAAAGTTCATTATTTTCTGTAATGTACTGATAAACATTAGACTTTCATATATTTTAGATTCATTACACACCAACTGAAGTAGTTCAAGCCTTTTATTATTTTAATATTGATGATTTTGGCATACAGCTCATGAAAACCCAAAATTCCTATCTAAAAAAATTAGCATATCATGAAAAGGTTCTCTAAACGAGCTATTAACCTAATCATCTGAATCAACTAATTAACTCTAAACACCTGCAAAAGATTCCTGCTTTTAAAAACTCCCAGCCTGGTTCATTACTCAAAACCGCAATCATGGGTAAGACTGCCGACCTGACTGCTGTCCAGAAGGCCATCATTGACACCCTCAAGCAAGAGGGTAATCAAGGCACCTCAGTGGGAAGTCTGTTGGAAGGAAAAAGTGTGGCAGAAAACGCTACACAACGAGAAGAGGTGACCGGACTCTGAGGAAGATTGTGGAGAAGGACCGATTCCAGACCTCGGGGGACCTGCGGAAGCAGTGGACTGAGTCTGGAGTAGAAACATCCAGAGCCACCGTGTACAGGCGTTTGCAGGAAATGAGCTACAGGTGCTGCATTCTCCAGGTCAAGCCACTTTTGAACCAGAAACAGCGGCAGAAGCGCCTGACCTGGGCTACAGAGAAGCAGCACTGGACTGTTGCTCAGTGGTCCAAAGTACTTTTTTCGGATGAAAGCAAATTTTGCATGTCATTCGGAAATCAAGGTGCCAGAGTCTGGAGGAAGACTGGGGAGAGGGAAATGCCAAAATGCCTGAAGTCCAGTGTCAAGTACCCACAGTCAGTGATGGTCTGGGGTGCCATGTCAGCTGCTGGTGTTGGTCCACTGTGTTTTATCAAGGGCAGGGTCAATGCAGCTAGCTATCAGGAGATTTTGGAGCACTTCATGCTTCCATCTGCTGAAAAGCTTTATGGAGATGAAGATTTCATTTTTCAGCACGACCTGGCATCTGCTCACAGTGCCAAAACCACTGGTAAATGGTTTACTGACCATGGTATTACTGTGCTCAATTGGCCTGCCAACTCTCCTGACCTGAACCCCATAGAGAATCTGTGGGATATTGGGAAGAGAAAGTTGAGAGACGCAAGACCCAACACTCTGGATGAGCTTAAGGCCGCTATCGAAGCATCCTGGGCCTCCATAACACCTCAGCAGTGCCACAGGCTGATTGCCTCCATGCCACGCCGCATTGAAGCAGTCATTTCTGCAAAAGGATTCCCGACCAAGTATTGAGTGCATAACTGAACAGAATTATTTGAAGGTTGACTTTTTTTGTATTAAAAACACTTTTCTTTTATTGGTCGGATGAAATATGCTAATTTTTTTAGATAGGAATTTGGGGTTTTCATGAGCTGTATGCCAAAATCATCAATATTAAAACAATAAAAGGCTTGAACTACTTCAGTTGTGTGTAATGAATCTAAAATATATGAAAGTCTAATGTTTATCAGTACATTACAGAAAATAATGAACTTTATCACAATATGCTAATTTTTTTAGAAGGACCTGTATTGCTCCCAGGTCTCTGATATTGGATCACAGATACATCTCTTGAGGAGACCATCTCCCTTGGACCCAAAGAACGTGGAAGTGTACTTCCTAACCAGAATTATTGAATGGCCAGAATAATCTGCTGTGTTTAGTATTTCTCGGACGAAGCCATCAAGACAGGTCTTCCCAAGTTTCTGGCTTGATTACCACAAGACTAACCAGACTTGAGGAACATTGGTTTCTTCCTGAAACTATGCTGGTTTGCACTGTACACTAATGCCCATGTTACGGCTTCTAACGAAGAGGTCAGATTCCCTAGAGTGCTCCTAGCGGTCCTGACAGGCGCATAGCTATAGGGGACGTGGCTGGTTTGGGGCCCAAAATCAGAAGGGGCCCATCCAGGAAGAGGACTAAATTATTTTATTGTCAGGACCCCCTCAAGGGTAATACACAGTGACATGACATATTATATATGAGTCCGAGAAAACATGTCTGCCTAGTGGATGTGCAATTCTTTATAGGGGGGTTAATTAGTCTGATTTACTAATGATTTGTCATCTGTCCTAGACTGGAGGAGCAAGACATTAACCCTTTGTGTGTTCTGCCTGAAAGACGATAAGGAAAGAGATATTACTTGTCAATGTAACTCAGCTTGTGGTGATAATGGTAATAGCAACTGAACACTTTCCTGTACAGAAGAGGAAATCATGACCTATTATTAGGCCTAGCGGTCAGTGTGAAATTTGCAGGATTCTATAATTAAAATAAAATACAGTAATAGTGACCTAGAAAAATGAAAAAAGAAAAAACACCTAAAATTATATAAAAAAATGTAAAAATGTGATTCAAACAAGAGCTCATTTTCTCATTACATATTCCCTTGAAGGATTCAGAAAGCCTAGAAGTGCCCATGTAATTAAAAGCAATAGAACACTAGATGTGCTCTAGCTCGCTAACACAGACACTTATAGTTTCCTCAAGTGCCGAGTTCATGGACTGTGCCTGCAAGGATGGGGGAATTTATTTTTAACTAATGTAGTAATATAATAATTTAGACAGTAATTAGAGCACATCCATCACAGGTTAAGTTATTTATTTCCAGGGTGACCCTTTCAATTAGGACAATGTAGACATTGACATCTATAAGGAGAAGCAGTCATTATCGAGAATGCTGAGTATCACTCCAGGCCGTAGTGCCGCAGTTTGACACGTTACAAGGTTGGCAGAAAAGATTGGTTCGGTATCCCTGACCATGTGCATTCCAAGGTCATGGTAGAAGCAATTCATAAATACCGTGAGGCTTTTGGGACCATTTCTCTTTCATGTGTCTATAGCCATGATATGCCAGCAGTAGATTCATCTTTTTATGTTTAAGGAATGTATATAAGACAGTCACATGTCTAGCAGGAATACATTTTTAAACACGTAAAATGTAATTTATTCTAAACCTGGCATTCAGAGCAAAGAATAGTGTAGTCCAAAAGAACAATATTGTCAAGAGATCAAATGAGCAGCATCCATGTATTAATACGTCTTTGATGTATGCATCAATGTCACAGAGTGGGATAGCCTTAGGAAATTCTGTACCAATCCGTATGTTAGGGCACAGATTTACTGTAAATAAGTAATGATTCTTGAAAGAGGGTAACAACAGGTGAGAAGAGCAAGTACTGACATTCATCTATGAGTGACAGTTCTTTTACTGCTGCTTGTCTTTCCTGAATTATGCATATCACATTTGATATAATCAATAATGGATCTATAAAAATAAACACTAACCAGAGCTATTATCTACCTAAAATCTGCATCCACAGTCAGATCCTCATAAAGATGAGTGGCGGTTATACACACATTATCCACTAGAGGGAAGCAAACACTAAAGAAAGTGCAATGAGCAACTTCTGTTCATTAAATGGGATCAGATTTTTTCATTATTGATTTATAAAGCCCTGACATCTTTCTTTGTGCTTTACAGGGGACGAGAGTAATTACAGCAATTATACTATTTAGCAGTCATTAGGGTTAGAGATGAGCGAATTTCATATTTTGAAATTCGTTTGCGATTCGCTTACTGGTAAAAGCAGAATTGCATTATGGATTCCGTTACCACGGACCATAACGCAATTTTATGACAGAATGCATAACGTTATGCTTTTAGAGGCATTTCGTAATTTATTCCATCATAATAGAAGTCTATGGGCTGCATAAAAGATCCGCCCCGCCTCCATTATGCAGGGCAGTCCTCTCCTGCATAACGGACACGGGACGGATCCGTTATGCAGCCCATAGACTTCTATTATGACAGAATGAATAACAGAATACCTATTAAGGCATTCCGTTATGAATTCCGTCATAGAATTGCGTTATGGTCCGTGGTAACGGAATCCATAACGCAATTCTGCTTTTACCAGTAAACGAATCGCAACTTAATTTTATAAGCGGAAATTCGCTCATCTCTAATTAGGATAGAAAAGACTACCCAGTGAAATTGGAGCTACAGTATGTATTCTCAAGGAGAACCCAATAATTGTGCCTGATAATACTGTTCTACAAAAATTGGGAGTTTTTTTGTAACGAAGACATGATTAAGTAATTTTACATAATTTTATGGTGCTGAATAGAGATTTGCGAATTTCATATTTTGAAATTCGTTCACGCTTCATTTGGTGGTAAAAGCAGAATTGTGTTATGGAGTCCTCTCCTGCATAACGGAAATGGGACGGATCCGTTATGCAGGGCATAAACTTCTATTATGATGGAATGAATAACGGAATGCCTCTAAAGGCATTCAGTTATGCATTCCGTCATAGAATTGCGTTATGGTCCGTGGTAACGGAATCCATAACGCAATTTTGCTTTTACCACCATAACATGAAATTCGCTCATCTCTAGTGCTGAACATAAAAATGAAAATGCAAGATTGGTTCTTGTTTCGAAGTTTCAGAGGGAAGAAGTGAAGCTGAAAATTTGAGAGCCGGTTGAAGGACAGGGAAAGAGAAGCATGGAAAACTTATAGAATTGTGTCAACTAGTTTGTTAGGAAATGTCAAAAAATCTAAAAATTTCCATCGGTTTGTAGATGAACTTCTAATGGCATACTAGAAAATGGGCTGCAGAATGTCCCTGAAGCTGCATATCCTTTATTCCCATTCAGATGTCTTCCCCATTAACTACCGTATTTTCCACTTTATAGGACGCACTTTTTTCCCCAAAAGTGGGGGGGAAATGGTCACATGTCTTATAAAGCGAATACAGCAGTATTACATGGCTGGCACATCGCAGGCCATGCTGCAGCAACGCATGTCACTCAGTCACGCTCCAGCCGTCACGCTCCAGCCCCGCTCACTTCATTAATGAAGTGAGCAGAGCCAGAGCGTGACTGGGTGAATGACATGTGCTTCCTGCCTGCCCGCTGCGTGCATGGTGAGTACTACTTACAGATAAGTGATTACTGCAAGTTTAACAAGGCAGCACTGCTAAGGGCTGCTGCATACACTTTATATGTGATGGCTGCTTTGACAAGGGCCCAATGTAATTGGGTCAGATCCCCCATAACAGAGTCATCCACAGATCCCCAAAACACTGTCCTCCACAGATCCCCCTATAAGTGTTTTCCACAGATCCCCCTATAACACTGTCCTTTACAGATCCCCATAACAGTGTCCTCCACAGATCCCCATAACAGTGTCCTCCACAGATCCCCATAACAGTGTCCTCCACAGATCCCCATAACAGTGTCCTCCACAGATCCCCATAACAGTGTCCTCCACAGATACCTCTATAAGACTCCTCCACAGATCCCCATAACAGTGTCCTCCACAGATACCTCTATAAGATTCCTCCACAGATCCCCATAACAGTGTCCTCCACAGATCCCCATAACAGTGTCCTCCACAGATCCCCATAACAGTGTCCTCCACAGATACCCATAACAGCGTCCTCCACAGATACCTCTATAAGACTCCTCCACAAATCCCCATTACAGTGTCATCCACAGATCCCCCATAGCAGTGTAATCCACAGATCCCCCATAACAGTGCGCCATCCACAGACCCCCCATTAGTTTAAAACCCACCAAAAGCACACTATATTTTATTTTCCTAATTTCCTCCCAAAAAACCTAGGCGAGTCTTATCATCAGGTACGTCTTATAAAGCAAAAAATACAGTACTTCCCAAACGCCTATAGACTATAAGCGTCCAGATGGTCAGCATAAACACTACTCACAAAAAGTTAGGGATATTTGGATTTCAGGTCAAATGTATGGAAAATGTAAAAAGTTTCACTACAGTGATATTATATCATGAAAGTAGGACATTTAAGTAGAAGCTTGCAATGGTGATTTCCTCACCTCAAACAATTTATTGAAACAAAAGCCAACAACAGTGGTGGGTATACCCCCTCAAAAATGTCAGTCTTGAAAACTTGTAACGTGGCCATGAGCATTAACTACAGTTTGACAACGACATCTCATGCTGCTCACAAGTCGACTTATTGTCTACTGAGGCAGGGCAGCCCTCGCGTCATTGAGGTTATGGGTTACAGAGTTCCGAGCCTCTACATAGTGACTCAGCTGATCTCATAGGTTTTCAATGGGATTCAGGTCATGGGCCACTCCATTTGAGGTATCCCAGTCTCCAGCAGCCTTTCCCTAATGATGAGACCTCGATGAACTGGTGCATTGTCATCCATGAAGATGAAATTAGCCCTGTGTTGTTCATGCAGAGGCACAATGACTGGATTAATGATGTTATTGAAGTAGTATGGGCTTGTCACTGTACCGTTCACAAAGTGTAGGGCAGTTCTGTATTGGCTGGACACACCTGGCCACACTGTAACACCACCACCACCAAAGGCTCATCTGGGGACAACAGTGGCTCATGCATAGCGCTCTTCTTGACGTCTCCAACATCGTTGGCGGTCATAATTTTTGCTCAAAGTGAATTGACTTTCATCAGTAAACAGCACTGAGGACCACTGGTCCCTTGTCCAGCTTAGATGCTCCTATGCAAGATGCTGGTGGTGTGGTCAGGTACACTTGCCGGTCATCTAGCACACAGACCACGCTGATGTAATTTGTTAGTTATCATCTGGGCTATATATATATATATATATATATATATATACAGTTTTTTTTATTTACTTTTAAATTACCGTGTAACAATTAGTGACACAAGTTAAAAAATGTTTCTTTCCCATTCCAACTTAGGGTGGGTTCACACTAGCATTAAGGATTCCATTATGGCTTTCCGTTATAACATGGTTATAACGGAAAATAACGGAATCCATAAGACGGAAGGACGGATTAGTTAATCCATAGACTTGTATTATGACGAAATGCAAAACAGAAGCCTTTAAAAGGCATTCCGTTTGCTTTCCGTCCTAATAGAAGTATATGGGAATTAAAACGGATCCGTCTGGGTCCCGTTATGCAATACGGAAAACAAAGTCCTGTTGACAGGACTTTGTTTTCTGTCTTGCATAACGGGACCCAGATAGATCCGTTATGCTTTCCCATAGACTTCTATTAGGACAGAAAGCAAAAGTTAAGCCTATTAAAGGCTTCCGTTTTGCATTCTGTCTGGGCATTCTGTTATTTTCCGTTAGAACCATGTTATAAAGGAGCCGTAACGGAATCCCTAACGTTAGTGTGAACCCACCCTTACCTGGTTCATGCCTGTGAAGATTAAAGGACCTCTTACACTGTCTAAGCATTGGACAAACATCGGTCTAAACATTTAATGACGGATGCCCCTCTACTCATCATGAGAATAGGGGCTTGTGTGTCCGTGGCTCCATTCAGTTCTCTAGCGAAATAGGGCAAACAGAAAGGGAGAGGTGCTCATAGGGTAGTATGTACGAATAAAAGATAATCGTTTAAGATGATTACGCTCACTTTGTGTAGTTGTGCAAACATAGTCACAACCCTAGTGTACACAGGTAAAATTAGGTGGTCAGTGCTGCCAGTGTCATATGATCCTCGCTAAATGGATTGCCAGCCCCCAGGAGGGATGTAGACTAATTACAACAGGAGAGGCGTTAGTGGAAATTCACACGCATAACGAGGACACTTCTTCGGTGCAACTAAACAACCACGAGGATGTAGGGTTAAATTTCTATTTTTTTTGAAGGAT
Source organism: Bufo gargarizans (assembly GCF_014858855.1). Classification (NCBI taxonomy): domain Eukaryota; kingdom Metazoa; phylum Chordata; class Amphibia; order Anura; family Bufonidae; genus Bufo; species Bufo gargarizans. Next base: position 488,121,228 of record NC_058080.1, on the reverse strand, counting down.
GACAACGCTTTTCTGAGCAACAGAGCTCCTGTTTCAAGTCTGTATTGTCAAAACCGGAGGAAGAACTTGTAAGAGTGATTCATGCGCTGCACGGTTAGGACCATTTAGTTGTATGGGACTGCTGGAGTGACCCAAGTAAAAGTGCTCGGCTATGTACGACAGCCCCATACAGTTGAATGGAGTGGTAATACGCATGGGTGTCCACCACTCCATTCAGACAGGGGGAACACAGGCATCCACTCTCGTGATTGGGGGGATCCCAGCTGTAGAATCCCTGCTGATCACTCATCCCTTATCTTGTGTATAGGGGATGAGTTGTAGAAATGGGACAGTCCTTTTAATGTAGCTAAAGGTAAATATATGAGACATTCCCTTTAATAGTGAGTTGCCACATAGTCAAAGTTATGAACTGGACCGGACCTGTGGGAAATCTATTAAATATGAAACACAGGACAGCCTTAGGGCTCATGTGGTCCGCAAATTGTGATTCCGCAAATCCCAAGCACCATTTTTTTTTTACTTCTGCAAAACGGACAAGAATAGGACATGTTCTATTGTTTTGTTGGGCTGCATCTTATGCGGCTTCATTGAGATGATTGGGTCCACATCCGATCTGCAAAAAATGCAGAGCATGAGCCACTTAGAAAGAAGCAAAATAATTGGAGACTTGAGATTGCACACTTGAACATGGCACCTGCAATTTCCAGCATGCTTACATCATCTCATCTGTAGCCTGTTTGTTTTTCATCGGCAAGCTGCTCATCAGTTACAACAACAAATGTAGCGGTCCCAGGTGAGCTCTGGTGGGACCGGTAGCATTAATAGTTTGTAAACAGCAGGTTGTTCATTTTGACTTGCAGTGCTTGTAGAAGACAGCTACCGGCAATCCCTCATTCTTTCTGAAAGGGCATATATCCAGGATTTAAGACAGGGTTGTGGAGTATATAGTATGTGTTTGTGTACGCTTGTTGTTTGTGTAAGTGAAGCCGTCTCCCAAGTGCCCTATTTATACAAAGCAACATAAGTGTAGAGACTGAGGTAGTTCCTTCTCATTTCTCTAAGTGAGATCTAATTGTGGCTGTTCTGTCTGTTGGCAGATGTGGTTTCTACATAACAACAGCCCAGAGACAGAGCTGCTTGATTAATGCCCCCAGCTGTCATATGCCCCATTATCTGTGCATTTGCATAACTTAATGGCTTAGGACAGAGGAGAGAGGATGCTTAATTTAATGTTTAGCAGGCCCTTGATAGCTGAATAATTTAAGAACTGTCAAGGGAGGTCAGTCCTACAGCGAATTTGTAAGACAGCTATGATTTCTGCATACTGTTAAAGTTCTTACTTAGGAGGATATGAAAAAACGATAAGAACAACAGTGCCTGAAAGGAAAGACATTATTGGTTTTCTATTAACTATTGCTTCCAAGAGGATAAGCCGTGCTTGTGTCTTCTGCTGGTAATTGAAGAGTAGGCATCACCCTTTGAACAATAGGATTGCCTTGCTGATAACAGGAGGAAGCTGAGGATGACAGATTTTTTAAATACCCGTATAAAGTCTCACTTTCATTAGCCACTAATGAACATTATTAGACTAATTTAGTGCTTGCTTTCTAATTATTGATTACAACGTGCAGTCTTACCATGCAAAACAAATGCAGAGACAGAATCTGTCTGCCTTGTAAACTTGTGACTGTTGCTTTTTATTTTCTTTGCAGGCAATAATTCGATTATTACACTGGGAACCTTTTGCTATATGATATGAGATGTTAGTTGCTAATTAACAACAGATCTGGACTTTTCAGCAGGAGCTACCAGGTCTCTAACACAGGATTAGGTTCTGTTCTGCTGACCCCCCGTGGGTAAAGAGAATCTGATGCTTTTCTCCAAGCATTGGCAGAAGAGAGGTAAGAGGGCAAGCTGAGGTCAGGACAAGCAGCGTTTGTGCTTCAATGAAAACAGGCAATAGGCCAGGGCAACACAGGGTCAATAAGATGAAAAGACAGAGGTCAAACATGGGAGGTCAGAATCCACAGTATGTACACTTTTGCAGGAACTAGACAAACTAGGAACCTTTTGCTCAGGCACACTCTTTAGGGATTGAGGACGGATTAGCCTGTGAGTAGCATGTTGCAGTGGGAGGGGTGAATGCTCAATTGCTGTGCCCAGGAGAGGGGAGACTCACCTCTTCATTGGTACAATTAGGGTTCCTTGACACGTGGCAGATTTTGTGGGAGAAAATTCTACGACTGAAAACCAGTTCCATTCATTTGAATAGGGCAGCAAGCACATGGATTTCTGCAAACTGCGTTAAGGTGAATGGAACTGATTTTCAGTCGCAGAATTTTCTGCAACAAAATCTGCCGCATGTGAAGGCACCCTTAGTAGAAGGAATCTTCTGAGAACAGATGGTGCATTGATGTTCTCGGGCAGGCTCTTTAAACCTTTCCTCCAGATGAAATCCCTTCATTTCCACCAAATAGAATGTTGACATCAAGAATGCTCTTCACCTCAAACTCATCTTCAGGACCAACTGAAGTGGGAGCAGAGACTGTAGACCTGGAGTAGCGGTTGAGCACAAGCAGTTTGCGAAATGGCTAATGATTTGGAATGTGAACAGAACATGGAAGGCATAACTTATAGCAAGCAGGATAGATCTGTTTCAAAATCTGAAAAGGGACCAAAAACTGAGGAGCAGGAGCAGAGGTGAGCTGTGTCTCTGGTACCAGGGAAGATTCAGTCTCCTGCCAGAATCAGCAGCTAGCACCTAACGGGGAACTGAAACAGAAAGAGGAAACGGCAGATTTTATCCAAATACAATGTAGAATGAAAAATTGCTGGTAGACCTAAATTATTCAAACATCATGGTGAAAAGAAGCAACAATGGGGCAGATAATTTTCCAAGACTTGGTTAATACATACATCATGCCCATCAGATTGAGGATGATATGCTGAAGAGAAATTCAACTTGACATTTAGCAGGCTAAAGAGGAACCTCCAGAACCTGGACATGAATTGAGTCCATCTGAAGGCTGCAGTCTGTAATTATATATCTAAGAGATGAGCAAGCCATTTGAGGTTTGGTTTAGGTTCAACACATTTTTCAAAAAGCTTGGTTCAGACCCAAATCGGTTTGGGCCAAACCAAATTGTCTCCAATTGCTATGAAAATTAATATATAACACCCTCTAGTCTCCTTGGACTCCAAATTTTTAGGAAAACCTCCCCAAGTTCTTGAAGAAAATTATAGCAATAGCAAATCATGTTTGAGGGACACTGACATACAAACAGTAGCCACGGGTAAACGCCTGCTTGATGGCGTTAACAAACAACATGTTCAAAAACACACCGCCCTGTCACATGTGTTATGCTTTTTCATATTCTGAAGATTCCAAAAATTGTCCCTAATATGGGGCAGATGGTGTTTAACCACACACTATGTTATGGGATTAAAAAACAAAACAAAAAAAACTGTGGCTAGTCGGGGAACCAAGAGTTCAAAAGTTATGCCTTGGCAGAGTCAGAATGCCTGCCCACACGCACAAGTGTTAATTGTCATAAGAAAATGCATCTCATTGTGAGTAAGCCGATAAAAATATTCCCTTTTAATTGGAAGCAGCAGCAGTGCAGCGTGGATGTGGAAAGGGTAGAGTAATAAGAGGCACATGGCCACAATAGTTATGGTAGCAGATGCAACATAACATGGAACATATAAGGCAGTAAGTCGGCTGTCTATGGGTAGGAGTAGTATTGGCAGATACATAGCATTAATACTGGGAGCAGTAGTGGATTAGAAGTGAGGAGCAGCAGCTGAGATGGTGGTGGCAGCAGCCATATGGTAAATGTTGGCTGGCAGCAGCAGCCTTAAAAAAAACATGATGGTAGTCAGGCAGTAGCAGTAGCATAAAAGCAGCAGTGGCATGATGTAGGCAGCAACAGCAGACGTACGGAAGATGATGGTAGGCTGGTTGCAGCGGTGGTATGATGAAGACAGCAGCCAAATGGAACATGATGGTAGGCAGGACTACAGTCAAACAGCAACAATAGCAAGATGGGGCAACATCAGCAAGGCCAGATCTATTCATTGGCCTCAGCTGGAGGAATGTGAAAATACTCCTGATTTTTGGCTTGGTTCATTTTGACAAAAGTGATGTTTTGGACACTAGTGGAGGACAATTTGGTCCGTTTGGGTGTCACCAGCCTCCAGATGACACTAGAGGCTGGACAAGAAAGAAAGCTTTATGTGCCAGTTTGGGCCACTGTTTCAATCTGCCTGCTCAGAAATCCATGGGGTCGGGGAACAGGGTATGCGCCAGAGAGGCCAGAGTGTAGATAGGTCTAAACCTGGGCATTGAGGCAGGAACTCTCGGCTTGCTGATTGTCCTCAATGCCGCACGTGGAAAAACTGGTGCCGCATGTGGATAAACTGCTCCATTATGTTGAGGAGACTAAAATGGATGCTGCTACTGCTGCGGCTTCTGCTACTTGTGGTGGCAAGAAAGGGGGTGACTCTGTGGAGGCAGAGATGGGCCTCCCTTTCAGACATGCTGGCGGCAGGCGAAAGCTGCGGCAAGCTGCTTACACAGTGTTTCTTGGTTCTAACATAATTTGGCCTCCCTTTTAGAGGGAGGAAAACATTCCCCCATTTTGCATTGATAACGAGAGTCTAAAAGAATGGCTACCCAGTAATCATCAGACTGCTTGATATTAATTATATGCCTATCATGGTAGCATACAAGTGACTATACAGCTCGCCATTTTGCTGGGGTGATGCCTCACCGCTACTGTAAAAAACATTGACCTTTTGGGCCGTGAAAGACAAGTACTCTCTGCCCATAACAGCTGATTCAGGTGTCCATTGTGAAGTGCATCTTGCCGCACAGCGAGAATCGCAAGGAGCGGCCTGCATTCTCCGCACAGGGTACAAAGCACAGGAGGGTTTCAGCTTGTATACAAGCTACTTGCTTGTGGAGAATAGTTTTTTCATTGCCAAACAGTCCGTTATAGATGTCTCACGATGGAGTGGAAGACAAGGAGGAGTCTTAGCAGGAGAAGAAGGTGATGATGATGATGACAAGGACACTGTATTGCTTGGGGATGTGGGTTGGCTGCCACAAAGAGGACCAGGAAAAGTAGAACATACTTCTTTTGATTGGGAATGCCAGTTGTATTTTCCCAAAGCACTGGATGATGACGCTTCATGTGCTGCAATAGAGTTCTGGTACCCATGAATGTATTGGAATGCCCACGGCTTTTTTTAATCCTGCACATCTTGCACATGGCTATGGTTTATGTGCCCATATTGTGGAAACGCCATATGGGAGTTGTTCACACTCAGCTACAGGCAGCCGAGCTCGTCCTAGCTCTGGCACATTTCGGGCCTAACCGACCCACAGTGTCAGTGGCATCACCAGATCCCGAAGCAGACATTGCCCTGGATGTTTTTTGTGCAGTATGTGACCTCAGCTCTTTATTGCTGCCGCTGCCACCATCAACCTCCTCCTCTGATCTTGTGTCCTCCTTAGCACCCTTATTTGGCTCCCAGGTCCTGTCCAGCACAAAATCGTTATCGTAATCCTCACCATCCCTGTCAAACTGTGAGATATTAAGGAGCCCCCAACACCAATGCCGTGGCTACGGGTGCTACTATTAACACTACCAACACAGCTATGCATGGGGTCCCCAGCCTCCTCCTGAACCTCCTCCTCAGGGTAGCCCACACAGTGACTGCCCTCACATAAGTTGTTATCAGGGAGGCACTCTTGACTGTTTGTCGTAGGGTGTGGTGGGGTTTTCTTGCCACTTCTTAGCTAAAAGGAAAGCACCCCACTAGGAAGGGGCAATGAAGACAGAGAGAACTCCACTGAAAGCCTTCTCTGGGATTGCAAGGAGGAGGAGCAGGAGAAATCCTGTGACCTCTGTCTCCACGGCACAGTGTCAGACTCAGAAGTCACCTCCACACCATCCTGCTCCGACTGAGAGGACGAGTGAGCCATCCAATCCACAATCTCATCCTCTTTCTCCTTAATGATAATGTTGCCCTTTCCGAAGCCAGGGATAAATGTGGCCTACTACTACTGGACAGATAACTGTTCCTGCCACTACCTACATTCTGGACCTGGTTTAACCATTTGTGACAGAACGGCTCAATATTTTTAATAAAGACCAATTGAAAAAATGATTTTCCTAAACTTCAACCAAAATATTTTAATTTGAACTGTGTGGAGATGCAAAGACACAGATTCCAGACTAGTATTTCACGTTATCACTCAGAGATGTAAACCGTCCACTGCCCTGTGTAGATGTAAACCGTCCACTACGCTGTGTATTGTAAGACACGTATATGTATTTTTTAAATCAAACTTCAACCAAACAAAATTTCATTTGAACTATGTGGAGATGCACAGACACAGATTTCGGTCTTGTATTTCATGTTATCACTCAGAGATGTAAACTGTACACTACCCTATGCAGAGGTAAATCATCCTCTACCCTGTGTAGATGTAAACTGTCCACTACCCTGTGTATTGTAAGACACATATATGCTATTTTAAAATACCCTTCTATTTTATCTTAGGAGTAGCATTTTTGTGCACTTTTGCCCAACCTATCCCACAGGCGATCTTGATTAGGTGGTACATATAGCTGTGCGGGGTCCTCCTCTTATTGGTTGCTTGATGCACACAGAGGTAACTAGGAGCAGCACACTATATGTGCAGGGTCTGCTCTGTTGAATGTAGATACCCATAGATAGGCATAGATAGTTTTAGAATAGGACGTGCCTGACTGAGACCACTTTGGCGCTGGTAGGCGGGCACAGATGTGTTTTGATCAAAATATATTGGCTGAGAGTCTCAGATTTTATCATATCAGAGTGAGGGCTTAGTCCATATATAATGTTTGCATCTATTATATTAGTGCATTATTTTCCGTGATATTTTACGATATCATCTATAGGTGTAAACCGTTCACTAAAATGTGTATCGTAAGACACATATCTGCTTTTTTCTCAAACTTCAACCAATAAATTGTAATTTGAACTGTGTGGAGATGCACAGACACAGATTTTGGTCTAGTATTTCATGTTATTACTCAGAGCTGTAAACCATCCACTACCCTGTGTACATGTAAATTGTCCACTACCCTGTGTATTGTAAGACATGTATATGGTTGTTTCCCAAACTTCAACCCAAAAAAAATTACATTAGAGCTGTGTGGAGATGCAGAGACAGAGATTTCAGCCTAGTAAATCCATGTTATCACTTAGAGATGTAAATCGGCCGCTGTTCTGTGTATTTTGAGACATGTATATGCTATTTTCCCAAACTTTAACCACGGAAATTTTAATTTGAACTGTGTGGAGATGCACAGACACAGATTTTAGCCTAGTATTTCAAGTTATCACTCAGAGATGTAAACCGTCCACTTCCCTGTGTATTGTAAGGCACAAGTCAGCAATTTTCTCAAACTTCAACAACATTTTTTATTTTGAACTGTGTTGGAGATGCACAGACACAGATTTCAGCCTAGTATTTCACTTGATCACTCAGAGATGTAAAACGTCCGGAACCCTGTGGATTGTAAGACATATATATGCTATTTTCCAAAACGTCAACAAAAATAAATTACATTTGAACTGTGTGGAGATGCACAGACAGAGATTTCAGCCTAGAATTTCACTTGATCACTCAGAGATGTAAACCGTACGCTACCTTGTGCATTGTAAGATATGTATATGCTATTTCCCAAATCATCAACAAAAAGAAATTACATTTGAACTATGTGGAGACGCACAGACAGAGATTTCAGCCTAGTATTTTCCCGTGATCACTCAGAAATTTAAATTGTCTACTACCCTGTGTATTGTAAGACACGTATATACTATTTTCCCAAACTTCAATAAAATAAAATAAAATTTGAACTGTGTGGAGACGCACAGACACTGATTTTGACCTAGTATTTCACATTATCACTCAGATATAAAAACTTCCACTACCCTGCATAATGTAAGACACATATATGCCATTTTCCTAAACTGAAAAAAAATAAAAATTAAACTGTGTAGAGATGCACCTGCATGGATTTTGGCCTAGTATTTCACATTATCATTCAGACATATAATTGTCTGCTACCCTGTGCATTGAAAGACACACGTATGCTATTTTCTTAACCCCTTCAGGACCTTGCCATTTTTCACCTTAAAGACCAGGCCATTTGCAAATCTGACCTGTCTCATTTTGTGGTGATAACTTTAAAACGCTTTTACTTATCCAAACCATTCTGAGATTGTTTTCTCGTCACATATTGTACCTCATGACAGTGGTAAATTTGAGTCAAAATATTACATTTTTATTCATAAAAATACCAAATTTACCCAAAATTTGGGAAAATTTGCAATTTTCTAAATTTCAATTTCTTTGCTTTCAAAACAGATAGTGATACCTCCTAAAAAAGTGATACCTCCTAAAATAGTTATTACTTTACATTTCCCATATGTCTACTTCATGTTTAGGTCATTTTGTAAACAACATTTTCTTTTTTGGGGACGTTAGAAGGCTTAGAAGTTTAGAAACAAATCTTAAATTTTTTCAGAAAATTTCCAAAACCCAATTTTTAAGGACGAGTTCAGGTCTGAAGTGACTTTGCGGGGCTTACATAATAGACACCACCCATAAATGGCCCCATTTTATAAACTACACCCCTCAAGGTATTCAAAACTGATTTTGCAAACTTTGTTAACCCTTTAGGTGTTTCACAAGAATTTAAGGAAAATGTAAATTAAATTTCAGAATTTCACTTTTTGGGCAGATTTTCCATTTTAATCCATTTTTTCCAGTAACAAAGCAAGGGCCAAACAAAACTCAATATTTATAACCCTGAATCTGTATTTTACAGAAACACCCCATATGTGGTCGTAAACTGCTGTACGGGCACACGGCAGGGCGCAGAAGGAAAGCAACGCCATA